>NC_067401.1:188528492-188875575 GCF_016432865.1 Antechinus flavipes
TTGTACTCTGCTGTATATTTTGTGTTTTCTTTCCTTCTTTGAACAGCCCAAACAAAAGTGACATTGTAGCATCACTCTCTGTCCTCAATCCCATCCTCTTTCTTTGCATAGATTTTCCCAATTATGTAAAATAATTTCCCTATTCTTCTCCCTTTTCCTTCTGAGTGTATTTTTCTTCTCTTTTGCTCCATTATACTTTTGAGATTAGATTCCCTCTATGATGCTTGATGATAGTATTGATGAGAAGTAGAGGCATCATTACATTACAATATGATCATTCTTTCTTTAGTCCTTTATGATCATTTAGTTATGTTTATCTTTTTATGTTCCTCTTTACTCATTTGTTTGTATTTTAAAGTTTCTATGCATCTTCAGTCTTTCACCAGAAATTTGCAGAAATGTTCTATGTCTAGGTCTAGCCTCCCCCCAAAATATCATAATATTATATTCAATTTTCTTGGGTGAATTATTCTTGGCTGCATGCCTATGTCTTTTGCTTTCTGGAATATTATAATCTCCAATCTCCACTTCTCTATACTGATGACTGCTAAATCTTGTGTAACATGACTGGTTTCTCAGTATTTGAGCTAGTTCTTTCTAGATGCTTGCAATTTATTTTCTCTTTGACCTGCAAGCTATGGATTTCAGCCATAATATTGCAAAAAATTTTCGTTTGAGGTTTCTTTTAGAAGGTGACCAGGAATTTCTTTCTATTCCTGCTTATTCTCTGATTCTAAGAACTTTAACAATTTTATTGTATTATCTTGAAATATGTCTTCTCTTCTTTTGGGTCATAGTTTTCAGATATTACAATGGCATTTAACTTATTTCTATTTAATATTTTTCAAGGTAAATAGTTTTTACTATGAAGTACCTCACATTTTGTTCTATTTTTTAGTCTTTTGAGTGCATTTCTTTGGGGAAATGGAGTATGATAAGAGGGTTTTTGTCTAACGTTGTTCTAAATGGGGCCTTTTCTCCATATTACAGTAATTTCTATGCCATACAAACTGCTCACATACTACTCTCTCTACTTTGCAACTGCCTTATTCTCCTTGTGGTTGTTGATTTCTCGGATTAAAATACAAGATTCGTTGGTACAAGAACTGCCTTGCTTGATTTCATTTGTATCCCCAGTGCTTTTCACAATGCTTAGAACATAATAAGCACTTAATAAATAATTGAGCTCTCTTCCAAACACGAGAATAAATGATTCTGTAATTTTTAATTATACCTACTTCTTTTGTTATGAGTTGGAAACAGAAGAGGTGAAGGTTGATTCAAGTGAAATATTAGGGGGTAATCACTCTTCTAACCATACTCACAGTTTGGATACAGAGAGTGTGGGAAAAGGTATTGAAATTAATCTAGAAAGAGATTTAGAGTTATAACTCTAGAAAAACCAAACGTCATTTGGCATAAAAATGACAGCTTTGTACTTTTATTTATTATTACATAAAAAAGGAAAGAATCCAAAATTGGGAACCAGCAATTTTCAAATGATCACTGAGTAAAAAGGGTCCGAAAAAACCTAAAGGATTAGCTAGAAAAAAGGAAATCTATTTAATTGAGGGAGAAAATAGTTTTAGCTTCTTATCCATAATGTTGAAATCCACAATTTCTACATAGCTTCTTCCTCTTAAGAATGATTACAGCATTGGCTAATATAGAAAAGAAAGTTGTGAGACATAGTCCATAATATATATATTTTGAGTGGTCAATTCAGATTTACATAAATTATAACATCACCAAAATTTGTATTCTTCCAGTCCCTAGGCTTCAATAATCACCTATGACCTATTGAATCTCCATCTTCAATGTCCTTAAGGTATCTATGTCCTCCCTTTTCTCTGTCACAATCTTAATTTTACCTGGTTTCTCCACTTCCACTTCTACCTACCTCTTACCACCTATCTATCTTTCTCACTTTGTCAAAATAGTTTTCTGATGTGTAGCTCTGATAATTCATTTTCCTTTCAAAATAATTTAATGTCTTCATTTTCTAACAAACTCCTGAAGCCTGGCATTCAAGGACATGTACCCCTTCCAATGACACACACACATAGAGTTTATTTTCAATATACATTTTTATTCTTTCTTTCTTCTAGTCAAAATGTCTAATTTGCAGACACCTAATGGTTTTGATGAGACTGGTGGCATATTTCATTCATTCTACTTAGTATAAAAGGTTTATTTTCAAGCAAAGCAGACTTTCATAGATGTCAACTTATCTGAATTCTTAATCATGACAACAGTGTCTAGTCTCAAAGATCCATTCTTTCCTGTTATCTTTTCAGATTAAGAAGAGTTACCCTACCTCAACTACTATTGATGTTACCAGAAAGAATTCAGCTAAAACTTGCAAAGTTCTCTGTTTTTGTCAAAATAATTTTGACATATTCTTAGCTTTTTCCTACTCTCTGAGGGTTGTTTGTACCAGAGGCTTCAAGATCCTTGCTAGCAGCAAATGATTTCAGTAACTTGATAGATCCTTTCCTTCTGAACTGCTCTCCTAGATGCTCTTAATCCTATAGGTCCATCTTTTAGATTTCTTTAGATACAGAAGAGACTACTTAAATGTTAATGACACAATTTCACTTATGATACTAACATTGGTTTTCAATTAAACTATAGTATTATTCATAGTAATGTGATAATTACGTGAATGCTTTTTTTTAACTAAGGAAAATATGAGTTCAATGAGTTCAAATGAGGTTATAGTGTAATCATCCTATATCAATTTTTTCTAAGTATGACACAGTCTTGATCAATCAACCATCTAATTTAGTGAAAGAAAAGCACTTAAATCAGGTACAATATTTAATTGACTGTATTGATTTTGAAATAGATGGATATAATTTGTACTGACTATACAATTGACTCAATCATATCAGTGAATCCCTTTGAGACTTTAGGAAAATTTTATAAAATTTTATAAAAATTTGTCAAACTAGTTATAGAAATAAATTCAGAGTTCTATATATATTTTAGTTTTAGTTCTATATTGTTTCTAGATAAAAAGAACAGTGGAAAAGGGAAGGAAATGGAATGTGATGGAAGAACTAGAAAATAAATAATAATAAAAACTATAATTTGTACTTTGGTATATACATGATAGATTTGACACTGAAATAGTATTTTATGGTATAATGAATACAGGATCTCAGTTCAAATTCCACCATAGTCATATTCTAGGCAAATCACTTAATCTCTGGTTCTCAGTTCCTTATCTGGAAAATAAGGGCATTTGTCTTCTAAGTTCCATTCCAGCTTTAAATCGATAGTCCTATTATCTTGTGATGTCTTGTGTTCCTCACAAATACCTTGTAATGTAGACAGAGGGGAAAAAATGAATAATTTCCACTTTCATTATTTTTTTTGCTTCATTGAACAGAATAAGAACTCCAATGTAGTCACTACAAAAGCAGATTTAAGATCAATGATTTAGAATTATATAACTTTAGAAGTCATCAGTTCTAACATCTTAATTTTAAAGATGATATAATGGAACCTTATAGACAATATAAGAGTCTTATACCCATTATAACAGGTGTAAATCTTAATTGCTCTGAACCCACTCCATGAACTTTAAATAAAGTTTTGATAACGATATTTCAATGTAATGTAATTTCCTTTGTAATACTATATATTTTATTTTATGAATTTGAAATTTTTATTCTTTTTTTTTTCTTTTGCTGAGGCAATTGGGGCTAAGTGATTTACCCAGCATCACACATTTAGGAAATGTGAAGTGTTAAATGTCTGAGGCCAAATTTGAACTCAGGTCCTCCTGACGTTAGGGCTAGTGTTCTATCCACT
Source organism: Antechinus flavipes (assembly GCF_016432865.1). Classification (NCBI taxonomy): domain Eukaryota; kingdom Metazoa; phylum Chordata; class Mammalia; order Dasyuromorphia; family Dasyuridae; genus Antechinus; species Antechinus flavipes. Next base: position 188,532,312 of record NC_067401.1, read on the forward strand.
GTAGCAACTAGCTGCCTCCTAAAATGCTATTTTGAGAAGGGATTCATAAGCTTCCCCAGACTATAAAAGAGCCCTTCTCATACAAAAAAGTTTAGAAACACTTCTCAGAAGTTGGAATTTATTCGAAGTCACAATAGCTTAGGATTTATAATTCATAATTCTTAGGTCACAATTTTTTTGCTATGTAACACTTATATGACTCTCCCTTTTAAAAATTAATAAGCTTCATGATCTGAAACTCATAGTGGTCCTAATTTGTTCCAACTTATCCCAGCTTAGCTCTTGGGACTTTCTTTACTTATTTTTTGTTCACTTTTATACCAGGGCAAGTCCTAGAACGGAATGACACCCCCATATTCCCCCATGGTTCCCCACCCCTGACTCCAGCCAGGGATAACAGATTCTACTTTTTCACTGTAGTTGGATAAGGCTAAGTATGACAATTTCTTGGTTTCTGTGTACTTATTGTACAAGACTTCACACTGACTTTCTCAGTTCTAGATTCAAGGATGCCATTATTAATAAGAGATAATATATGGCCTATTATTTCTTTCCCAGGCATTTGATTTCAACAGGTGAATCTCCATGATTCAAAAGAGAATTTATTGATTTTAAAAGTCAGATATGAAATTTGTTAATTGTAGGGAATCTGAGTCCCTCAGTAGTACTTATGGTTTACTAGAAATTTACTCAGCAAGAGAGAGACACCAGATATGATCCCCAAAGATATATCATCATTTTGAGTTGTTGAATAATATTGCTACCATTATTATAATGAAATTTGTATTTGAACACCAGTGTAGAATAATCATAATAAAATTATAATTAAATGGTATTTTGAGTTTTGCAAAACATGTTAATTTCATTTTAGGCTCACAATCCTGAAAAGTAAATGCTATTATTATCCCCAATTTACCCTGAAAAAAATTAAGATACAGAGAAATTTCGTCACTTGCCCAAATTCACATGGCTAGGAAGTGTCCAAAATAGAATATGAACTCAGTCTTCCTGATTCCAAATCCCTTATCACATCCATGTTACCTACAATCAAAATACCATAAATTCTTAGAGATTTCAGAGAGGTAAAATTCTTGTAATAAGAATAGATTCACATATCTCTATATATGGCATTTAATAAATATTTAATAAGTTTATAGAATCAAAATGAATGGAATGGAATGTGTAAATGCTGGGCATCAAATAAATAATGCAGAATTTTAATTATCCCTTCCACTTTACATCACCCTAGGTTTCATCCATATGGTCAGTTTCATGTTAAAATTTTAAAAATGAAATATGTATTTAGATTAGAGGCTAGGCTACATGACATTCATTATATATAATCAATTAATTTACATATATTTTTCAAGAGCCTCCTCTGAGTCAGGCATTGTTCTAGACTTTGAGAATATGAATAAATGAGAATGAAATGATCTCTACTCAATGAGCTTACATTCTAATGGGGTAAACAATGAGTACACATTAAGCATTAAAAGCATCAATATGAAGTTTCCTGTGTTACTTCTCTGCCATTTTATCCAGACCTGAAGTTCAGGTCCTTTACCTTAAGATATTTGACAAGGAAGAATATGATGTGTGATATTAAACTGTTTTTCTGAGTAATGTAAATCACAATACATGGCTTTTTCTTCTCTTATTAAGCTAGATCTAGATCTTCCTTTGGCTTTGACTTTTCCTTTAGGGATGAATAAATGATGCATCTGATTAGAGAGTTAGGGAGGTGATGATCATGGTCATCACCAAATAACATAAAATGTAAGCATATAATGAATGTCATGTAGCCTAGCCTCTAATCTTAAAACATATTTCATTTTTAAAATTTTAACATGAAACTGACCATATGGATGAAACCTAGGGTGATGTAGGGTGGAAGGGATAATTAAAGTTCTGCATTATTCATTTGATGCCCAGCATTTACACATTCCATTCCATTCTGCAGCCTATAATAAATAATAGCTTGGATTAAGCATTAAATTTTATATTTGTTCTATAAATTTATGTAAAACACAAATAAACTATATAAACGACTTTTAGTAATATAATTTAATCAAATTTTTGATGGATTCTTGGCTGGCTGCACAGAAAATCTTGTGAGAAAGATTCAGATAATACAAGGAGCTCTGATATAGAAGATATTTGTTTCTTTTGGACCAGTGATTCCATTGGTGTAATGAACTCCTGATGTAGAAACTTTTGGCAACTCTATATAATGCAGGGACTTGGAGAGTTGCCTAATTACTGAGATTGTGATTTATCATGAGTGACCACAGAACTAGTATTTCTCAGAGATATGATTTGCATCTAAGTTTCTTTTGTTTCTAAGGCCCTCCTTCTATCTACTTTTTAAGACTGCTTTTTATAAAATGCACTAAATATTAATAAGAATTTCTACATTTAAAATATTTTGATATATGACTTTATTTCTCTGGGCAATTTGTTTATAAATTCGTCCAATATTTGTTTGTTTTCCGTAGTTCAGGATTACACAATTTCAATACATTTGTGTTGTGTTGTATTCTACTGGATACCAGTCAAATATAAACAATATAAATAAACAATAAAGTTTATTGCACATCATAAAATAGGTACCATGCTATAGCTGCCTGGGACAGGGGACAATATACATTATTGCACAGGTAATATGTGATGCCTAGATTAAAATGTATACTATATGTAGCGTGAGCTACATGAGGTCAGAGAAGAAGTTTTAATATTTCATTTCATAGTGCCTAGAAAGATAATTGGCCAATTGTACATGCATATATTGTTAAAGTGATAGATTGTTAAATTAAATTGAACTTTTGATATTTATTGTTGGAAAAGATGCATATTGATCTCAAATTTTGTAGTCTCTGACTGGAATAATTGAAAGGAACATAAAAACCAAATTTTGGAATTATCAGATAAAGGAAAAAATACTACAAGTGACCATAAAGAAACAATGAACATATTCGGCAGTCACAATCTGGATTGTAAAGGACCTGGCAACAAAGTCCTGAAGATCATGGAACATAATATATGGGAAAGCTAGGAAGCCATGACTACAACCAAGTATCACCTACTAAGGAAAATTAAATATAATACTTCAAGGAAGAAAATGGTCATTCAATAAAATAGAAGGATTGAAGCAGAGAGACATACACAGAATAAAGGTAAGGAACTGGAACAGAACTTATTATACTTTAGCTGAATTAAAAAGAAGCAGGGGTAGCAATACTGATCTCAGATAAATTAAAAGCAAAAATAAGCCTGATCAAAAGAGATAAAGGAAGGAAACCACATCTTGCTAAAGAAAATGAAGCAATACCAATACTAAATATATATGGACCAAGTGATTTAGCATTCAAATTCTTAAAGGAAGAAATAAACAGCAAAACTAGGAGATCTTATCTGTCCTTTCTTGAAACTCAATAAATCCAATCAGGAAAAAAACTAAAGAGGTAAATAGAATGCTGAAAAAGTTATATATGTTAGACATTTGGAAAAACTAAATGGAAATAGAAAGGATTTTTTTTTCAGTAGCACATGGCATCTAGCATGTAAAAGCTTCAAAATAAAATGTAAAAAGGTAGAAATAGTTTCTTCGCAGATCATAGTGCAATAGAAATTACATTCAACAAAGGACAGTAGAAAAAATAATTATAAATTAATGTCAGATTAAATAACCTAATCCTAAAGAATAAGTAAATCAAGGAACAACTCACAGAAATAATCAATAGTTTAAATAAGAAGAATGACAATGATGAGGCAACATACCAAAATTTATGGGATGCAGTAAAAATACTACTTAGAGAAATTTTATTTCTCTAAATTCCTACATCAACAAAATGGAAAAATAACAGGTTAATGAATTAGTCATTCAACTAAAAACAAAACTTGAAAAAGAACAAATTAATAATCCCCAATTGATCACAAAATTAAAAATCCTGAAAAATCAAAGATGAGATTAATAAGACTGAAAGTAAAAACAAACAAACAAAAAACCCATTGAGCCAATAAATAAATCTAGGAGATGGTTTTATGAGAAAAATAATAAGATAAATAAGTGATTGATTGATTAATTTAATTTTTAAAAAGAAGCAAACCAAATATTCAGCATCAAAAACAAAAAGTGAAATCATCACTATAAAGAAGAAATTAAAGCAATCGTTAGGAAATATTTTGCCCAAATATATGCCAATGAACTTGACAATCTGAGCAAAATCAATAAATATTTCCAAAAATATAAATTGCTTAGATTAGCATATGAGGAGGTAGAATATCTAATTAGTTCCAATTTAGAAAAAAAATTGAACAAGCTTTAAGGAATCCCCTAAGGAAAAAAAATAACCAGGGTCAGATGAATTAACAAGTGAATTTTATTAAACATTTAAAGAACAATTAATTCCCAAACTACATAAACTAGTTTGAAAAATATGCAAAGATGCCCCACTAAACTCCTTTTATGGCCCAAATATGATAGTGCTACCCCAAACCAGGAAGAGCTAAAACATGGAAAGGAAATTATAGACCAATTTCACTAAGGAGTTTTGTCAAAAATATTTTGGACAAAATACTAGTAAGGTGATTGCAGCAATATATCACATAGATATGCATAGATATCAGATAGATAGCATATACTATACTATACATGGATTATATACTATGACCAGGGGGGATTTATATCAGAAATGTGAATTGACTATTTTCTGTCAGGAAGAAGCCCAATTATCAGATGTAACTTGTTCCAATATCAGTATCCTGTTGATGTAGAATAATTATGAGAATGAAACTCTTTTGTCTATTCCTCAAACTTCTGTGCATCGTTGAGATACTATCTTCAGACTGATCTGGGATCTGGTCTGCTAGGTGCATGCTATCTGTTCCTTGACTTCCCCTCCCCCACCTTGAGCTCTCTGACTTCTTTCTTTTTGACCCTCCCTCTTAGTTCTCACCTTTACTTTTCCTTTCTTCTTGAGAAATCACCAAGGCTATATCTCCTCTATAAAAAAAATCTGCTTGTGATAAAGAATCTTTGCTAAGTTCTCTTCAGTACTAAGCTCACTATGCAGATCTTTCTTTCTCTCTCTCATAGTGCCTTTCCTTTAATAGCTAACTCTGGTTAGTCTAACTTGCCAATCAATGGCTTCCTTCCAGCTCATGGAATATTTCCTTTCTCCTGGTTAATTGTGAGTTTCTCAGAGGAGCTTATTTTTTTTCCTTGCTAACTATATACTCTCCCAACTTTATTTCATATTTGCCATCCCTGGTGCCTGTTTTAGTTCTCATTTTTGTCTATAACCTATTCCCCTAAATAAACCTGCTTTTTGGCAAAAAGAATGGCTTTTGTAAATTTGTCACATGTTTATTTTGAACTAGGAATTGTAATCCAGCCCTTAACACCAGGAATGCAAGATTGGTTCACGATTTAGAAAAAACCTTCATCATAATTGACCATATCAATAAGAAAACCAACAGAAATTATATGATTATCTCCATAGATGTAGAAAAAGCTTTTGACACAGTATAGTACCCTTTCTTATTAAAATCCTATTAAAAACACTAGAGAGCAAAGGGATAAAGAGGGAACATTCCTTAAAATGCTAAACAGTATTTATCTAAAGTCATTAACAAGCATTATCTGTAATGGGGATAAGCAATAAGCAAAGTCTATTTTAACTACTATTATTCAATACAGTACTAGAGCTGTTAGCTTTAGTAATAAAAGAAAAAAAGGAAATTGAAGGAACTAGAATAGGCAACAAGGAAACAAAATTATCACTCTTTTCAGAAAACTCTAGAATAATATCAGCTAAAATTATTAGAAATAACAACTTTGGCAAAATTGCAGAATGTTAAGATCAACCTACAGAAATAAACAGCATTTCTTTATATGTCCAACAATGCTCAGCAGCCAAAAATAAAGAGAAATTTCATTTAAAATAACTGTAAACAAAATATAACACTTGGGAGTCTATTTGTCAAGACCAACTGAGAAATTCTATGAACTCAGTTACAAAGCACTTTTCACACAAATAAAGTCAAATCTAAACAATTAGAAAAAGTATTAATTGCTCATTGGAAGACCAAACCAATTTAATACAATAACAATTCTGCCTAAATTAATATGCTTATTCAGTATCATCCCAATCAAATTACCAAAAAATTTTGTTGCTGGATTAGTGCTGGGAAAAAACAATAATAACAATAAAATTCATCCTGAACATCAAGGATATCAAGAGAATTAATGAAAAATGATACAAATTTTTTTTCAATAGCAGACCTCCCATACAATGGAAGTAGACAGCAGAATGGATCAAAAAACACAATCCTACAACAAGTTGTTTGCAAGAAATATACTGGAAGCAAAGTAAAGGTAAGGAGTAGGAGCTTTATGCTTCAGCTGAAGTTTGAAAAAAAAAAAAAAACCAGGGATAGCAGAAAAAGAAAAAAAGAAAAATAGACCAGTGCAACCAAGATTAGAAGGAAAACAAGAATCTGAGAAACAATTTTGACAATGTTCTAAAAATATAGAGAGCTGAATCAAATTTATAAGAATGTGAACCATTCTTCATTTGATAAGTGGTCAAAGAATATGAACAGACAGTTTTTAGAGGAAGAAGACCTTATCTTTATATATGGTGTGAGATGTTGTTTTATACCTAAACTTTACCTAATTTGAGTCCTACTGTTTTTAATTTTTCCTAGAAGCTTTTTTCAAATAATGAGATTTTCCCCAAAAGTTGGGGCCTTTGAGTTTATCAACTTTGAAAAACCTATTAGATTGGCCAATATGACAAAAAAAAGGAATTTAATAAATGATTGAGGGGATATGGAAAAATTAGGACTATTGGTGGAGTTGTGAACTGACCCAACCGTTCTAGAGAACAATTTGGAACTATGTCCAAACTGTGCATATTCTTTGACACAGCATTACCACTACTGTGTCTATATCCCAAAGTGTGGTGATTTTCTTCTTTATAATATAATAGTTCTCTCTGGGAGAGAGCAGGTTTCTCAGGGAGGTTTTCTAGAGTCAGCCTTAGTTGCAGTTAAGAGTAATAATCACCTAAAATGCAGCCAGGTGATAAAAGTTCAAACGTTTATTTTCTCCTTCCAAAATAGCCCGGTTAGTTGAGGCCTATCTCTCTGCTTGGTTCTAAGAGCTCTTGCAGTTTTGTCCTTTGCTTCTGCCTCTGCTTTCTTCAGCCTCCAGCCAGCACAAAGATGGAAGGAATCTCTTGTCTCCTTCACTTGGGGCTTGGCTAGCTTTCTGGAGAGTCTTTCAGACCAGCGTTGATCTCAGTGGGGGAAGTGCAGGAGCCCAGCCACCACAATGGTGTGAGCTGAAGATGAATCTGGTTGCGCCTCCGAGAGAGTGTTTCTCCTCAACTGAACTGATGTTCCCTTCTCAATCTTCAGCTGAATTCCCCTAACTGGGCTCACTGAAGCTCTATTAATGTTCCTTCTTTGAGAGAGGGATTGTGGGATGCGAGAGAGTGGGATTATGGGTTTCCTACCAGAGTGCTCTCTGGCCCTAAGAGCTTCAAGGGAGGTGTGAATTCACAAAGTTACAAAGTTTACTTTGTGAATCTCCCATACTTGTGAACTCAATGAGTACTTAAATGCTTCTTGCTTATATGAGCTCTCTAAAGGTGTGAACACAAGCATTGTATCAATTAGTTCTACTTAGGACCTTGTTTCAGATTCTGGCCCAAAACATTTCCTTGTAAGATTAGATCAATGATACTGAACCATGCTAAATTAGATAATTATTGTCCCTATCAATTCTAATGACTTAACAGTTTGTAAAGATTCCAACACCAAAGAAATGATAAAAAAGGGGAAAAGACCTATATGTGACCTTTTCGTGTCGGCAAAATATTGGAAATTGAGGGAATGTCGATCAATTGAAGAATGATTTTACAAGCTAAGGTATACAAATATAATGGAATAGTATTATACAATAAGATTTTAGACAAACCTGAAGAAACCTTTTTGAACTGATGCAAAGTGAAATGAGCAGAATCAGGAAAGCAATGTAAATGGTATCAGCAACATCATGTGATGATCAACTATGATTGTCTCAATTCTTTTCAGCAAAATGATGATCTAAGACAAGTACAAAGGATTGATAAAGGAAAATTCTTTCCATAACCAGAGAAAAAGCTGATGGATTCAAAATGCAGATAAAGACATTTTTTTTCACTTATTTTAGTCTTTTTCATTTTTCCCCCTTTTGACCTGTGTCTTTTTTCACAATTGTGAACCAACATGGAAGTATGTTTTACATGATAGCACATATATAAACTACATTAATCTGCCTGCCATCTTCAAAAGAGGGTAGGGCAGAAACAGAAGAAAAGAGTATAAAGACCCTTGACAGAGTACTACATTATTAGATTATTTAGGAATACTTCCCAATTTGACCTAGAACTTCTTTGCTCTACCTAGAAAAAGATACTTATATTTGAAAATAGGATCAAAATCAGCGTCTTGTAAAAAGTGATTCTTGAACTGAATCTTAAAGAAAATTAAAGATTCCACAAAATAGTAATGATGAATGAATGCATACCAGGCAGCAGAACAGCCTGTGTAAGCATTTAAACTGGAGTTAGAAATTTTTTAAAAATATTTTTTAAATTTGTTTTTTATTTTTTTATAATAAATAATTCCAGATTACTCTTCAGAATGGTTGGATTCATTCACAACTCCACCAACAATGCATCAGTGTCCCAGTTTTCCCGCATCCCTTCCAACATTCATCATTATTTTTTCCTGTCATCTTAGCCAATCTGACAAGTGTGTAGTGGTAGCTCAGAGTTGTCTTAATTTGCATTTCTCTGATCAATAGTGATTTGGAACACTCATATGAGTGGTAATAGTTTCAATTTCATCATCTGAAAATTGTCTGTTCATATTCTTTGAACATTTATCAATTGAAGAATGGCTTGATTTCTTATAAATTAGAGTCAATGCTCTATATATTTTGGAAATGAGGCCTTTAACAGAACTTTTATGGAATTAGAAATTTAACATATGAGAATGACACAGATATAAATCATGTATATAACTGGTGGATATTTCAGTCAACATGTGAATTATTGTATTAGCAATAGTACCTTATATTGACTCATCACTTGTCATAGGTAGGTATTTAGAAAAATCAATGTATCATTTTGTACATCAACCAATAAAGGAGTATATTTTTATAATTTTTCCAAGTAGATGGTATTTTATTCTAGCAATCAGCTTCTGGAGGAATCTAGGGTATAATATAAAATTATTGCTCAAGATCAATAAATTAATCAACAAACATCTAGTAAGTCACTGTTATGTATCTGACAATGTGATAGGTATAGCTGGTTTTATTGGACTGGAGTTCAAGGGAGAGGCTAGTGTTGACACTTAAAGAGATGGCCACTTTTGCTTAGAGGTGGTAGTTCAACTCATGGAATTTGATAAGATCCCATAAAGAAACTAAAGACAGAATTATGGACTATACCTGTAATGGGCTGAGGCTTGAGTTGATGTACCGAGTTCCCAAGCACATGAGGCTAAATAGTAATTGGACCATACTCTATTAATATACAAGTATGGAGAAAGAATGGCCCCCGTCCACTCTTTGTGCAAGTCCTGATGTGTTGTATAGGAAATGACGATTTTGGTGGGTAGAGGCAGGGGAATGGAAAAGGAAGGGGAAGGAGAGACTGCTGGCTGGTGTCTTGTCACAGCTGCTCGCATTGCCATTGTGATGGCCCTTCAGCTCAGGTCTCTCTCTGCTAGCTGGCTTCCTGTTGCAGCTGCCCATATTGCTATCGCAATCCTTCTTGCCCATATTGCTATCGCAATCTTTTTTCACCTCTTCACTTCAATAAAGATTGAAGATTTCTCCCTTAACCTGAATTCCTGACTCCGGCTGATTTTAAATACGTGGTCATTACATATACCAGCAGAAATGTGGGTTGAGATATGGATTTTATCCAGCAAAGAAGATTGAGGAAAGACCATATAAGGAGTACAACCAAGATTTCTCTCTCAGTGTCATAAAATTCTGATTAGAGAAGATAACTAATAATATCAAATATTATAGATTGCCCAAGATGGATAGAATAATTTATAACTATAGAGATCTCATTCCTACTATTTGGGAAATTTCCTAGCTCAGTAGTCATCCTTTATGCTGCGAAAATAAGGATAATCAACTTGTCTTGGTCAAACTTCCCTCCATAGTCACAGATCACATGAAGTGAGTCATGTTTTTGATTTTTAAAAATACTCTACTTATTTAGTTTAGGGCTTGCTATACATTAAACACTTAAAAGCCTGTTGATTGACTAAAAAGGAAAAAAAGGAATACTCCAGGACTTAAATCAAGAATGAAAATAAAAATGAAGAAGCAATTAAATCAAGTAAAATTTAGGTAAGTATATAAATTTCTTAGTCTTCTAAGAATACTAAACTCAATGAGGGTTTTTGGAAGGGACTGGGCCAGACTTGGTTTTTTATAAAAAACCTTTTTTTAATATAAAAAATCTGAATAATTGCTGTGGTTTGTGGTTGGATCCAACTCTCTTGGATCCTTTCCTAGTGTAGTCTTGGTCAGACACTGGATTGCATTGAAGATACAAAGAAAAAATAAATTTCACAATCCCTGTGCTAATGGGGTTTATATTCTATTGGTGGAGGTACATGTCTTATTTAAGAATATACAAAATAGATATAAGATAACTGGGGGCGAGTGCACTAGCAGCTAAAGGGATCAAGAAAAATCTTTTGTGAAATGTAGGGCATGACCTGAATTTTGGAGAAAGCTAAAGATTGTGGATTTCAAATCTTGCATCTGACATTTGCTGTGTGAACCTAGAAAACTTTCAGATTTCAGAAAAATTGCCATCTGCATTGGTTGAAGGAGTTCTTCATTAAGTGGTCCCTCAATTGAGGAAATCATAAGTTCTAATTCTTTTCCTTCCCCCTTGACTCATCACACCCCAAAAAAGGAATGGAAAATATCAAGTCATTGACATTATTACATTTGTCTTCCTTTGAGGTACTAGAATTATTGGGGAAATGTATATTTGTCCCCATGTTGAAATCAGGAGAGAGAAAATCTTTAAAGCATCTAGTTGCTGTTTTTCAAGGTGTTTCACATGGACAAAGGCAGTTCTGTTTGGAGCAAAAGACGAAACTGGGACAGAAGAGTGGCAGTTACAGTGAATTCAGTATTGGTTATCAAGGAAGCAATTGTTTTATTTTTTCTCATAAATATTTTATAGCTTTATTAAAAAAAAAGTTGGAAGCTATTTCTATCCAGTAAGAGAGGAGTAATTAAATTGTCTCACAAGGCAATGAAACGCATATTGTATTTTATTGCAATGCAGTGCATAATGAGTCCACAATAGAATGATGAACACCGAATATGAAGAATATAAAAAATTATGGAAAGAACTGTATGGATCAATGCAATGCAAAACCAAACTGAACCAAAATAGAAACAGTTGGTACAAGAAGAGATTATATGAAATATGACTAAGGCAAAAGTTTCAGTTATCAAAATATAATGACAAGTTAAGTTTAATTGGTTGTCTTGATATTTTATATAACAAAATATAAAAGAAAGGAAATGTCATTATTTTATATTTATACATACTTCTAGATCAAAAGACAGAAAAATAATATTTTATAATTTCTCAATTATATAAATAAGGTCTATCCCTCTCTAAAAGCCTTTCATTCATTTTCAAAAGATTTTCTTTTTCTTTTTTTATTTTTATGTTAAACATGGTAAAAATATATGTTAAATCCAATATATGTATACATATTTATACAAGTAAGTACATAATCATTGTCTTTATCAATTCCAGTGACTTAGCACCTTGTTTCAAGTTCTGGACCATAACACTATTTCACTTAGGTTACCAAATTTATTGGTATAAAGTTGGGCAAAGTAACTCCTTATTATTTCTCTAATTTCCTCTTCATTGGTGGAAAGTTCTCCTTTTCTTTTTTTTTTTTTTTAATTTTAATATCTTTTTATTGATAGAACGCATGCCAGGGTAATTTTTTACAGCATTATCCCTTGCATTCATTTCTGTTCCGATTTTTCCCCTCCCTCCCTCCACCTCTTCCCCCAGATGGCAAGCAGTCCTTTACATGTTGAATAGGTTACAGTATATCCTGGATACAATATATGTGTGCAGAACCGAACAGTTTTCTTGTTGCACAGGGAGAATTGAATTCAGAAGGTATAAATAACCTGGGAAGAAAAACAAAAATGCAAGCAGTTTATATTCATTTCCCAGTGTTCTTTTTCTGGGTGTAGCTGCTTCTGTCCATCTTTGATCAATTAAGGCTCTCTTTATCGAAGAGATCCACTTCCATCAAAATACATCCTCAAACAGTATCGTTGTTGAGGTATATAATGATCTCCTGAAGTTCTCCCTTTTCATTTTCAAGACTAATAATTTGATTTTCCTCTTTCATTTATATAATCAGATTTACCAAAGGTTTATCTATTTTATTGTTTTTTTCATAAACCCAAATTTAGTTTTATTTATTAGTTCAATAGTTTTTTTTTACTTTCAATATTATTAATTTTTCCTTCTAATTTTAGAATTTCAAGTTTAGTATTTGATAGGTTTTAATTTGATATTTTTCTAGCTTTTTAAGTTGCAAGCCCAATTCATTGATCGTCTCTTTTTCTATTTTATTCAAATAAGCCTTTAAAGATATAAAATTTCCCTTTATTACTGCTTTGACTGCATCCCACAAATTTTGGTATGATGTCTCATCATTGTCATTACCTTGAGTGAAATTATCAATTGTGTCTATAATTTGCTGTTTCACTCAATCATTCTTTAAGATGAGATTATTTAGTTTCCAATTACTTTTTAGTCTATTTACCCCTAACTTTTTGTTGAATGTAGTTTTTATTGCATGGTGGTCTGAAAAGAAAGCATTTATTATTTCTGTCTTCCTGCATTTAATTTTAAGGTCTTTATATCCTAATATATGGTCAATTTTTGTATAGGTTCCATGAACTGCTGAGAAGAAAATATACTCCTTTCTGTCACCATTCAGTTTTTCCCAAAGATCTATCATATCTAATTTTTCTAATATTCTATTTACCTCTTTAATTTCTTTCTTGTTTTGTAATTTGATTTATCTAATTCTGAGAGTGCAAGGTTGAGATCTCCCACTATTATAGTTTTGCTGTCTATTTCTTCTTGCAACTCTCTTAACTTCTCCTTTAGGAAGTTAGATGCTATACCACTTGATGCATATATGTTCGATATTGATATTACTTCATTGTCTATGCTACCCTTTAGCAAGATATCGTTTCCTTCCTTCTCTCTTTTAATTAGATCAATTTTTGCTTTTGCTTGATCTGATTTAAGGATGGCTACCCCTGCTTTTTTTACTTCACCTGAAGCATAATAGATTCTGCTCCAGACATTTATCTTTACTCTGTAAGTATCTCCCTGCTTTAAATGTGTTTCCTGTAAACAACATATTATAGGGTTCTGATTTTTGATCCAGTCTGCTATCCGCCTCCGCTTTATGGGGGAGTTCATCCCATTCATATTTACAGTTAAAATGACTAATTCTGTATTTCCTGCCATCTTATTTTCCCCAGGTTATGCTTTTCTTTTTCTTCTCCCCCCCCCCCCCCCCACCATCCTCTTTCCCAGTATTAAACATATGGGCCCCACTTGGGTCATGCAGCTCTCCCTCTTTAGGATCCCTCCCTCCCCATTTTGAATCTCTTCCCCTTTCTTGTACCCTTCCCTTATTACTCTTTTCCTTTTCCCTTTTCCTCTCCCCCTTTTAAATGAGGTGAGAGAAGATTCTCTATAAAACCAAGATATCAATTATTTTCTCTTTGAGCCAACTCTGATGAGAGTAAGAGTCACACAATATTCCTCCCCCTCTCTAAATTCCCTCAAATATGATAAGTTTCCTTTGCCTCTTCATGGGATGTAGTTTCCCTCTTTTTATCTCCCCTTTTCCCTTTTTCTGACACTATCCTCTTTCCATTTCTACTTCCCTTTTTTATGTTATATCAGTAAAATCAAATTATACATGTAGTCTTTATGTATATCCACAACAGAAATACAGTTCTCAAGAGTTCCTTTTACCTTTTTCTGCTTTTCTTGAGTCCTATGATTGGAGATCAATTTTTTTGTTTAGATCTGTTTTTTTTTCCTTATAAACAATTGGAATTCATCTATTTCATTAACTGTCCAACTTCTTCCATGGAAGAAAATGCTCAGCTTAGCTGGGTAGTTTATTCTTGGCTGCATTCCAAGTTCTTTTGCCTTTTGGAATACCAGATTCCAGGCCCTTTGATCCTTTAATGTGGAGGCATCCAGATCTTGAGTGATCCTTATTGTGGTACCTTGGTATTTGAATTGTTTTTTTCTGGCTGCTTATAATATTTTTTCCTTAGTCTGAGAGTGCTGAAATTTGGCCACAATATTCCTTGGAGTTTTTATTTTAGGGTCTTTTTCAGAAGGTGTATTTTACCTTCTGATTCTATTACATCTGGGCAGTTCTCTTTGATGATTTCCTGTAAAATAGTATCTAGGCTCTTTTTTTCATCATAATTTTCAGGAAGTCCAATAATCCTCAGATTATCTCTCCTAGATCTATTTACTAAGTCTGTCATTTTTCCAAGTACATATTTAACATTTTTCCTAATTTTTCATTTTTTTGGTTTTGCTTGACTGATTCTTGATGTCTCAATGAATCATTCATTTCTATTTGTTCAGTTCTGATTTTTAATGAGTTATTTTCTTCATTAGCTTCTTTTTTACTTCTTTTTGTATATGTCCAATTGAGTTTTTAAATGAGTTATTTTGCTCTATGGAAGTTTTTTTTTTTTTTCCATTTCCCTAATTTATTTATTTATTTAGTGAGTTGTTTTATTTTTCCAATTCACAAATCCTACTTTCTTTGGAATTCTTTATCTTTTCCAATTCACAAATCCCACTTTCCTGGGATTTCTTTACCTTTTCCAATTCACAAATTCTGTTTCCCTGCACTTCCTGGGAATTCTTTACCTTTTCCAATTCACATTTCAGAAAGTTGTTACTTTTTTGCATATCTTCTCTTTCCTTTCCCCATTTTTCTCCTAACTCTCTTTTAAGATTTTTAATATACTCTTCTAGGAGAACCTTATGTGGTAGGGGTCAGGTAACATTCCCCTTTGGAGTATTGTCTGGAGACTATTTGCCATGAGTCTCTTCGGGGTTGAAAACCTGCTCTCTTTCTGTATAGAAGCTATCGATCATCCTTTTGATTTTTTACTCATTTTTTAAAGTCTGTAGGGTTTGCCTTCAGGACAATTTATCCTCTACAAAGCAGAGATAGTTATATGGGCAGTAGCTGTCTTATAAACGGGCTACAAAGAGTAGTGAGGTACGGGAGTGTTCTGGAAAAAAGTTCCCCACCAGAAGTGATTCAGACCTGGTTAGCACTGGCTGAGCTGCGGGAATGCCCAGTGAAGAACCCCACTGTGTGGATTAGTGATTGCTGTGGGGCTAGAGGCTGAGCAGTGAAAGTATCACTACCCCAAGCCAAAGCTCACCGTGGGGCTATGGGTATTAGCAGCTGACCAGCAAATAGCCCTGCATGGACCAGAAGTGTCTCTGCCCAGGGAAGCACAGTTGCACTGCAGAAGTTCTATTGCCACAGGCTGAGCTCCCCACTGTGCAGATTAGAGGCTGCCCCCGGCTGTGCCCCGCCTGCTATGCAGATTTGTAACTGCTCCAAGCAAAAGCCCCATACTGCAGAATGGGGCTGCACAGCTGTTCTGTGATCTGTGCTGAGTCACTCACTTCTGGTTTTGGGTGGGTATAGCCAGATCTTGTTAGGTTCTGGCATTTTTTAGAGTACCCTCTACTTTTGGCTTTAATTTCTCTGTTGTTCTACTGCTTTGCAACCAAGTCAGAGCAATTGGCCTATGTCAGAGTCATCTCTGTAAATTTTCTAACCACAGAGGCCATGCCTGCCCCAGGTCTGCTCCATTTGTTAGCCTCTCCTATTTCCCTGCTTGTGGCCCCTTAGGACAAACCTTTTCTGGCGAATTTCCAGATTATCTTAGGCTGGGAAGTTGTTGTACTTCTAATCTTCATGAATTTTACCAGTCAAATACTATTTTTGAGGTTGAACTTAATAATTAGTCGTGAGGATATGAGAGAAGCTTAATAAGTGGTGTGTACTTTCTCTGCCATCTTGGCTCTGCCCCTCTTCTTTTTCTAACCAAATTAACTAAAGTTTATTTATTTTCTTGTTTTTTTTTTTTCATAAAACCAACTCTTAATTTTATTCATTAATTCAATAATTTTACTTTCAATTTTATTAATTGCCCATTTAATTTTCAGAATTTCAAATTTGGTCTTTAATTGGGTGTTTCTAATTTGTTCTTTTCCCACCCAATTCAATGTTCTCTTTCTCTATTTTATGCAAGTAAAAACTTAGAAATATAATTTTTTTCTAATAACCGCTTTAACTGCATGCCACAAATTTTGGTATGATTTCTTACTATTGTCATTCTCTTGAATGAAGGAACTGAATCTATCTATAATTGGTTTCCATTTAGTTTTTGCTCTATTTTTCCTGCCCTTTTAGTGCATGTAATTTTTATTGCATCATTATCTGAGAAAGATGCATTTGTTATTTCTTTCTTTCTGCATTTGATTTTGGGGTTTTTATGCTCTGATACATGGTCAAATTTTCTATAGGTTCCTGAACAGCTGAGAAAAAAGTATATTTCTTTATGTCTCCATTCAATTTTCTACAAAGGCCTATCATCCCTAACTTTTCTATGATTCTATTTACCTCCTTAACTTCTTTCTTATTTATTTTATGGTTCTATTTATTTAGTTCTGAGAGAGCAAGGTTGAGATTCCCATTGATATAATTTTTCTGTCTTATTTCTTCTTGCAGTTCTCTTAACTTCTCCTCTAGGAATTTGGATATCATACCACTTACTGCATATATGTTTAGTATTGACATTACTTCATTATGTATGGTACTCTTTAGTAAAATGGAGTTTCCTTCCTTATCTCTTTTAATTAATCTATTTTTTTTGCTTTTGCTTGATCTGAGATCAGGATTGCTACGCCTGTGTTTTTTTTTTTTTAACCTCTGCTTCCACATAGTAGATTTTGCTTCAGTGTTTTACCTTTCTCTGAATGTATCACTCTTCTTTAAATGAATCTTATAAACAACAAATTTTAGTATTCTGGCTTTTAACCCAATTTGCTATATGCTTCCATTTTATGGGAGAGTTCATCCCATTCACCTTCTCAGATAAAATTATTATCTCTGTATTTCCTGTCATTTTGTTTACCCCAGCTATATTTTTCTCTTCCCTTTTCTCCTTTCCCTCCTCCCTAATATTTTGTCACTGATCACCCCCTCCCTCAAACAGCCCTCCCCTTTTTCAGCCTCTGTCATCCCTTTCGCCTTCTACTTCTCTTCTCCCTTCTACTAGCCTCCTTCTTTCCTTTCCCCCTTCCCCTCCTATTTCCCTATAGGATGAAACAAACTTTGTGAAGCTAAATGTGTTTGATATTGTCTCTTTGAGCCAAATCTGATGACAGTAAGATTTGCACAATGATCATCCCCCTCACCTTTTTTCCTCAACTGCAATAGGTCTTTTTTGCCTCCTCATGAAATGTAACTTACCCCATTTAAAATCAAATTTCCTCTTCTTCCAGTAGAATCACCATTCCTCTGCTATTTTTTTTTAAATAATCACAATTAAATTAAATTATACCTGCACCCTCTAAGTGTACCTATAGCAGAGATACAGATCTCAAAAGTTAAACATATCTTCTTCCCATATAGGGATATAAGTTTTTTAACTTTTAAAAGAAAGTTATTTTTTACCTTTTTACCTTTTTATGTTTCTCTTGAGTTCTGTTTTGGAAACCAAATTTTCTATTCGGCTCTAGTCTTTTCATCAGAAATGAATGAAATTCACTTGTTTCATTGAATTTCCCTCTTTTCCCCTGAAAGACAATGCTCAGCTTTTCTGGATAATTGTTTTTTGACTACAATCCAAGTTTCTTTGCCTTTTGGAATATCAGATTCCATGCCCTTCAATCTTTTAAAGTGGAAGGTGCTAGATATTAGATAATCCTGATTGTGGCTTCTTGATATTTGAATTGTTTCCTTCAAGCTGCTTATATGAATTTTTTCTTTGATTTGATAATTCTGAAATTTAGCTACAATGTTCCTTGGAGTTTTCATTTTGCAATATCTTTCAGGTGGCGATTGGTGAATTCTTTCAATGACTATTTTACCCTCTGGTTCTAAGATATCTAGGCAGTTTTCCTTGATGATTTCCTGAAAGATGATGTGTAGGCTCTTTTTGTCATCATGGTTTTCAGGAAGTCCAATAATTCTTAGATAGTCTCTCCTAGATCTATTTTCCAGGTCAGTTGTTTTTCCAATGAAGTATTTTACATTTTTTTCTATTTTTTTCATTTTTTTGTTTTGTTTGACTGATTATTGAAGTCTCATTGAGTCATTCACTTCCATTTGTTCAATTCTAATTTTTAGTGAATTATTTTCTTCAATTAGCTTTTATTTCCTTTTGCATTTGGCCAATTGAAGTTTTATATGAAGTGTTTTGTTTGTTGCATTTTCTTCCAATTCCAAGATACTGTTTTTCAATAAATTAATTTCTTTTTCATATCTATTTTGTAAGGAGTTACACATTTTTTCCTTTTATGAAGTCTATTTTTAAGGAGTTTTCTTTAGATAATTTCTGTTTTTCCTTTTTGTACTCTCTTGTAAAGATTTCATTTTCTTTCCCCATTTTTCTTCTAACTCTCTTTTAAAATCCTTTTTGAATTCTTCCCAGAGAGCCTTGTGAAATGGGGATGAACTCATATCACCTTTTCTGGCTTCATCTGGTGTTGATTTGTCTTTAGGATCCTTAGGGTTTGAGGTCTATTCTTTCTCCATAAAAGCTGTCTATTGTCAGAGTTCTTTTTGCTTTTTTGCTCAATTTTTTAAAGTCTGAGGTCTGGTCTTAAAGCAAAAGGCTTTAGTTTGCTCTGGAACAGTTCTTTTGACCGACTTCCAGGGCTGCATAAGCACTATGCCATCCCACATTCTTCCAGAGGCTCACAATTTGCCTTTTGTATTTGCTTTTGGATGTCTTACAGCAAATCTGCTTAACAGTGGTTAAGCTTGCAACCAAAACAAAGTAGACAAAGAGCCTTGCAGTAGATTCCCCGGTGCACAGAGGCATGCCCTGGCTCCCCATCCTGGCTCCCTGTCCTAGGTTTCCTGTGCTGCAGCCTGAGCTTGGTAGCCTCTTTCCCTGCTTGATTGAAACAGAACTTTTCTGAAGTTCTTCCACAGTATTTTCTTCTGGAAATTTGTTGTACTCCAAACATTTGTAGGCTCTGTCACTCCAAAAATCAGTTTAGACACAGTCTTCTATTAATTTGAGGGAAGTTTGAAGGAGGTCACACAGACACCTATTTCCTCTCTACCATCGTGGCTCCCCCTCTACTCCCAGCAATTATTAATAATTAGAAATGCCCAGAAATTAAGTGAGCTCTTTTATGGAGAAGCAAGTTAGGGGAGTATTCATGTATAGGCCAGGATACTTGCCAGGACTATTGCAAAGGAAGTTTTGGCATCAGGCAGAAATTAAAACATGTGGCTCCTTCTGGTACCTGAGTTTGTATGATTCTATAGCCTATCTTTCATACATCACCATATATATAAAGATATGAAAGCCATCTACATTTTGGCAGAGCAATTGTATGTTGTATCCCCTAAGCATCTAGATACTTACACCATGGTCTTGTGATTCTCTCATATTTTCCAGGAAGTTGTGGAGAACAGCAGTAAATGCTCTGGTCCAGGTACATCCTACTTATATCACTACTCTCAAGTAAGTTATTAGAAACTTCCTTTTCACTGGAAGCTCTATTTACAGATTTCTTTACCTCAGGATCATAATCTCATGGCCAGACATAATGAAAATATTTCCAACCCATGAGAAATAGCTTGTACAACACTGAAAGTAAACTTTAAAAAAAATTGGAGCTTCAGATAGTTTGCCATATTCCATTTAATTCCATTTAATTTAAATTCCATTTAATTCCAATTAATTTATGTTATCTTTGCAACAATACAATGAAGTAGTATGCTATTATAGTTTTAAATGTGAAGAAACAGGAGACATTACAAACACTAAATTTCAAATGGCAAATGTTACCTAAAGGTCATCTCATCACTCCTGTCCCCAAGCTGGACATACTGATGAATCATATAATACCTTGTTGATAGCATGGAAGATGAGGTAAGTTCTGGAAGGATGAGGACAAGAGGAGAGGATTTCAGCATATATCTTTGAGATGGATACAAATTTTCATTTTAGTTATCTCATTCCCCTTCCTTTAGATTAGATTAGAAACTATCTAAAAGAATGTATACAAAGAGCAGAAAAAAGTGGCAACTCACAACCATTGACAAATCCTCATAGGACAGCATACTGGGGTCTCCAGAACATCAGTTTTCTCAGTAACAGTCAGCTACCTCAGAGGAACCAGTGAAAGGAGGCAGGAAGAATCTTCTAGAGTTCTAAAACATTGTCATTTTTTTTTTTACAGATTTGTTTAATCCAAAATTCTTTAACTTTCTTTTGCATTATTTCTAGAAATAGAGTTAAAGTTTGGACTTGGAAATCATCCCTACATCTGATTAGTCTTTATCGGTCCCCATAACCGCTCCCTAGCACCTTCTTCACAGCCTCTTTCACATCCTTGTTCCTTAGTGTATATATGAGTGGATTGACACTGGGTGTCACAATGGTATAAAAAAGGGTGAGAAATTTACCTTGGTCCTGGGAGTAAGTGTTGGCTGGCTGGAGGTACATGTAAATGATAGTTCCATAGAAGAGTGAAACCACAATGAGATGGGAGCTGCAGGTATTGAAAGCCTTTCGCCTCCCTGCAGCTGACTTGATTCTTAGCACTGCTTGAGCAATATTTCCATAGGAGATGAGAATGAGAATAAGGGGAGCTAGGATAATAAAAATAGCCAATGCAAATGCTAAAGCCTCAAGGTCCATAGTGTCTACACAGGCCATGCCAATTAGTGCTGGCATTTCACAGAGAAAGTGGTCCACATGCCGATGCCCACAACGGGGGAGCACGAGAGTCTGGGGCACCATGATAAGTGCATTACCAAAACCACTCAGCCATGCTACTGAAGCCAGCTGTCCACAAAGTCTTGGGTGCATAATTACACTGTAATGCAATGGTTTGCATACAGCAGCATAGCGGTCAAAGGACATAACAGCCAAAAGGACACACTCTACTCCACCCAGTGCCAGGACAAAGTAAAGTTGAATAGCACAACCTAGGTAAGTGATGCTTTTATCTGGACCCCAGAGATTGTATAGCATCTGAGGAATGGAGCCTGTTGTGAAGCACATATCAAGGAAGGAAAGGTTGGCTAAAAAGAAGTACATTGGAGTATGGAGTCGTGAATCTAGAATAGACAAGAAGATGATAGTCATATTTCCCAGGATGGTCAAGAGGTAGAAGAATAGGACAATCACAAAAAGAATCATTTCCAGAAAAGGTCGATCTGAGAAGCCCACTAAGATAAATCCTTCGAAGAAACTGTTGTTGCTTTTTTCCATAGCCTGTGATAAAACATCACCTTTTGGTGAAGACAAGAATCTCTGAAGGTCATGAAAAAGAGTTAGAGTAGGTCCATCCTAGAAAGCACTGAGAATGTATTTAGTATTCCAGGAGAAACAGATTAAATATTCTGAGGTGCTGGAATATAGGAATATGACAGCATATTGTAACTTACAGACCTAGTTCCTTTTCCAGATCCACAGAGCAGAGCAATGCATACTTCAGAGCTGTACACTTACCAGCCCAATGAAGATTTTTCGATGGCCCATTATTGCTGATGAAAAGTGACAAATTATTCTATTCCATGTATACTTTTAGGCTTTCCAAAAATATGGGTTGTCCAGATCTGTGAGTCAAAGAAGTAAGCTTCATTATACAATCTGATCTTGACACACATATTAAAACATTAAGTACTGTGTCTCTAATTCTCTTGGCTGCTACCAAGTAAATAGTGATAGTGGCTTTGATCATATTGCATAACTTTGGTCACTGAAGATATTTCCTGATATTGGGTAGGATATGATCCCAGTTAATTTCAGGGAAATTCACTTAACTTCTAAGTGCTCAAAATCAGATACCCTTGAACTTAACTCTGGCCCTCTAGTCATTATTTTAAAGGGCATCAGTTAGTTTCTCACTGCTCTAGGGACATCTCTATATATTGCAGAGAAGATACTGATTTGCATTGACTGAATTTCCTCAATAAGGAATTCCTTATTCCAGAGAGATCTATTCCCAGGCCCATTTCTACTAAAAGTAAACTGATATCTATTTGAAAGTCCAGATTTCCAGACCATCTTGGGCCAGAAGACTTGCTAATTTTCTAATCTAATGACTGGAATGCTAGCCATAGTCTAATAGTCATACATTTAGCACTTTATAACTTACAAAGCACTTTCCTAAAACAAATAAACAAAACCAACAAAAAAATAAACTCACAAAAGTATTATTTCTGTTTTACAAATGATAAAATAATGGGTCTAAAAAGATTAAATGAATCGCTACTTTGCCACAAAAATAACAAAAACTCAGAGTTAAAGGAGATTGTAAAAGTCATTTCACACCTGAAAATCAATGTTCATTATATCTCTGACACATGTATATTTTTGGGCTCACTCTAACAACTTGCACAGTTATTCCTAGAATCCCAGAGGTGTGTATTGTTCTCTGGGAACATAACTTACTAGTCAAGTATGATTTAGGAGAGTGAATTCAGAAGGGGCCACTATACAGAGAATCATAGATCTAAAACTAGAAGAAATACAGGAGATTATTTAAGTTAATCCTCTCATTTTACTGATAAATAAGGAGACAAGAAAATCAAATGACCACTCAAAGTCATAGGGGTATTAATAATAGGATGTAAGATTTTTATAGTTAGTCCTCTAACTCCCTAGTTAGTTTTCTTTCACTGTATCATATTGACTCTGCCCAGGAATCACCCAGCATTTGCTCAAAGATCTCTAGTAATAGGACACATCACTTTTTATGAAGTCCATACTACTTTAGGTAGTTCTAAGTATTAAGAAATATTCCTTTATAACAACTTAAATTAGTTTATTTGTAATTTCCATACATTGTTTTTAGTTCTATCCTTTGGTGCCAAACATAGCAAATAAAATCCCTCTTCTAATTAATGACTTTTCAAATACTTGAGCATAGTAATCATATTCCCCATAAATTCATTGTACCTTAAGCTAATCATCCTTCAACAGATTCTTGCATGATACATATTTGAAAGTTACCATTTACCAGTTGCTCTCCACTAGACCATTTTTATCCACAACTGTCACAAAATATTGTTTCCAGAACTGAACATAATGCCCTATATTTAGACCAATCAGAAGACTATACAATAGAACTATTGCCTATTTTGTCCTGGACTCTATAAGATTCTTAGTGTTCCTCTGCACTGATTCTCTATTCACTATTCTTCCTCCTAACCTTTATCTTCTGAAGTAGGTATTTCTCATCTGCTCTGTAACTAGTTCCTGCCCCCACTCCTTTAAGCTTCCTTCCATCTCTTTATTTATTGTATTTATAACAATTTGTGACCCCCCCAAGCTTTTTTGAGAATGGAAAATGTTTTTACATTTTTTTGTGTGTATTCTCTAATCTTAGCTCAATGTCTGGCACATAATAAATGCTTGATAAATTTTGATTAATTAATGGAATTGAAAACACATTAGCTTTTTTGATCCATCATGCAATCGACTACATTGGAGCAATTCACTAAAACCCCTGGATATTTTCTTCAGGCAAACTGTTGTCTATCATATCACTCCTTTTTATACTAATGATATTGGGTTTTGGAAATCAAGTATAAGACTTTACATTTATCTTATTTATTTTAAATTCATCTTGTTATCTTTGTCTTTGAGATTCTAACTTTTAAAAATCTTGATTTTTCTCATTCCATGTGTTGGCTAATAGCCCCCTAATTTTGTGTCATAAAATGCATATCAGTCATGCTTTTGTCCTGATGATTGATTGTCCATTGATATGATTATTGATAAAAATGTTAAATAACAAATATCTGCTCCTTACTGTCTATTAGACATCATTTTATCTCTCCTGAGTCTTAGTTATCTTAACTGAGAAACAGGGGTATTAAGATAGATGTATTCTGGGGTCTTTCCAAGCTCTAGATTTTTGGGTAGCAAACTTGAGTGAAGAGATATTTTCAAATTGAAATCAAAAAGACTTGATTCATTTATCCAAATATATATTAAATAATCCTACAGTTTTCCAACCCATATGTATTTTTTTTCTTTAACACAAAAATGGCCAATGAGACTTTATCAAATTCTTTGTTGATATCTACATAAACTATATCTACATAATTCTTTTGTCCAATAAAAATAAAAATAGATAAATTTAACATAATTTAATCCCAATAAAGCCATGATAGCTTTTTCTTATCATTTTAAAATTTTCTAGATGTTTACTACCCATCACTTTAATAATATATTTCTCCTAGCCAAGTTCACTTTCTCATACTTTGCAGATTCTCTTCTCTTCTTTTTTTTCCTTTTGGAAAATCAGAATATTTGCCTTTCTACTATCTTTCTGCTCCTCTAGTATCCAAAACTTTTCAAAGTTCACCATTGATTCAGTAGTCACCTCTAATACTAGAACATAGAAGATAAATGTCTACTATTGGAATAACAATTAAAAAAATTTTTTTAAGTAACCTATGACTTGTTTTCCTCTTTATGGCTATTTGCAAAAAATGTTGCATTTTTTCATATAACATGGCTTAAAATACTAATTCTGGCTATTCATACTGATATAACTTTGAGAAAGCAATTTAAATTCTCTTTGATTTGATTTACATCAGTCTTAATTGTTTATCATGACTGGTTCTTTAAGATTTCTTTGAACTTTAAAACTTTTATCCTATAGTCTTATGAATTAAAAAAAAAGTTCAGCTTTTAGATTTAAAATTACACAGTAATCACTTTTCCAAAAAAAATTAAATGGCAATAAGTGCTATTAATGGTATTTTAATTATATCTTTCTACTTTTTTTAAATCTAAAGATAGATTCTTCTTCTGCAAGTTGTCCCCCAAGGAGTCCTCTCTATGTGTTTCTAGCATAATCTCTATTCATTTTTGACAAATTATTTGTAGTTGGCCATCAGTTCATAGTTCTGCACTAACTTTTTTTCATTATCTAACAAAAGGACAAAAAGCTAGAATGAGATTTGATACTCTATAGAGTTAGACAGTAGAGTAACAAGTCCCATGAGGAGGCAGAAGCGGACAGCTTCATACTTCTGAGATCATCTATTTCTTAAAACTAATTAGTATACAGGGACTTAAATTTTATAGGAAATGGTTTTGTTCAAGACTCCACTATCCTGATCATGAATTCTGAAGTTCATATTTTATACACATAGCTTCCAAGCTTCTATTTTGTAATAGAATATTCTCTCCTGAAATTCAAAATCTTAATGATCTTGAGAAATCAACCTTCTTTTACATAGAACTCCAATATATTAACAAGAAAACTATTATAATTCCTATCTTTCAACACCTCTAGGGAAAGAAAACCTCCTAAGTTCAAGATTTTTCTTAAGATGGAAATTTTCTTGTATTTCACTACAGATAGAAAACATATGTAGAATCAAGGGGAAAAGATAAAGAATATTTCATTTTTTTGATGATCAACTCTATACTGAATAAATTCTGAACATTATACCCTATTTCCAAACATTTACTCTTAGAATATGAATTTCTTTCCTGTCCAGTTTAAAACTGGATAAATATTGCTTCTTTTGGGGGCATAATCAGCATCAATATAGCCTGCAAAAGTGCCATTCTAGATTAAAAAGTGAAGACATGAGAAATTTTACTATCCACAAAAGACTGATCTTTTAGATTATGCTCCAACATATAATAATTTCCAACAGCTGGCTTTGGAAGAATTTAGACATATTTTAAAATCTGTACAGTACACATTCAACTCACCACAACTGATCACAGCTTCACATATATAACATCAATACTATCGAGACTTTTTCCATTATTGTGATATCACTTGTTCATAAGAAATGTACTGTTAAAATGAAGACAAAGTTGGATGAATCATGGCTCCTTCATGCATAAAAAAATAGACAGTAGGATTGAAAGGACATGGAATATACTACTTAGAGACTAGAGTCATTATTAATTCCTCCCATCTCCAAGACCCAGATAAGATGGGACTTTGGAGAATGAATGAGAGGGGACATTGGCAGGCACTACTCCCAGGAAAGAGAAGTTTCTAAGAGCTAAAGGTACAAGCTGACAAAACAAACTTCTTATGGGCTTTAGCAGCATGTAGAATGTTAAACTCCAACCCCTAATACTCACCACTCCTCCCCAAAAGGCTCAAAGATCCTTCTTGAGTATTCCCTTAGCTTATTAACACAAATGAGACTTTGGGGAGTATATAGACCTAATGCACAATTAATAACTTTTTGCAATAGTTTTGGAAAACAATTTGGAATTGTGTTGGAAAAGTTGTTAAAATGGTTGAATCATTGGCACACCCACCCATCCACCTATCTATCCACCCACTACTGAACATTTAAGGAAATAAAGTAAAAAGAAAGTTCTACATATATACCAAAATATATGTAGCATTTTTGGCATCAAAATATTGGCTCTGTATGTGTGTGTGTGTGTGTATGTGTGTGTGTATTCGTGAATTTGGGTATAGCTGAACAAATTATATTATGTTAATATAACAAAATTTATATACAATAAAGATGAATGTGAGAAAATAAGAGGAAATAAGAAAAATATACGAAGTGATATAATTGAAAGAAAGCAGAACCATGAAAACAAAATAAAGTGACTATAATTATGTAAATTAGAACAACACTAAAAGTTGATAGAATTTGAATCAAATATTGTAACCAATTTATTACAGATTATTGGTATTGTAACACATTTTCTTCTCTGTTAAGAAATAGTCAACCATGAATGCTGAATGCTATATAATTTGACAGTGACAAAAATTGTCTTTATTAAGTAGTTTTGTTCAAGCTTTTCATAAGGAGAGATATTTATGGAATAGATTTTTGGT
Source organism: Antechinus flavipes (assembly GCF_016432865.1). Lineage (NCBI taxonomy): Eukaryota > Metazoa > Chordata > Mammalia > Dasyuromorphia > Dasyuridae > Antechinus > Antechinus flavipes. Next base: position 188,559,569 of record NC_067401.1, read on the forward strand.
AGTTTATTGTTATTACAGTGGAATTTTATTGATAAGACATTAAATAAAAGACCCCCAATATCAATTCATTCATAAGGTGGACTGATCCAATTAATAAATAATATATGTGCCTTGGAAAGATTAATTATACTTCACTATCTATTCTTTAAAAAAATCTGTAGTGGACATTGGGAATAAACCTGGGTAGGAAGTAGAACTTTTGTTATTTGAAGTAGCAGGCACAGAATTGGAAATCACAGACTGGCTTCTATCTTCAACTTTATCACTAATTTCTTATTTGGCTTTGGAAATGTCATTTAAGCTCTCTGGGGCTTATGTTATTTGTCTGTAAAATAAAGAATTAGATTTCATAGTTCTAAGATTATATAAAACTGGAGAAAGGATTTATCCAGGATTAATAGGATTAAGATATTAGGGGGAAAATTGATGTGAAAATTAATTTCATATCAAGGACACCACAGACAGTAATGAATATAGACAGAAGCTATGTAGAAGAAATAAAGTGCCTTCAAAGAAACTAAGTCAAAATCACCCAAGAAAGATAAAATATTTTAATTAATTCTGCAAATTCATCTTGATTATTAAGAAAATGACTCCAATAAACTACAGAATTAATTCAGAAGAGTAATTAATGATTTAAGTGAAAATATCAAAGAAACAACAACAGAAATTGGAGCTTATAAGGAAGAAAATCTTCTAAAAAGAAGGTAGAAAATTTAGAATATAAGATAGACTTTCCAAATGGTAGATTCTCTGAAAAAGTGAATAACATGTTTAGAATATGAAAATGAAGAGGCAGAGGAAAAGTTAACTAAACAAAATAAAAATTACAGAACAAGAATATTGAACTTTGAGGTGGGGATGTGAAGAGATAATATAATAATAATATGTCTTTGAGGAAAACATCAGGTAAAAACTGAAAACCACACTTTAGGAAATCACATAGGAAAATCCTTCATGAATTTTGAAAGCAGATTGTAAAGTACATATAAAGAGAATCCACAAAATATCAATAGAAAGGGACTGTGTTTATCTTATTAAGAAACACCAATGTCCTTTGCAAGCAACAAGAAAACCCTCTTCACCATCCAAAAAGAATCAATCAGAATAGCACTGTGTAGTTAATTATTTATAATGAATGAAAGGAAAAAAATATCATATAGTATTATGAAAAGTAAAATAACCTGACTGCTAGTTTTCTCTTTAAAGAAAAACTCCTATCCTATAATGTTGAATCTATGCACCAATGAAAAAATTTGGACATTCAACACAATGTAAGAATTCAAATAACTCCTTCAAAAAATTTTGTAGCTAAGTTAGCATATTCAGCATTCAACTAGATGCCATGCGGATGTAAAGTTAGGAAACCTGATTATATCCTGACTCAGACATTTACTTGCTATGTTATCTGAACAAGTTTATACTACCAGCCTAACTTTTCTCACTTGTAAAATAGAGATAATATTAGCAAACTCTTCAGAGTTGTTGTAAGCTTCAAATGAATTAACATATGTAAATCATTTTGTAGAGTTGAAGAAAGTCAAATACTTTCACATAGTAACAAAATACAAAGCATCCTCAACATTTACCAATATTTATATACAACACTAAACTCAAAGTAGTTACCTTCCTTTGTGTTCTGAATATAAAAAGTTTTCAAACTGTTGCATGCAAGAGAGAGGGAGAAAGAGAGAACTTTAACATTTATGACAATTTAAATCCAGTAAGATTTAAAAGCTTTTTTTAAAATAAAATTTGAATAAAATTAAAATGATAGAATAAGATGAACGATTCTGGGAAAAAATACTTGTATCAAAAATCCCTAATAAACATATGATATCAAAGATATATATAGAAATCATCCCCCTCCCTGCCAACACACATAAACATTCACTCCCCTGGGTTCAAGTTCTGCCTCTGTTCTTATTCACCTTTGTGACACTGACCCTCTTTTTTTTCTCCAATATTCTTGTGATGAAGAGAGCCATCTATACCCAGAAAGAGTCCTGTGGGAACTGGGTATGGTTTACAACAGCATTTTCATTTTTTCTATTGTTTGCATTTTCTATCTCATTGTTTTCTTGTTTGATTTGAAAATTCTTGTGCAGCAAGATAGTTGTATAAATGCATTTCTACTATGTGTGTGATTACTTGCCATCTAGGAGAAAGGAGGGAGGGGAGTTGCAATACAAGGTTTGCAAGGGTTAATGTTGAAAAATTATCCATGTATATGTTTTGAAAATAAAAAGCTTTAATAAAAAAGAATTTGATCTCTTTCAAGTGTTTTAAAAACTAGTTAACTTTTCTCCTAAACCTAAACATCTACCCCATCTCCCTATTATTTTTAAGGAAACTATCATTCTTTTAGTTAAATAGCTTTGGTTTACAAACTGCTCTCCTTTACTTAACCCACATGGCCAAAATTAATTGTCAAATCTTGTCATTTTTACTTTTCCAGCATCTCTTGTGTAAAAGTGCTTTTGTTTTTATCCACAAAACCATCATCCTAGTACTGGCCCTCATCAATTTACACATGAATTATGTCAGTAACTTCTAACCACTCTCTCCAGCTCAATTCTCATCACATTTCAACCATTCTCCACTTAGGTGCCAAAACAATTTTTCTAAAGATTGAATCTGTCCATAATACCATCTTGCTTAGTAAACTGCAAGGTCTCCTTATTAGATGCAGGATCAAATATAAGCTCCTTTTTTGTCATATAAAGGTCTTTCTAATTTCTCCCTTTATACCTTTATGTCACTCAGCTGTCCTGATGCACTGATTACTTCTGTCCCTCATTCGTGACATTCTATTTCCCTCCTTTATGCCTTTGTATTTTCTGTCCCTCGTGCCTGGAACGCTATGCTCACATCTGCCCCTAATTTTTCTCAGATTCTTTTACAATTCAGATTAAGCACCAGTCTAGGAAACTTTTCTCAGCAAACTCAGCTACTAGTGCCAAACACTCTAAGGTAGTCTCTATATACTTTATACAGTTAACACTCAACATTCACAATTTAATCTCATTTTAAATCTCATTTTCACTTTTGAGTTGGCAAGCACATACATTTTCTGCTATGTACAGTAAAGAAAAAAAAGAGATGGGATGTGCAAGTTGGTTTGAGCAGTGCTTCACATGTCTTGTTCAGCTTATCACTGTAAAAAATTTTCCAAGCAATCATGTCACATTTTAGTTGTTTGTATCTGAAACTCAATTTTTGTGTTGCAATTATGCCACTAAAATATAGTATAGGTTCTTTTGAGCTCTTAAGCAAGCATGAAAAGTTAATAATGTGAGTTGGTGAGAAAATAACGGTTTTAGATCTCCTGGAAGTTTGGTGTTAACCAAATTAATTATAACTATAGTATAATTAGTTATATCTATAAAAGGAGAAAAACATTTATGGTACTGTAGAATTCATGTATTATAAGAATGAATATTATCTGAAATCAATATTTTTCACAAAACTTCACAGAATTCTAGAGAACTACTGAAAAGAAAAATTGTTTTGCATGTTACTAATTTTATTTTTTATAGCACCTTTTGGATTACTTAATGATTACTGTATAAGGAAGGGTGCATATTTTCAAAATTAAGGTTTTGTTATAAAGAATTGTATGAAGGAAAGTGTTTTTCAGCAATTTCTAGTGAAAAATTAAAGGTTTTTGGTGGTCACAGAAATCTAATTCCCTATTTTCCATAAGTATAAAATACCAATATTTGCATTTTTACTTTTGTATCATTTCCTCGGAATGTTACCCACAAAAAGTTAAATTTTAATTATATGTACTTATTTTTAGAAATTTAAGGTATGCATTATATTCATTTTTGACATTTCCATATGGCTGATGGTAGAGAAGAAAAATCAAAACAAAAGGAAAAAAACATGAAAAATAAAAAATAACAATTAAGAGATGGAGCTAAGATGGTGAAGAGGACACTCATTTCTTTCTGAACTTCTCCCACAACCCTCTGAATTAGTTGTGGACTGTGGCAGAATCCATGAATATTTGGGAGTGCAACAAATTTCCAGCAGAAGATAATTTCAAAGCTCAGAAAAGGTCTGTTTCAATTGGGCACTAAGGGAGTTGGGCCAAGAGCAAGCAGGCTGAGCACAGACTGCAAGGAGTGCAGGCAGCACAGAGGCCCCAGAGCAGTATCTTCCAGATAATCTACAGGGAGAATCAACAGTGTTGGCTACTGTGCCCTGGTTGCAGGCCAGTAATTCAGCAGAGAAGTAATAAAACATCCAACAAAAACACAAAAGGTAAATAGTGAACCCTGAAATTCCAGAATCTCATGGCACGTGGCCATGCCCACCCAGCACCAGAAGTCAATAAACACTGAGCCTGCACAGCCAGTGCTGACCCAACACAGCCACTGACTCTTGTAGAGGAAGCTTGGAAAACCCTCCCTTTTCCCCTAAAAACAGATCTCAAAAATTTTTAATGAATAAAAAAGCAAAAAGAACTCTGACCATAGATAGTTTTTATGGTGAAATAGAAGAACAGATTTCAAACCCAGAGGAGACTAAAAGCAGATCATCTCCAGATGAAGCCCCAAAAGGTTATATAAACTTGTCCCCACCACACAAGGCTCTCCTAGAAGAAATAAAAAAGGATATTAAAAGAGAACTACAAGAAAAATAGGGAAAGGAAATAAAAACTTTGCAAGAAGATTTGGAAAAGACAACACAAAATAGACTTGGTGAAATGAAAAAAGCATATAACTCATTAAAGATAGATTTAACAAAATGGAAAAAAGAAAACAACTCCCAGAAAACAGAATTTGTGAAACATAAAAAGAAAATAACTCCTTAAAAACAGAATTTATGAAATGGGAAAAGGAAATAACTCCTTAAAAAACAGAATTTGTGAAAGGGAAAAAAATCCATAGAACAAAATAACTCATTTAAAAATTCAATTGGACAAATATAAAAAGAAGTGAAAACAAAAGTAAAAGAAGAAAATAATTCACTAAAAATCAGAACTGAACAGATGGAAATGAATGATTCAATGAGACATCAAGAATCAGTCAAGCAAAACCAAAAACAAAAATGAAAAAATTAGGAAAAAATGTAAAATACCTAATTGGGAAAACAACTGACCTGAAAAATAGATCTAGGGAAAATGATCTAAGGATTATTGAACTTCTGGAAAACCACGATAAAAAAAAGAGCCTACACACTGTTTTTCAGGAAATCATCAAAGGGAACTGCCCAGATGTCATAGAATCAGACGGTAAAATAGCCATTGAAAGAATTCACCGAACACCTCCAGAAAGAGACTTCAAAATTAAAACTCCAAGGAATATTGTGGCTAAATTTCAAAACTATCAGACCAAGGAAAAAATATTAAAAGCAGCCAGAAAAAACCAATTGAAATAACGAGAAGCCACAATAAGGATTAGCCAGGACTTAGTATCTTTCACCTTGAAGGATCAAAGAAGCTGGAATCTGATATTCTGAAAAGCAGAGGAAGTTGGAATTCAATCAAGAATAAATTGTCCCTCTAAATTGAGCATTTTCTTTCAGGAAAGAAAATGGACATTAAATGAAACAGATGAATTCCATATATTTCTGATGAAAAGACCAGAGCTAAATAAAAAATTTGGCCTCACTTATATAGAACTCAAAGAAAAGCATAAAAAAAAAAAAGAAAAGAACTCTTGAGAACTATATTTCTGTTATGAGTATACATAGATGAGTTCACATACAGCTTGATTTTACTGTTATAATATAACAAGAAACTAGAGGTTGACAGTGGATTGGACCAGAAAAAAGGGGAAAGTGGAAGTAAAATGAGGAAAATTACATCTAAGGAGGAAGCAAAGAAAACCTATTATAATTGAGGGAAATAAGGGAGGGGCATGAACATTGTGTGAATCTTACTTGCATCAGATTTGGCTCAAAGAGAAAATATTAGACATATTGGTTTACAGAACCAACTTTTCTCACCTTATTGAAAGATGGGAGGGAAAAGGTGAAAAGGGAAGGGTTAGACTAAATAGAAGGGAAAACAGAAATTGTAGGAGAAATAGTATAAGAAGGCAAGGGATTCTAAAGGGGGAGAACTGCTTGAGGCAAGTAGTGCTCATAAATTAAATTCTGGGGAGGAAAGGGAAAGAGAAAATTATAATTTGGGGTTAATAAGATGGCAGGAAACACAGAATTAGTAGTTTTAACCTTAAATGTGAATGGAATGAATTCTCCCATAAAGCATAAGCAGATAGCAGACTGGATTAAAAGCCAGATGCTACAATATATTGTTTACAAGAAATACACTTAAAGCAGTAATACATATAGAATAAAGATAAAAGGCTGGAGCAGGATCTGTTATGCTTCAGGTGAAGCAAAAAATAAAATAAAATAAAATAAAAAAGCAGGGGTAGCAATCTGGATCTCAGATCAAGCAAAAGCAAAAATTAATCTAATTAAAAGATATAAGGAAGAAAACTATATCTTGCTAAAGGGAATCATAGATAATGAAACAATATCAATACTAAACATATATGCACCAAGTGGTATAGCATGAAAATTCCCAAAGGAGAAGTTAAGAGAGCTATAAGAAAAAATAGACAACAAATCTATAACAGTGGGAGATCTCAACCTTGCTCTCTCAGAACTAGATAAATCAAACCCACAGAATAAAAGTGATAAATAGAACACTAGAAATGTGAGATATGACAGATCTTTGGAGAAAATTGACACAGAATTTTATGTCAGAAATGAGACAGAAATGAGGACACTTTCTTCTTGGAAGTTCATGGAATCTATACAAAAATTGACTATACATTAGGACACGAAGACCTCAAAATCAAACATAGAAAGGCAGAAATAGTAAGTGCATTTCTTTTCAGATCATGATGCAATAAAAATTACGTTAAATGAAAGACCAGGGGAAAATAGAAAAAGTAATTGGAAATTAAATAATCTCATCCTAAAGAATAAATGGGTGTCTTCAACAACAATACTAAATGATGATCAATTCTGATGAATGTGGCCCTCTTCAACAATGAGATGAAACAAATCAGTTCCATCAGTAATTAATTGAACCAGCTACACCCAGCGAAAGAATTCTGGAAGATGACCTTGAACCACTACATAGAATTCCCAATCCCTCTATTTTTGTCCGCCTGCATTTTTTATTTCCTTCACAGGCTAATTGTACACTATTTCAAAGTCCAATTCTTTTTGTACAGCAAAATAACTATACGGACATATATACATATATTGTATTTAACTTGTATTTTAACATATTTAACATGTATTGGTCAACCTGCTATCTGGGGGAGGGAGTGGGGGGAAGGACAGGAAAAGTTGGAACAAAAGGTCTTGCAATGGTTAATGCTGAAAAATTACCCATGCATATATCTTGTAAATAAAAAGCTATAATAATAATAATAATAAAAGAATGAATGAGTGAAACAGCAAATCATAGACAATCTGTTATGATTCTTACAGGGCACTAAAACAGTGGAATTGAAAGGGACAACAATTATCTAATTTAGCATGGTTCAGTATGATTGATCTGATCCTATAAGGAGATGTTATGGGCTAGAACTTGAAACAAGGTACTAAGTGGAATTGAGGAAACAATGATTAAATCTAATTTAGCATTGATTTAATTCCACAACAAATAATGGTTTTCTAGTGACATAATAATTGGAGTATACTCAGTGAACAGCATATAAGCAAGAAACTCTCAGGGCCAGATACAGAAGCCTACAAGCCTACTCTCAGAGGCAGAGGCAGATTCATTCCAACTTCTACCTTTGTGCTGGCTGGAGACATTCGAAGGAAGAGAAGCTGAAGCTGACAGAGGCAAAGGACTAGCAGCAAGAGCTCTTGGAACCAAGGAGAGAGAGAGGCCTCTAAGAAAGTTTACCGGGCCCAAGGAAGGAGACAATATTTGGAAAGAGAAAATAAAGGATCTGGACTTTATTTTTTTTTTTTAATTATCATTTACTTATTTATTTATTTTTAGGGCCATATAAGTAGAGGTTTATTCATGGACACTGATCTCCTTGGCTAGAAATTCTGAAGGGGTAACAGCCAGGAGAACATGAAGAATTCACTTGGGGTGTATAATGAAATATAGAAAATCATTATCTGCTAAATTGTTATTTTAACTAATTACTTTTACTAATTGGATTTTAAACTCACTTGTTTCTAACCTAAGTTATATAAGAGACTGAGAGAAAGCATTGGTCCACTCCTCCCATTTACCCTAATTATATTAGACTTTAAACAGAACTTTCTTTCTAAAATTTTTATCATATAATTCTGTATATTATCATTGCATATATATTTTATTACTTTTTTATTATAGCTTTTTATTTACAAGATATATGCATGGGTAATTTTTCAGCATTGACAATTGCAAGACTTTTTGTTCCAACTTTTCCCCTTCTTCCTCCCACCCCTTCCCCCAGATGGCAGGTTTACCAATGCATGTTAAATATGTGGAAGTCTAAGTTAAATACAATATATGTATACATGTCCAAACAGTTATTTTGTTGTACAAAAAGAATCGGACTTTGAAATAGTGTACAATTAGCCTGTGAAGGAAATAAAAAATGCAGGCGGACAAAAAGAGAGGGAATGGGAAATCTATGTAGTGGTTCATAGTCATCTCCCAGAGTTCTTTCACTGGGTGAAGCTGGTTCAATTCGTTACTGCTCTATTGGAACTGATTTGGTTCATCTCATTATTGAAGAGGGCCACATCCATCAGAATTGATCATCATATAGTATTGTTATTAAAGTATATAATGATCTCCTGATCCTGCTCATTTCACTCAGCATCAGTTCATGTGAGTCTGTCCCGGCCTTTCTGAAATCATCCTGCTGGTCATTTCTTATAGAGCAATAATATTCCATAATATTCATATACCACAATTTATTCTGCCATTTCCCAATTGATGGGCATCCACTTAGTTTCCAATTTCTGGCCACTACAAAGAGGGCTGCCACAAACATTCTTGCACATACAGGTCTCTTTCCCTTCTTTAAAATCTCCTTGGGATATAAACCCAGTAGTAACACTGCTGGATCAAAGGGTATGCACAGTTTGATAACTTTTTGAGCATAGTTCCAAATTTCTCTCCAGAATGGCTGGATGTATTTACAATTCCACCAACAATGTATCAGTGTCCCAGTTTTCCCACATCACCTCCAACATTCTGCATTATCTTTCCCTGTCATTTTAGCCAATCTGACAGGTGTATAGTGGTATCTCAGAAGTGTCTTAATTTTCATCTCTCTGATTAATAATGACTTGGAGCATCTTTTCATATGGCTAGAAATAGTTTCAATTTCTTCATCTGAGAATTATCTGTTCATATCCTTTGACCATTTATCAATTGGAGAATGCTTGATTTCTTATAAATTAGAGTCAATTCTCTATATATTTTGGAAATGAGGCCTTTATCAGAACCTTTGACTGTAAAAATGTTTTCCAAGTTTATTGCTTCCCTTCTAATCTTGTCTGCATTAGTTTTGTTTGTACAAAAAAATTTTCAATTTGATATAATCAAAATTTTCTATTTTGTGATCAATAATGATCTCTAGTTCTTCTTTGGTCATAAATTTCTTCCTCTTCTACAGGTCTGAGAGGTAAACTATCCTATGTTCTTCTAATTTATTTATAATTTCATTCTTTATGCCTAGGTCATGAACCCATTTTAGTATCTTGGTATACGGTGTTAAGTGTGGGTCAATGACTAGTTTCTGCCATACTAATTTCCAATTTTTCCAGCAATTTTTGTCAAACAGTGAGTTTTTATCCCAAAATCTTGCGTCTTTAGGATTGTCAAACACTAGATTATTAAAGTTATTGACTGTTTTGTCCTTTGAACCTAACCTATTCCACTGATCAACTAGTTTATTTCTTAGCCAATACCAAATGATTTTGGTAACTGATTTGGTAAAACTTTATAATATAATTTTAGATCTGGTATAGCTACACCACCTTCATTTTTGTTTTCATTAATAAGGATCTGGACTTCAAAACCTGGCTCCATTTGAAGTGATTATTACACTGAGCTGAAACTAAGGCTGCTTCTAGAAGTCCCCCAAGAAACCTGCTCCCAGACAACATCACAATTTAGAGAAGAACATTACAGCAATCAATAATTTCATCCAACAGAATGACAATAATGAGACAACATGCCAAAATTTGTGGGATGCAGCCAAAATAGTAATAAGGGGAAATTTTACTTCTCTAGATGCTTATTTTCATGAAATAGAGAAAGAGAAAATTAATGAATTGGGCTTGCAACTAAAAAAACTAGAAAAAGAACAAATTAAAAATGCCCAATGAAATGCCAAACTTGAAATTCTAAAAAGAAAAGGAGAGATTAATAAAATTGAAAATAAGAAAACTATTGAATTAATAAATAAAACTAAAAATTGGTTTTATGAAAAAAACAACAAAGAGATAAACCTTTAGTTAACATGCTTAGTAAAAGGAAAGAGGAAAATAAAATTGTTAGTCTTAAAAATGAAAAGGGAGAACTTTTCACCAATGAAGAGGAAATTAAAGCAATAATTAGGAGTTATTTTGCCCAACTTTATGCCAATAAATTTGATAATCTAAGTGAAATGGAGGAATACCTATAAAAATATAGATTGCCCAAATTGACAGAAGAGGAAATAAATTACTTAAATAGTCCTAGTTTAGACAAAGAAATAGAACAAGCTATTAATCAACTCCCTAAAAAAAAAATCAGGACCAGATGGATTTACATGTGAATTCTACCAAACATTTAAAGAGCGATTAAACTCCAATACTATATAAACTGCTTGAAAAAAATAGGGAGTAAAGGACTCCTATCAAGTTCCTTTGATGACAAAGACATGTACTGATACCTAAATGAGGTAGATTGAAAACAGAGAAAGAAAATTATAGATCAATCTCCCTAATGAATATCGATGCAAAAATCTTAAACAAAATATTAGCAAAGAGATTACAGAAAATCATCCCCAAGATAATATTCCACAACAAAGTAAGATTTATACCAGGAATGCTAGGCTGGTTCAATATTAGGAAAACTATTAACATAATTCACTCTGTCATTAACCAAATTAACAAAAACCATATGATTATCTCAATAGATGCAGAAAAAGCATTTGATAAAATCCAACATCCATTCCTATTAAAAACACTAGCGAATATAGGAATACATGGACTTTCCCTTAAAATGATCAATGGCGATACATTGTTGGTGGAATTGTGAATACATCCAACCATTCTGGAGAGCGATTTGGAACTATACTTAAAAAGTTATCAAACTGTGCATACCCTTTGATCCAGCAGTGTTACTATTGGGCTTATATCCCAAAGAGATTTTAAAGAAGGAAAGGGACCTGTATGTGCAATAATGTAGTGGCCAGAAACTGGAAACTAAGTGGATGCACATCAACTGGAGAATAGCTGAATAAATTGTGGTATATGAATATTATAGAATATTATTGTTCTGTAAGAAATGACCAGCGGGATGATTACAGAAAGGCCGGGAGAGACTCACATGAACTGATGCTGAGTGAAATGAGCAGGACCAGGAGATCATTATATACTTCAACAACAACACTATATGATGATCAGTTCTGATGGACATGGTCCTCTTCAACAATGAGATGAACCAAATCAGTTCCAATAGAGCAGTAATGAATTGAACCAGTTTCACCCAGTGAAAGAACTCTGGGAGATGACTATGAACTACTACATAGATTTCCCAATCCCTCTCTTTTTGTCTGCCTGCATTTTTTATTTCCTTCACAGGCTAATTGTACACTGTTTAAAAGTCCAATTCTTTTTGTACAGCAAAATACCTGTATTGACATGCATACTTATATTGTATTTGACTTATACTTTAACATATTTAACATGTATTGGTCAACCTGCCATCTGAGAGAGGGGGTTTGGGGAAGGAGGGAAAAGTTGGAACAAATAGTTTTGCAACTGTCAATGCTGAAAAATTACCCATGCATATATCTTGCAAATTAAAAGCTATATAATAAAAATTTAAAAATAAAAAAATTGATCAGTGGTATCTATTTAAAACTATTAGCATGCATCATATGTAATAAGAATAAACTGGAACCATTCTCTGTAAGATCAGGGGTGAAACAAGATTGCCACTCTCACCATTACTATTCAATATTGTATTAAAAATGCTTGCTTTGGCAATAAGTTGAGAAAGAGATTAGAGGAATTAAAGTAAACCAAATTATCACTCTTTGCAGATGATATGATGGTATTCTTAGGGAACGCCAGAGATTCTGCTAAAAAGCTATTAGAAATAATTCACAACTTTAGCAAAATTGCAGGATACAAAATAAATCCAATAGATCCTCAGCATTTTTATACATCACCAACAAAATCCAACAGCAAGATATACAAAGAGAAATTCCATTTAAAATAACTGTCAATAGCATTAAGTATTTGGGAATCTACCTGCCAAGGGAAAGTCAGGAACTATATGAGCAAAATTACAAAACACTTTCCAAACAAATAAAGTTAGACCTAAACAATTAGGAAAATATCATGTTCTCTTGGATAGGTTGAGTGAATATAATGAAGATGACAATCTATTTATTTAGTGGTATACCAATCAGACTCCCAAGAAACTATTTTATTGACTTAGAAAAAATAGGAAGAACAAAAGGTCAAGAATTTCAAGGGAGTTAATAAAAAAAAAAAGGTAAATGAAGGTGGCTTAGCTGTACCAGATCTAAAACTATATTATAAAGCAGCGGTCATTACAACCATTTGGTATTGGCTTAGAAATAGAACAGTTCATCAGTTGAATGAACAAAATAGTCAATGAGTATAGCAATCTAGTGTTTGATAAACCCAAAGACCCCAGTTTTTGGGATAAGAATTCACTATTTGACAAAAAATACTGGGAAAATTGGAAACTAGTATGGCAGAAACTAGGCATTGACCCACATAAAATACTGTCTAGAAAGATAAGGTTGAAATGGGTTCATGACCGAGACTTAAAGAATGATATTATAAACAAATTAGAAGAACTTAGGAGAGTTTACCTCTCAGACTTGTGGAGGAAAAAGGAATTTGTAACTAAAGAAAAATTAGAGATCATTATTGATCACAAAATCAATAATTTTGATTATATTAAAATTTAAAAGTTTTTGTACAAAGAAAATTGATGCAGACAACATTAGAAGGGAAGCCATAAAATGGAAAACAGGTTTACATTCAAAGGTTCTGATAAAGGCTTCATTTCTGAAATATATAGGGATTTGACTCAAATTTATAAGAATTCAAGCCATTCTCCAATTGATAAATGGTTAAAAGATATGAACAGAAAATTTTTCAGATGAAGAAATTGAAACTTTTTGTAGTCATATGAAAAGGTACTCCAAATCACTACTGATGAGAGAAATGCAAAGTAAGACAACTCTAAGATACCTCTACACACCTCTCAGATTGTCTAAGATGACAGAAAAAAACAATGACCAATGTTGGAGGATATATGGGAGAACTAGTACACTGATACATTCTTGGTGGAACTGTGAACAGATCCAACCATTCTGGAGAGCAATTTGGAAATATGCCCAAGGAGTTATCAAATTGTGGATGTTTCTACTGGGCTTTTATTACAAAGCGAACTTAATGGAGGGAAAGGGACCCACATGTGCAAAAATGTTTGTGGCAGCCTTTTCTGTAGTGGCAAGAAATTGGAAACTGAATAGATGCCCATCAGTTGGAGAATGGCTGAATAAATTATGGTCTATGTATGCTATGGAATACTATTGTTCTGTAAAAAACGACTAGCAGGATGATTTCAGAGAAGTCTTTATATGAACCGATGCTAAGTGAAATGAGCAAAACCAGGAGATTATTATACATGTCAATAACAAGACTATACAATGATCAATTCTGATAGATGTGGCTCTCTTCAACAATGAGATGATTCAAACCAGTTCTACTTGTTCAGTGATGAAGAGAGCTATCTACACCCAGAGAGAAGACTATGAGAACTGTGTATGGACCACCACATAACATTCTCACTCTCTCTGTTGTTGTTTGTTTGCATTTTGTTTTATTTCTCAGTTTTTTTTTCCTTCTTGATCTGATTTTTCTTATGCAGCAAGGGAACTCTGAATGCATGTATTGGATTTAACATATATTTTAACATATTTAACATGTAATGGACAACCTGCCATCTAAAGGAGGGGGTGGGGATTGAGAAAGCGATAATTTGGGACAGAAGGCTTTGAAAGGGTCAGTATTGAAAAATTACCCAAGCATATGTTTTGCAAATAAAATGATTTAATAAAAAAAAAAGAAAGAAAGAAAAAGAAAAAAAATTAAAAGGTGAAAAAAGTGTGCTTTGATATTAATTCAGTCTCCATTTCTCTCTCTCTCTGGATGCAAATGGCATTTTCCATTCAAACATTTTTTGTTTCATTAGATCATTATATTGCTGAGAAGAGCTAAATCTATCATAGTTGATTACTATGTGTACTTATTTAATTTGCATGTTATTTCCCTGAATGTAAGATACATGAAGAAAGGGACTGTTCTTTCTTAGTATTCCTGTTTCTTAGCTTAATTCTCACCCCTAGTAAGCATTTTATAAATATTTCTTGGTTGACCAATTAAGGGATTTGATTAGATCAATCAGCCAATTGACATTCCTCTATTAATTGCTTACTATAGGCTGGAAACTTTCCTAAACATCGGAGATAACAGATATTTAGGAATAGTCTTTTTCTGTTGGCTGCATAGTTACAACTGCCTTCATCTTAAAATATGCCTAACTGATCATAATCTCTCTAACATATGAACTCATTTACTCTAAGAAACTAATGACTGGGGGAAAGAAGGCCTAAGAGCTGCCTATCTCTCCTCTACCTTAAATTATGTGATTTGTAATTATAATATAAGCTAGAAACAACAAAAAATCTGAAGGTTTTTTGGGGAAAGGTAAAAGTTTATGTTTAGTTATATTGGGAAAAAGCAAAAGCTTAAAGGGTAGATAGCTTTATCTGAATCGATAAGAAAAGAAAACAGTGCTCTTTTTATTTTATTTCTATTTTCCTTGCCAAAAAAAAAAAAAAGGATTATCTGAAAATGACAGGAAATGGGCTTTGTAATTTTAGCTTTAGAGACAGTAGGTGGTGCAGTGAACAGTGCACTGAGTCTTAAGTCAGAAAGAGCAGAGTTCAAATCCAGTCTCAGACACTAATTGTGAGCCTGGGCAGAACATACAACCTTATTTGCTTCAGTTTCTCCATCTGTAAAATGAACTAGAGAATTCATTCCAATATCTTTGCCAAGAAATTCCCAAATTTCAACTTTCATTCAACAAGCATACATTTTCTTTCAGTATGCCCTGTCCTCATTTAAAAGAAAAATGTACATAACAAGCAAAAATTACTCAAGTATTTAAAAATCAATGCTTCATTCTACATCTTGACTTCATGACCTTTACCCACAAGTGAGTAGTATATATAATCATCAGTCCTCTGGAATAGGGATAATTAATTGCTTTGATAAGAGATCTTAAGTGTTTGTCTTTACAGTGCCACTGTTATTGTATACATTGCTTCATTCATTCCACTTATTTCACTTTCTTTTACCTTACACCGGTCTTTCTAGGTTGCTTTTCACCAACCCATTTCATTTTTTCTTATGGAACAATAGTAATATGTTGTATTTATATATTCATAATTTGTTCAACTATTTTCCATATAATGGGTACTCCTTTATATTCCAATTCCTTGCTCCCACAGAGTTTCCATAAATATTTTTGTTTATGAGACTTTCCCTTCTTTCCTTATAAGCATAATAGAGAAATTACTTGGTCAAAGGTAAACACAACTTAATAATCTTGGGGGAGGCATAATTCCAATTTCAACTGATGAATTATTGATCTTGAAGTCCACTGAAAGTCCCAGATCTTTTTTTTTATTATTATAGCTTTCTATTGACAAACCATATGCATAGATAATTTTTCAACATTGTCCCTTGCAATCTCTTCTGTTTCAGCTTTTCCCTTCCTTCCCTCCATCCCCTCCCCAGAAGGCAGGCAGTCTCACAAATGTTAGACATGTTTAAGTATATCTTGAATACAATATATATGTACATATTTATACAGTTCTCTTGTTACACAAGAAAAATCAGATTTAGAAAAATAAGAATAATCTGGGAAGAAAAACAAAAATGCAAGCAGTCCACATTCATTTCCCAGTGTTCTTTCTCTGTGTGTAGTTGGTTCTGTTCATCACTGATCAGTTGGAACTGAATTAGATCTTCTCATGGCTCAAGATATCCACTTCCATCAGAATTGATCATCATATAGTATTGTTGTTGAAGTATATAATGATTTCCGGGTCCTGCTCATTTCACTCAGCATCAGTTCATGTAAGTCTCTCAGGCCTTTCTGAAATCATCCTGCTGGTCATTTCTTACAGAGCAATAATATTCCATAATATTCATATACCACAATTTATTCTGCCATTTCCCAATTGATGGGCATCCATTCAGTTTCCAGTTTCTGGCCACTACAAAGAGGGCTGCCACAAACATTCTTGCACATACAAGTCCCTTTCCCTTCTTTAAATATATACTACTTATTTATACTATCTATCTATCTATCTATATATATATATATGTGTATATATATATATATACTACTGGGATATAAGCCCAGTAGTAGCACTGCTGGATCAATGGGTATGCACAGTTTGATAACTTTTTGAGCATAGTTCCAAATTTCTCTCCAGAATGGTTGGATCTGTTCACAATTCTACTAACAATGCATCAGTGTCCCAGTTTTCCTGTATCCCCTCTAGTATTTGTCATTATCTTTTCCTGTCATCTTAGCCAATCTGGCAGGTGTGTAGTGGTATCTCAGAGTTGTCTTAATTTGCATTTCTCTGATCAATAGTGATTTGGAACACCCTTTCATATGAGTAGAAATAGTTTCAATTTCATTATCTGAAAATTGTCTGTTCATATCCTTTGACCATTTATTAAATGGAGAATGGCTTGATTTCTTATAAATTATGGTCAATTCCCTATATATTTTGGAAATGAGGCTTTTAGCAAAACCTTTGAATGTAAAAATGTTTTTACCAATTTATTGCTTCACTTCTAATCTTGTCTACATTAGTTTTGTTTGTACAAAAGCAAACTTGATATAATCAAAATGTTCTATTTTGTGATCAATAATGATCTCTAGTTTTTCTTTGGTCATAAATTCCTTCCTCCTCAACAAGGCAGAGAGGAAACTATTCTATGTTCTTCTAATTTATTTACAATCTCGTTCTTTATGCCTAAATCACGGACCCATTTTGATCTTATCTTGGTGTATGGTGTTAAGTATGGGTCCATGCCTAGTTTCTGTCATGCTAATTTCCAGTTTTCCCCACAGTTTTTGTCAAATAGTGAATTCTTATCCCCAAATTTGGGATCTTTGGGTTTGTCAAACACTAGATTGCTATAGTTATTGGCTATTTTGTCCTATGAACATAACCTATTTCACTGATCAAGTAGTCTATTTCTTAGCTAATACCAAAAGGTTTTGGTGACTGCTGCTTTATAATATAGTTTTAGATCTGGTACAACTAGGCCACCTCCATTTGATTTTTTTTTTCATTAGTTCCCTTGAAATTCTTGGACTTTTGTTCTTTCAGATTAATTTTGTTGTTACTTTTTCTAGGTCATTAAAATAGTTTCTTAGGAGTCTGATTGGTATAGCACTAAATAAATAGATTAGATTAGGGAGTATTATCATCTTTATTATATTTGCCGGTCCTATCCAAGAGCACTTAATATTTTTCCAATTGTTTAAATCTGACTTTATTTGTTTGGAAAGTGTTCTTAGTTTTGCTCATATAGCTCCTGACTTTCCTTTGGCAGATAGATTCCCAAATATTTTATACTATCAATAGTTATTTTACTTCCCTTTTTTATGTTAAATCAGTAAAATCAAATTATACATGTAGTCTTTACAACAGAAATACAGTTCTCAAGAGTTCCTTTTACATTTTTCTGCTTCTTTTGAGTCCTATGGTTGGAGATCAAATTTTTTATTTAGATCTGGTTTTTTCCTTAGAAACAAATGGAATTCCTTTGTTTCATTAAATGTCCATCTTCTTCCATGGAAGAAAATGCTCAGTTTAGCTGGGTAGTTTATTCTTGGCTGCATTCCAAGTTCTTTTGCGGAATATCAGATTCCAGGCTCATCGATCCTTTAATGTGGAGGCAGCCAGATCTTGAGTGATTCTTATTGTGGCACCTCAGTATTTGAATTGTTTTTTTTTTTCTTAGTTGTTTATCAACAGTTATTTTAAATGAAATTTCTCTTTGTATCTCTTGCTGTTGGATTTTGTTGGTGATGTATAAAAATACTGAGGATTTATGTGAATATATTTTGTATCCTGCAACTTTGCTAAAGTTGTGGATTATTTCTAATAGCTTCTTAGTAGAATCTCTGGGGTTCTCTAAGTATACCATCATATCATCTGCAAAGAGTGATAATTTGGTTTCCTCATTTCCTACTCTAATTCCTTTAATCTCTTTCTCAACTCTTATTGCCAAACCGAGCATTTCTAATACAATATTGAATAGTAATGATGATAGTGGGTAATCTTGTTTCACTCCTGATCTTATTGGGAATGGTTCCAATTTATCCCCATTACATATGATGCTTACTGACAGTTTTAAATAGATGGTACTGACTATTTTAAGGAAAAGTCCATTTATTTCTATACTCTCAAGTGTTTTTAATAGGAATAGATGTTGGGTTTTATCAAATGCTTTTTCTGCATCTATTGAGATGATCATATGGTTTTTGTTACAATCTGGTTATTGATATAGTCAATTATGCTAATAGTTTTCCTAATATTGAATCAGCCCTGCATTCCTGGTATAAATCCTACTTGGTCAGAGTGTATTAACCTGGGGATGATTTTCTGTAATCTTTTTGCTAATATTTTATTTAAAATTTTTACATCAATATTCATTAGGGAGATTGGTCTTATAATTTTATTTCTCTGTTTTTAACCTACCTGGTTTAGGCATCAGTACCATGTCTGTGCCATAAAAGGAATTTGGCAGGACTCCTTCAATCCCTATTTTTTCAAATAGTTTATATAGCATTGGAGTTAATTGTTCTTTAAATGTTTGGTAGAATTCACATGTAAATCCATCTGGTCCTGGGGATTTTTTCTTAGGGAGTTGGTTAATAGCTTGTTCTATTTCTTTTTCTGAGATGGGACTGTTTAGGATATTTACTTCTTCCTCTGTTAGTTTGGGCAAGCTATATTTTTGAAGGTATTCTTCCATTTCATATAAGTTGTCGAATTTATTGGCATAAAGTTGGTCAAAAGCTAATTATTGCTCTAATTTCCTCTTCATTAGTGGCAAGTTCTCTCTTTTCATTTTTAAAACTAACAATTTGATTTTCCTCTTTCCTTTTTTAATCAGATTTACTAAGGTTTTGTCTATTTTGTTGGTTTTTTATAGAACCAACTCTTAGTTTTATTAATTAATTTTTTTGCTTTCAATTTTATTAATCTCTCCTTTTATTTTTAGAGTTTCAAGTTCAGTGTTTGACTAGGGGTTTTTAATTTGCTCTTTTTCTAGCTTTTTTAGTTGCAAGCCTAATCCATTGATTTTTCTCTTTCTCTATCTTATTCAAGTAGGCCTCTAGAGATATAAAATTTCTCCTTATTACCACCTTCACTGTATCCCACACATTTTGGTATAATGTCTCATTATTATCATTCTCCTGGATGAAATTATTAATAGTGTCTATGATTTGCTGTTTCAACCAATCATTCTTTAGGATGAGATTATTTAGTTTCCAATACTTTTTGGTCTATTTTCCCTTGGCTTTTTATTGAACTAATTTTTATTGCATCATGATCTGAAAAGGACACATTTACTATTTCTGCCTTTCTGCATTTGAATTTGAGGTATTTATGTCCTAATATAGGATCGATTTTTGTATAGGTTCCATGAACTGCCAAAAAGAAAGTGTACTCCTTTTTGACTCCATTTAGTTTTCTTCAAAGATCTAGCATATCTAAATTTTCTTATATTTACCTCTTTAACTTCTTTTTTATTTATTTTGTGGTTTGATTTATCTAGTTCTGAGAGTGCAAGGTTGAGATCTCCCACTATTATAATTTTGCTGTCTATTTCTTCTTGCAGCTCTCTTAACTTCTCTTTTAAGAATTTAGATGCTACACCACTTGGTGCATATATGTTTAATATTGATATTGCTTCATTATCTATGTTACCCTGTAGCAACCTATATTGCCCTTCCTTATGTCTTTTAATTAGATTAATTTTTGTTTTGCTTCATCTGAGATCAGGATGGCTACCTCTATTTTTTTTTTTTTTTACTTCACCTGAAGCATAGTAGATTCTGTTCCAGCCTTTTACCTTTACTCTGTATGTATTACCCTTCTTCAAATGTGTTTCCTATAAACAACATATTTTAGTATTCTGGCTTTTAATCCAGTCTGCTATCCACCTCTGCTTTATGGTGGAGTTTACCCCATTCACATTTATGGCTACTATTACTAATTCTGTACTTCTTGCCATTTTGTTAACCCCAGATTATGCTTTTCTCTTTTCTTTCCCCCTTACTTTCATCCCCACTATTAAACTTGTGAGCACCACTTGCCTCACACAGCCCTCCCTCTTTAGTATCCCTTCCTCCATCTTAGAGTCCCTCCCCTTTTCTTAACCTTTTTCTTTACAATTTCTGTATTCCCTTCTATTTAGCTTACTCCTTCCCTTTTCACTTTTTCCCTCCCACTTTTCAATGAGGCGGGAGAAGTTTCTCTGTAAATTGAATGAGTCCAATATTTTTCTCTTTAAGACAATTTTGATGAGAGTAAGATACACAGTATGTTCATCCCCCTCTCTTCTTTATCTCAGATAGAATAGGTTTCCTTTGCCTCTTCATGAGCTGTAGTACCTCCACTTTTTCCTTTTTCTGGTACAATTTCCTTTCCACCTCTAGCTTCTTTTTTTTAATATTATAACTGTAAAACCAAATTTTACATGGATTCTTTATGTATACTCATAATATAAATATAGTTTCCAAGATTGCTTTTTACCTTTTTATGTTCTCTTGAGTCCTATATTTGGAAGTCAAACTTTTTGTTTAGTTCTGGATTTTTCATCAGAAATAGATGGAATTCACCTATTTCATTGAATGTCCATCTTCCCTGGACAAAAATGCTTATTTTGGCTGCTAAGTTATTGTTGGTTGCATACCAAGTTCCTCAGCCTTTCGAAATATCAGATTCCAGACCCTTCAATATTTTAATTTGGACACTGCTAGATTTTGAATAATCCTTATTGTGGCTCCTCTGTATTTGAATTATTCTTTTCTAGCTGCTTGTAGTATTTTTTCCTTGGTCTGATAGTTCTGGAATTTAGCCACAATATTTCTTGGAATTTTGATTTGAGGATCTCTTTCAGTAGGTGATTGATGAATTCTCTCAATGTCTATTTTACCTTCTATTTCTATAACATCTGGAAGTTCTCTTTGATGATTTCCTGAAAAATAGTGTCGGGGCTCCTTTTTTCATCATAATTTTCAGGAAGTCCAATAATCCTCAGATTATCTCTCTTAGATCTATTTTCTAGCTCTGTTGTTTTCCCAAGTAGATATTTAACATTTCTAGTTTTTCATTTTTTTGATTTTGCTTGACTGATTCTTAGTGTCTCCTTGAGTCATTCATTCTTAGTGTCTCCTCGAGTCATTCATTACCATTTTTCAATTCTGATTTTTAATGAATTATTTTCTTCATTTATTTTTTAAATTTCTTTTTATAGTTGTTCAATTGAGTTTTTAAATGAGCTGTTTTGTTCTGTGGAATTTTTTTCCATTTCATGAATTTTAATTTTAAAGAGCTATTTTCTTTTTCCAATTCACCAATTCTGTTTTTCAGGGAGTTGATTTCTTTATCCACTCTGTCTTTTAATGAGTAGTATGACTTATCCAGACCCTCTTGCAAAGCTTTCCTTTCCTTTCCCCATTTTTCTTCTAGCTCTCTTATAAGAGATTTTTTCATTTCTTCTATGAGAGCCTTGTGTGGTGGGGATCAGATTATATCCCCCTTTTGGGTTTCATCTAGAGACAATTTGTTTTTAGTCTCCTCAGGATTTGAAGTCTGCTCTCTATCAATATAGATGCTATCTATAGTTAGAGCCCACTTTAACTTTTTACTCATTTTGATAAAAAAGAAACCAAAAACACAAAAAATAATAACTGCAGTTTGCTTTTAAGTAAGTGTGGTGTTACCAAGCTTCCTCTATAGACAACAGAAGGTAGCAATGAAGCATCAGTGGGACAGCAATGGCTGCACTGGGATCTGCCTCTGCACTGGGATCAGTGGTTACGGGCTGATATGGTGCTGAGTCACACTGTGTATAGGGTGGGTGTGGCCAGGTCCTGAGAGACTCTAGCATTTTGGAGTTATAGTCTTTACCCTTTGTATTCATACCTTCTTTGCTGATCTACTCCTGAGCAAAATAGCTCACACTGTGGTAAAGTTCTCCTCACAGATTTTCTGCTGGCTGTGACCACATACCACCCCCCTCCAGTCTGCTCAGCATGAGCTGCCTTCCATGCTCTCACTACCTAGTTGCCTTATGCTGTGCCTGGCCTGTCTATTCCTTCCCATGAGCAAAAACAGACCTTTTCTGGTGAATTTCAAGAATATCTTCTGTTGGTAATGTGTTGTACTCCCAATATTTGCACATTTTGACAGTTAAGCACTATTCCCATGGCCTTTCATAAAAGTAGTCTGAGGATAAGGAAGAGCTTAGATAGATGAGTGTATCCTCTCTACCATCTTGGCTCCTCCCTGCCAGATCTTTTTAAAAGCAACAATGACTCTTCTTGTCATTATAAAACTGAATAACTTTTACATTTATCTTATATTTGGATTTTGACAAATGTTCTTGTCTTTTAATATTTTTTATAAATCCTAGTTCTATTATGCAATATATTAGTTATATGTTCAGCTTCATGTTATTTGGAAATTTGATGGACCTGCCATCTATAGCAGTCTTTTATCCAAGTCACTTATAAAAGGACAGGACAACAAATTTCTGTTGTACTCACTAGAGACCCCCTTATCTTTTGAAATTGAGTAATCAGTCAGTAAGTATACACACACACACACACACACACACACACACACACACACACATATACATATATATGCACAAAAGTGAGACAAAAATTATATGGGTTTTTGGACTTTGGTTCATGAAGATCTGAGGTCTAAATATCCTTCAGACATTTACCAACTGGATGATTCTGGGGGGAAAATTACTTAAGCTCTTTCAAATTCTGTGTCTTCTTCATATGTAAAATGGGAGTGATTAAGCAGTACTTATTTCATATTGTTGTGAGCATCAAATGAAATAAATATATAAAACAAACATTATTGTCTAACTTGGAAGGATGTCTCCAATAGAATGTCATTAAGATATATTCTTGAACTTAAGCTATTTAGTATTTTTATTAATGACTTCTATAAAGACATAAATTCACATCTTTTTATCAAATTTCTAAAAGAAGGAACTAGGAAGGATAAAAAATAAATTGATGATAGAGTTAAGATTTTTTTAAAAAATTTTTAAGGAAAGGTCATTTTTGTATATGTACCCAGTAAGATACCATTTAATAGATATAAATATAAAGTTTTATATTAGGGTTCAAAAATCAACTTTACTAATATGAAATGACAGGGATGGGGATGGGAAGTATATGACTAAACAATAGTATCTGGAATTTTCCATGGACTGCAAACTTAATATATATTAATAATGTAATAATGTTGCATTGTCATAGTGAGCTTGGCATTTATCCTGGTCAGAAGGATCTGAAGTATTATATTCTGTTCTGGTTACCACATTTTAGGAAATAAGTCAATAAGCTAGATTTTGTCCAAAAGAAAGCAATCAGAATAAGGAAAAGGTCTCAATTAAAAGTCATATGAAGATAAATGACAGAAATATTGATATTTATGAGGAAATTATTTATGAGAGACAATATTCAAAAAACACTAAAATATTGAAAAGGAATTAGGCTTATTCTGTTTATCTCCCCCCAAAAAATTATGAACAATGGATGGAGATTGATAAGAGACGAAATTCAATTTGATGTTAAAACAGAAAAAAACACCCCCAACCCAACAATAACAACTTTTCAACATAATTATAGCTATAATTATTTTCTAAAATGAAATGGGCTTGTTTGAGAGGTAGGGATTCTAGTTCATTGGAGGTCTTCAAACAAAGATTGCATAGCCATTTTGCATATATGGCATGTGACAATTATTTTTCAGGCATGTATTATTAAAAAAGTTCATTAAGCTCTTTTCCAACTCCAAAAATCTATGACCTTCAAACAAATAAAGCATTATATGCGAAAGACTTAAAAGTAAATTTATGCATGTTATTAATATTATTATGCAAAGGAATATTCTTTTTTAACAAAACTGTTATTATTCATTAAAGTATATAACAGCTTTAATTTTCATTTGTCTGACCTACTATAGATTCATCAAGGCAATTGCTTTCCAAGTCAGGGGATCCTTTGTTTAGCCTAGCTTAAATTGACATTAATCACATATGTTTTTCTCATGCTTGTATGCCAAGTGGAATAGGAAATGTCTGTTCTCTTTTTTCCGTGTTTAATTGCATTTTAAATGCAATTTTAAATTGCATTAAATGCAATTTATTTTATAGTAACAATTATTATAATTATATGACATGTTTTTTATTTTTTAATTAATTTTATTTTAAGAATAAGAAAAACAGAAAAGGAATACAGAATAAAATAAAACAAAGCAAAACATTGTCATTTGCCTAGCAGAACATCAGGGAGGATTTAAAATATGATTTTTTTTTGTATCAAAGCATTAAATGAGACCTAATGGATATATTAGCTAGAAACAAATGAAAAAATAACCTTTCATCTAATAACAATCTCTCTTAAAAAGATGACGATGAAAATAGACAGTTAAAACTATTTTGTGGAGGCTAATGATTATAAAGTTTTTAGTACAATCATTTAGATTTAGGGACAATCATACCTGTCCCTTAACAAAATAACCTTTCATCATTTAGTTGAATGTAGTTATTAGTTTCTACAGCATTCCCAGGGAAATGAAAAAAAAATACACAGAGGTTTTGATTGCTACAAAAAGTTTGCAATCTGTGATAATGAGTCTCTCTGGATTAGTGTTTCCATTGTATAAAACTAGAAATTGTTAATGAAGTATCTGGGGATGCCTCATACTCAGGAGAAAGCATTTTCATCAGTTGTTTTAGTTGTTTTTCCTCAGATCACACTGCTTTATCATCCCACCCCCACTTTCTTAACTTAAAATTCCAGCTTGTATCTGACATTCATACCTGCTAATGATTTCCCATGGAAATCTATTTCTTACACAAAAAATAATCATAAAGTCCTAAAGCTAGGAAAAAACAAGCAAAAATGCTTAGATCCAACTCTATTTTCAGGTGTCTAAGAAAGACAGGTTTAGTTACAAAGTGACTCCCTCATAGAGCTGTTTATTTTTCACATTTAAATGTTTTTATTGTCTTTTATATTTTACCTTGACTTTTTAAAATTACATTTTAATATACTTGAAGATTTGCCAAGTACTTTACATACATTATTCCATTTGTTCTTCACAAAAAGTTTGTGAGATTGTTGTTTCTCACTCCTTTGGGTTGAAGAATTGGAGCAGCTAAGTGAGAAAAGGTATAGAACACAAGGCTTAGACACAAGAACTGAGTTCAAATTCTGTCTCGTACACTTGCTGACCATGTGAACTTAATTTACCACAGCTTTAGTTTCTTCACCAGAAATGTGAAGATAGAGTAGAAAATACATTGGACTTAGAATCTAAAAATCTTATTTTTGAGCTTTCTGTGTATCTATGTTAGTATCTTTAACTTTAAAGAATTAATTCTTCTCTGAACCTATTTCCTCATTTATAACATGGATAATATTAATACAATTATATTTATCTCCTATAAAAATGTGTATGAATATCTATTATAAATCTGAGCAAATATTTATTACCTCTTATTAATACCTTTCCTATTAAAATAGAAAGTTTTTGAGAGGTGTGATAATGCAATCATTTCTCATCCTTCTTAACCATTCACATCTTAGTAGAAATCACCTTCTCAGAGTATCAACTCCTTAGTCCCTCAACATGAATAAATTCTATAGTCTCTGGGATAAAATATGTCTTCCTAGTCTGACTTATAAATTCTTTCATAATCTGGCTTCAACCTACTTTATGTGTTTAATATGTATTATCCTGCTTTAGAAACTCACACATTCCAACCAAACTGATCTACTTGGTACTCCTGGAGCTTCTTATTCTATTTCTTACTTTTGTCACTGTCGAGATTCACATATATAAAGTGATAGCTAGCATTTAAATAGCCATTTAAGGTTTATAAAACACTTTATAAATATGATCTCATTTTATCTTCATAAAACCATGAGAGGTAAATACTATTATTAAGCCACTTTTAGAGATGAAGAATTCGAAGGGAAGAGAGATTAAATGACTTTCCCAGAGTTACTTGTGTGAGACTAGTTTTGGATTCAAATCTTTCTCATGCCACATACACCATGTTATACACTATGGCACCGAATCACCTTCAAAAGACAAGGAATATACTATTCCCTTAGCTTCATCTCTTCTAGTTTATTTTAAGGTTCAGTTCATAGGTCACATGAAGTTTTCTAACTCCCCTATTTTAACTTATGTTCTCCTCCTCTCTCTCTCTCTCTCTCTCTCTGGGTGTGTCTATATCTATGACTATATCCGTGTCTCTGTCTGAGTTACTTTTTCTTTGTGGTTTTTCTCTCCTTCCTGAATGCTTCAATTAGGTTGTTTTGTAGAGAGTGAGTGCATTATACTCCAATTAGTTTGGTCATTTCCTGATTGATGGTCATATATTTTTCCATTACATTCTAAGGTGCTTGAGTATAGGAACTATCTTTTTTGGATATTTTTGTATTTCATCCTTAGGACAGTACTTGGCATATAGTAGGTCCTTAATAAACAATCTCATGATTAGTGTATTTTCTTTTTTACATTTATCTTATATTTGGATTTTGACAGATGCTCTTGTCTTTTAATATTTTTTATAAATCCTAGTTCTATTATGCAATATATTAGTTATATGTTCAGCTTCATGTTATTTGGAAATTTGATGGACCTGCCATCTATAGCAGTCTTTTATCCAAGTCACTTATAAAAGGACAGGACAACAAATTTCTGTTGTACTCACTAGAGACCCCCTTATCTTTTGAAATTGAGTAATCAGTCAGTAAGTATACACACACACACACACACACACACACACACACACACACACATATATATATGCACAAAAGTGAGACAAAAATTATATGGGTTTTTGGACTTTGGTTCATGAAGATCTGAGGTCTAAATATCCTTCAGACATTTACCAACTGGATGATTCTGGGGGAAAAATTACTTAAGCTCTTTCAAATTCTGTGTCTTCTTCATATGTAAAATGGGAGTGATTAAGCAGTACTTATTTCATATTGTTGTGAGCATCAAATGAAATAAATATATAAAACAAACATTATTGTCTAACTTGGAAGGATGTCTCCAATAGAATGTCATTAAGATATATTCTTGAACCTAAGCTATTTAGTATTTTTATTAATGACTTCTATAAAGACATAAATTCACATCTTTTTATCAAATTTCTAAAAGAAGGAACTAGTAAGGATAAAAAATAAATTGATGATAGAGTTAAGAATTTTTAAAAAAATCTTTAAGGAAAGGTCATTTTTGTATATGTACCCAGTAAGATACCATTTAATAGATATAAATATAAAGTTTTATATTAGGGTTCAAAAATCAACTTTACTAATATGAAATGACAGGGATGGGGATGGGAAGTATATGACTAAACAATAGTATCTGGAATTTTCCATGGACTGCAAACTTAATATATATTAATAATGTAATATTTTTGTATTTCATCCTTAGGACAGTACTTGGCATATAGTAGGTCCTTAATAAACAATCTCATGATTAGTGTATTTTCTTGTTTCCATTTTTCTTTTTAAAATTATTATTAAAGCTTTTTTATTTTCAAAACATTCAAGGGAGCAGCTAGTTAGTGCAGTGGATAAAGCACCATCCCTGAAATCAAGAGGACCAGAGTTCAAATCTGGCCTCAGACACTTAATATTTCCTAGCTGTGTGACCCTGGGCAAGTCACTTAACCCCAATTGCCTCAGGAAAAAAAATCAACATACAAGGATAATTTTTCATCATTGATCTTTGCAAAACCTCGTGTTCCAATTTTCCTGCCCTTCCCCCTAGATGGCAAGCAAATCAATATATGTTAAAAATATTAAAATATATGTCGAACACAACATATTTATACATATTATGCAATTATCTTGCTACACAAGAAAGAGCAGATCAAAAAGGAAAGAAAATCAATAAGAAAACAAAATACAAATGAACAACAATAAAAAGAGTAAGAATGTTATGTTATGATCCATACTCAGTTCTCACAGCCCTTTCTGTGGGAGAAGATGGCTCTCTTCATCATGAGATCATTTAAACTGAACTACAATTAATGTATTTACAGTGTCTTACCACTTTAAAATTTTTTGTTGTGAATATTTTTGTATTTCATCCTTAGGACAGTACTTGGCATATAGTAGGTCCTTAATAAACAATCTCATGATTAGTGTATTTTCTTTTTTCCATTTTTCTTTTTAAAATTATTATTAAAGCTTTTTTATTTTCAAAACATTCAAGGGAGCAGCTAGTTAGTGCAGTGGATAAAGCACCATCCCTGAAATCAAGAGGACCAGAGTTCAAATCTGGCCTCAGACACTTAATATTTCCTAGCTGTGTGACCCTGGGCAAGTCACTTAACCCCAATTGCCTCAGGAAAAAAAATCAACATACAAGAATAATTTTTCATCATTGATCTTTGCAAAACCTCGTGTTCCAATTTTCCTGCCCTTCCCCCTAGATGGCAAGCAAATCAATATATGTTAAAAATATTAAAATATATGTCGAACACAACATATTTATACATATTATGCAATTATCTTGCTACACAAGAAAGAGCAGATCAAAAAGGAAAGAAAATCAATAAGAAAACAAAATACAAATGAACAACAATAAAAAGAGTAAGAATGTTATGTTATGATCCATACTCAGTTCTCACAGCCCTTTCTGTGGGAGAAGATGGCTCTCTTCATCATGAGATCATTTAAACTGAACTACAATTAATGTATTTACAGTGTCTTACCACTTTAAAATTTTTTGTTGTGAATATTTTTGTATTTCATCCTTAGGACAGTACTTGGCATATAGTAGGTCCTTAATAAACAATCTCATGATTAGTGTATTTTCTTGTTTCCATTTTTCTTTTTAAAATTATTATTAAAGCTTTTTTATTTTCAAAACATATGCATGGATAACTTTTCAACATAATTATAGCTATAATTATTTTCTAAAATGAAACGGGCTTGTTTGAGAGGTAGGGATTCTAGTTCATTGGAGGTCTTCAAACAAAGATTGCATAGCCGTTTTGCATATATGGCATTGTGACAATTATTTTTCAGGCATGTATTATTAAAAAAGTTCATTAAGCTCTTTTCCAACTCCAAAAATCTATGACCTTCAAACAAATAAAGCATTATATGCAAAAGACTTAAAAGTAAATTTATGCATGTTATTAATATTATTATGCAAAGGAATATTCTTTTTTTTAAAAAACTGTTATTATTCATTAAAGTATACAACAGCTTTAATTTTCATTTGTCTGACCTACTATAGATTCATCAAGGCAATTGCTTTCCAAGTCAGGGGATCCTTTGTTTAGCCTTGCTTAAATTGACATTAATCACATATGTTTTTCTCATGCTTGTATGCCAAGTGGAATAGGAAATGTCTGTTCTCTTTTTTCCGTGTTTAATTGCATTTTAAATGCAATTTTAAATTGTATTAAATGCAATTTATTTTATAGTAACAATTATTATAATTATATGACATGTTTTTTATTTTTTAATTAATTTTATTTTAAGAATAAGAAAAACAGAAAAGGAATACAGAATAAAATAAAACAAAGCAAAACATTGTCATTTACCTAGCAGAACATCAGGGAGGATTTAAAATATGATTTTTTTGTGTGTCAAAGCATTAAATGAGACCTAATGGATATATTAGCTAGAAACAAATGAAAAAATAACCTTTCATCTAATAACAATCTCTCTTAAAAAGATGACGATGAAAATAGACAGTTAAAACTATTTTATGGAGGCTAATGATTATAAAGTTTTTAGTACAATCATTTAGATTTAGGGACAATCATCCCTGTCCCTTAACAAAATAACCTTTCATCATTTAGTTGAATGTAGTTATTAGTTTCTACAGCATTCCCAGGGAAATGAAAAAAAAAATACATAGAGGTTTTGATTGCTACAAAAAGTTTGCAATCTGTGATAATGAGTCTCTCTGGATTAGTGTCTTCATTGTATAAAACTAGAAATTGTTAATGAAGTATCTGGGGATGCCTCATACTCAGGAGAAAGCATTTTCATCAGTTGTTTTAGTTGTTTTTCCTCAGATCACACTGCTTTATCATCCCACCCCCACTTTCTTAACTTAAAATTCCAGCTTGTATCTGACATTCATACCTGCTAATGATTCCCCATGGAAATCTATTTCTTACACAAAAAATAATCATAAAGCCCTAAAGCTAGGAAAAAACAAGCAAAAATGCTTAGATCCAACTCTATTTTCAGGTGTCTAAGAAAGACAGGTTTAGTTACAAAGTGACTCCCTCATAGAGCTGTTTATTTTTCACATTTAAATGTTTTTATTGTCTTTTATATTTTACCTTGACTTTTTAAAATTACATTTTAATATACTTGAAGATTTGCCAAGTACTTTACATACATTATTCCATTTGATCTTCACAAAAAGTTTGTGAGATTGTTGTTTCTCACTCCTTTGGGTTGAAGAATTGGAGCAGCTAAGTGAGAAAAGGTATAGAACACAAGGCTTAGACACAAGAACTGAGTTCAAATTCTGTCTCGTACACTTGCTGACCATGTGAACTTAATTTACCACAGCTTTAGTTTCTTCACCAGAAATGTGAAGATAGAATAGAAAATACATTGGACTTAGAATCTAAAAATCTTATTTTTGAGCTTTCTGTGTATCTATGTTAGTATCTTTAACTTTAAAGAATTAATTCTTCTCTGAACCTATTTCCTCATTTATAACATGGATAATATTAATACAATTATATTTATCTCCTATAAAAATGTGTATGAATATCTATTATAAATCTGAGCAAATATTTATTACCTCTTATTAATACCTTTCCTATTAAAATAGAAAGTTTTTGAGAGGTGTGATAATGCAATCATTTCTCATCCTTCTTGACCATTCACATCTTAGTAGAAATCACCTTCTCAGAGTATCAACTCCTTAGTCCCTCAACATGAATAAATTCTATAGTCTCTGGGATAAAATGTGTCTTCCCAGTCTGACTTATAAATTCTTTCATAATCTGGCTTCAACCTACTTTATGTGTTTAATATGTATTATCCTGCTTTAGAAACCCACACATTTCAACCAAACTGATCTACTTGGTACTCCTGGAGCTTCTTATTCTATTTCTTACTTTTGTCACTGTCGAGATTCACATATATAAAGTGATAGCTAGCATTTAAATAGCCATTTAAGGTTTACAAAACACTTTATAAATATGATCTCATTTTATCTTCATAAAACCATGAGAGGTAAATACTATTATTAAGCCACTTTTAGAGATGAAGAATTCAAAGGGAAGAGAGATTAAATGATTTTCCCAGAGTTACTTGTGTGAGACTAGTTTTGGATTCAAATCTTTCTCATGCCACATACACCATGCTATACACTATGGCACCGAATCACCTTCAAAAGACAAGGAATATACTATTCCCTTAGCTTCATCTCTTCTAGTTTATTTTAAGGTTCAGTTCATAGGTCACATGAAGTTTTCTAACTCCCCTATTTTAACTTGTGTTCTCCTCCTCTCTCTCTGGGTGTGTCTATATCTATGACTATATCCGTGTCTCTGTCTGAGTTGCTTTTTCTTTGTGGTTTTTCTCTCTTTCCTGAATGCTTCAATTAGGTTGTTTTGTAGAGAGTGAGTGCATTATACTCCAATTAGTTTGGTCATCTCCTGATTGATGGTCATCTATTTTTCCATTACATTCTAAGGTGCTTGAGTGTAGGAACTATCTTTTTTGGAGTTTTTTTCTTGTTTATTTTTGTATTTCATCCTTAGGACAGTACTTGGCATATAGTAGGTCCTTAATAAACAATCTCATGATTAGTGTATTTTCTTGTTTCCATTTTTCTTTTTAAAATTATTATTAAAGCTTTTTTATTTTCAAAACATATGCATGGATAACTTTTCAACATTGATCCATACATAATTTTGTGTTCCAAATTTTCCTCTCCTTCTCCCTCCCCTCTCCTCTAGATGACAAGTAATTCAATATATGTTATGCATGTTAAAATATATGTTAATTCCAATATATATTAAACATATTTGTACAATTATCTTGCTACACAAGAAAGAGCAGATCAAAAAGGAAAGAAAATCAATAAGAAAACAAAATACAAATGAACAACAATAAAAAGAGTAAGAATGTTATGTTATGATCCATACTCAGTTCTCACAGCCCTTTCTGTGGGAGAAGATGGCTCTCTTCATCATGAGATCATTTAAACTGAACTACAATTAATGTATTTACAGTGTCTTACCACTTTAAAATTTTTTGTTGTGAATATTTTTGTATTTTTCTCTAACATTCTTAAGAATATGCCTGGTAGTAGAATTTCTTGATAAAAAAGGGTATATATAATTGAATCACTTAGTGTATTTAATAATCACTTTCCAGAATATATGTGTGTGTGTATCCAATTAAATAGTTCCTTCAATGTGAACTGATATGCCTTTTATAACTTTTCCAAAGTTAAAAATTTACCTTTTTGTTATCCTTGACAATTTATTGAGAGTAAAATAGGACCTCAAAGATGTTTGCATTTTTCTAATTAAAAGAAATTTTAAAAAATATTTCATATGATTATTAGTATTTTATATTTCTACATTTTAAAATACTTGTATCTTTGGATCTACTTATCCATTAAAGAAAGACTCTTGATCTTATACATTGACTATGGGTAATATCACCATCATCCTGGTCTTCAGTGACCCTGCTGGATCAAAAGATATGCACACTTTTATAACCTTTTGGGCATAGTTCCAAACTGATCTCCAGATTGGTTAGATCAGTTCACAAATTCCAGCAAAAATGCATTAGGGTCCCAGTTTTCCTACATCTTCTCCAACATTATCTTTTCTGGTCATTTTAGCCAATCTAATATTGTGAGATAATACATCAAAGTTGTTTTGCATTTTTCTAATCAATACTGATTTAGAGCATTTTTCATATGACTATAGATGTCTTTCTTCATCTGAAAACTGTCTATTCATATCCTTTGACCATTTGTCAATTGGCAATGACTTGTATTTTTATAAATTTGATTCATTTTTCTATATATTTTAGAAATGAGACCTTTATCAAAAACACTGCCCATAAAAATTGTTTCTCAGCTTTCTAAATCCCTTCTACTTTAAGTTGCATTAGTTTGTCCAAAATCTTTTAAATTTAATGTAATGAAAATTATCCATTTTGCATTTCATTAGGTTCTCTATTCCTTATTTGATCATAAATTCCTCCCTTCTTCAAAGATCTGATGGGGAAATTATCATGAGATAGTTTGTTTCTTGGTCTCCCAATTTGTTTAGAGTATGACCCTTCATTAATTTTTTGATTCCTTTTTTATTGGAGCTTTTTATTTTCAAAACATTCAAGGGAGCAGCTAGTTAGTGCAGTGGATAAAGCACCATCCCTGAAATCAAGAGGACCAGAGTTCAAATCTGGCCTCAGACACTTAATATTTCCTAGCTGTGTGACCCTGGGCAAGTCACTTAACCCCAATTGCCTCAGGAAAAAAAATCAACATACAAGAATAATTTTTCATCATTGATCTTTGCAAAACCTCGTGTTCCAATTTTCCTGCCCTTCCCCCTAGATGGCAAGCAAATCAATATGTGTTAAAAATATTAAAATATATGTCGAATGCAACATATTTATACATATTATGCAATTATCTTGCTGCACAAGAAAAATCAATGAATAAGGGAAAAATGAGAAAGAAGATACAATTCAAGCAAACAACAACAAAAAGAGAGATAATATTATGTTGTGATCCACCCTCATTTTCCACAGCTGTCTGCCATGTACGATGATCTCCTGGTTCTGCTCATTTCACTTGGCATCAGTTCATGTAAGTGTCTCCAGTTGTCTCTGAAATCATCTTGCTGATCATTCCTATAACTTATTTAGCCATTCTTTAACTGATGGGTATTCATTCAGTTTCCAGTTTCTTGCCACTATGAAAAGGGCCGCCACAAACATTTTTGCACATGTGAGTACCTTTCCCTCCCTTAAGATCTTTTTGGGATATAAGCCCAGTAGAAACATTCCTGGATCAAAGGGTATGCACACTTTTATAACCCTTTGGGCATAGTTCCAAATTTCTCTCCAGGTGGTTGGATCAATTCACAACTACACTAACAATGTATTAGTGTTCCAGTTTTCCCACATCCCCTCCAACATTCATCATTTTCTTTTACTTAGCCAGTCTGAGAGGTGTGAGGTGGTGTCTTAGAATTGTCATAATTGCATTTTCCTAACCAAGAGTAATTTAGAGTATTTTTTCATATGACTAGAAAGGTTTTAATTTCTTCATCTGAAAATTGCCTGTTAATATCCTTTAACCATTTATCAATTAAAGAATAGTTTTCATTTTTATAAATTTCAGTCTATTCTCTATATGTTTTAGAAATGAGACCTTTATCAGATGTAAAAATTTTTGGATGTAAACATTTTTTTCCCAATTTTCTGCTTCCCTTCTGTAGTGTTCTCTAAAATATAATCTTCTCTGGGAGCAGATTTCTTGGAGGGCTTCTGTAGGCAGCCTTCATTTCAGCTCTGTGCAATAATCACCTCAAATGCAGCCAGCTGTTAAAAGTTCAAATCCTTTATTGTCTCCTTCCAAATATCCTGGTTAACTTTCTTAGAGGCCTATCTCTCTCCTTGGTTCTAAGAGCTCCTGTTGCTTGTCCTTTGCTTCTGCCAACTTCAGCCTCTAGCTTTCTCCGACTCCAAAGCCTCTAGTCAGCAGAAAGGTAGAAATTGGAATGAATCTGTCTCCTCCTCTGAGACTTCTAGTTGGCTTCTGTGTCTGGCCCTGAGAGCTTCTTGCTTATATGCTGTACACTGAGTGTACATCAATCATTATATCACTAGGAAACCATTCTCCGTTGTAGGATTAAATCAATGTTAAATTAGATTTAACCATTGTCTCCTCAATTCCATTTAGTACCTTGTTTCAAGTTCTGGCCCATAATATCTCCTTGTAGGATCAGATCAATTCTACTGTCTTAGTACCTTGTACGAATCATAACACCCTTCTAATTTTATTTGCCTTGATTTTCTTCATACAAAAACCTTTAAATTTAATATAATTAAAATTATCCATTTTGCATTTCATAATGTACTCTAGTTCTTTGGCCATAAATTCCTTTATTCTCCATACATCTGAGAAGTAGACTATTCTTTGTTTTACTCATGTACTTATAATATCATTATATCTAAATCATGAATGATTTCAACCTTATCTTGGTATAGGTAGTTAAGGTCATTGCCTAATTTCTGCTATACTGTTTTCCAATTTTCACAGCAACTTTTATCAGATAATGAGTTCTTATCCCAGAAGCTGGGATCTGTGAGTTTATCAAACACTAGATTATTATAGTCATTGACTATTGTATCTTATGAACCTAACCTATTCCACTGATCAACTATTCTATTTCTTAGACATTAGCAATGATGACCACTGCTGTCATTAATTCCCTGGAAATTCTGATCCTTTTTTTTCTTCCAGATGACCATTTGATTGGTATGGCACTGAATAAGTAGATTAATTTAGATAGAATTGTCATTTTTATTATATTAGGTCAGCCTATCCATGAGCCCTTGATATTCTTCTAATTGTTTAGATCTGACTTTATTTGTTGGAAAGTATTTTCTAATTGTATTCATGTAGGTCTTGATTTTGTCTTGGCAGATAGACTCCCAAATATCATCTACAACTATTTTAAATGGAATTTTTATTTGTATCTCTTGCTGCTAGACTTTATTGGTAACATATAGAAATGCTGATGATTTCTGTGAACTTATTTTGTATCCTGAAACTTTGCTAAAGTTTTTTAATTGTTTCTAGTAGTTGTTTAGTTGCTTCTCTATATGTACTCTCTATATATTTTCTCTACATTTATACTTTATTTATGTATATATACATGTATAGTATATATACATATATATGTACTCTAGATATGACAATATCATCTGCAAAATGATTTTGTTCACATACTCTAAATCCTCTAATTTCTTTTTCTTCTCCTATTGCTAAAGATAACTTTTCTAATACAATATTGATTAGTAATGGTGATAGTGGACAACCTTGTTCTACCTCTGATCCTTTTGGAAATGCTTCTAATTTATCCCCACTACATGTGATACTTGGTGATGGCTTCAGATAGATGCTACTAATCATTTTAAGGAAAACAGCATTTATTCCTACACTATCTAGTGTTTTTAATAGGAAAGGGTATGATTAGTACCTTGTACGAATCATAACACCCTTCTAATTTTATTTGCCTTGATTTTCTTCATACAAAAACCTTTAAATTTAATATAATTAAAATTATCCATTTTGCATTTCATAATGTACTCTAGTTCTTTGGCCATAAATTCCTTTATTCTCCATACATCTGAGAAGTAGACTATTCTTTGTTTTACTCATGTACTTATAATATCATTATATCTAAATCATGAATGATTTCAACCTTATCTTGGTATAGGTAGTTAGATTTTTTCAAATGCTTGCTTAGCACTTGTTGCTATACTCATATGATTTCTGTTAGGATGTTGGTATAGTCAATTATATTAATAGTTCTCCTGATATTGAACCAGCTTTGCAATTGGAGTATATAAATCTTACTTGGTTGTAGTGAATTATCTTGCTGATAATTTGCTGTCATCTTTTTGTTAATATTTTATTTAAGACTTTTGCATCAATATGCATTAGGGAAATTGTTCTATAATTTTCTTTCTCTGTTTTGACTCTCTGTTTAAGTACCAATACCATAGCTGTGTCATGAAAGGAAAAGGAATTCTTTCTCTATTTTTCCAGATAGTTTGGATAATTAATTTTTCTTTGAATGTTTGATAGAATTCATTTGTAAATCCATCTGGCTCTGGAGAGATTTTCTTGGGGAGTTGATTAATAGCTTGTGCAATTTTTTTTCTAAAATGGGACCATTTAAGTCATTTATTTCCTTCTCTCTTAATCTGGGCGATCTATATTTTTTGTAAATATTCATCTACCTTACTTAGATTATCATATTTATTAGCATATGAGCAAAATAGCTCCTAATTATTGTTTTAATTTCTTCTTCATTGGAGAAAAGTTCCTTTTCCATTTTTGATACTAGCAATTTGATTTTCTTTTCTTTTTCTTGATTAAGGGTTTGTCTATATTGTTGGTTTTTGCATAAAACCAATTCTTAGCTTTGTTTATTAGTTCAATAGTTTCCTTACTTTTCATTTTATTACTCTCCCCTTTAATTTTCAGAATTTCAAACTTGGTATTTAATTGGTAGTTTTTAATTTGTTCTTTTCTTACTTTTTTTAGTTGCACATCCAATTCACTGATCTCTTTCTCTATTTTATGCAAGTAAGCATCTAGAGATAGAAATTTTCCCCTAAGAACTGCTTTGCCATATTTCCCATAAATTTTTGTATGTTGTCTCATTATGGTCATTCTCTTGGAGAGAATTATAGATTTTTTTCTATAATTTATTGCTTCATCCATTTATTCTTTAAGATTAGATTATTTAGTTTCCAATTAAGTTTTGTTCTATTTTCCCTTAGCCCTTTGTTACATATAATTTTTGTTGCATCATGATCTGGAAAAGATGCATTTACTATTTCTGCCTTTCTGCATTTGATTGTGAGAAATTTATGCTCCAATACATGGTCAGTTTTTTGTAGGTTTCATGTACTGCTGAGAAAATAGTATATTTCTTTCTGTCCCCATTCAATTTCTTCAAATTTTGTTTCTCCTGGGTCTATTTTTCAGGTCAGTTGTTTTTCTGATAATAAATTTTACATTTTCTTCCACTTTTTCATTTTCTTGGTTCTGTTTGATTGATTCTTAATGTCTTGTTGAGTCATAGTCATTCACTTCCATTTGTTCAATTTTAATTTTTAGTGAATTATTTTCTTCAGTTAGCTTTTTTAAACCTCCTTTTGAATTTTTAAATGAATTGTTTTGTTCATTGGATTTTTTTTCCCATTTCACCAATTCTATATTTTAGGGAGTTGTTTTCTTTTTCCATTTTGCCAAGACCATTTTTAAGGAGTAGTTTTGTCCAGATAATTTCTGTGTTTTCTTTTCCAAAGCTCTCATTTTTTTCCCCATTTTTCTTCTAACTCTTTTTAAGTCCTTTTTGAATTTTTCCAAGAGAACCTTTTGAATTGGAAACCAATTCATATCACCCTTTGAGATTTCATCTACAGATATTTTACCTTTAGTATCCTCAGGATTTGAGGTCTGTTCTTCCCTGTCTCCACAATAGTTATCTATGGTTAGAGCTCTTTTTGATTTTTTGTTCATTTTTAAAGGTTAAGGTCTGCTCTTAGGGCCAAGTGGAGATTGTCCCAAACTTCTTCTTGGATGACAGCTGCTTCCCACTTTACTAGGAACTTTGCTGATGGCTTTCTTCCCATGCTGGGTGAGGATTGTCAAGTCTTGCTTGTTATGCTGCATTTCAGGGGCTCATTATTTGCCTTCTGTAGTGGCATCGGAGGTCTTACAGCTTGTCTGCTGATCTACTGGCCTCTGAACAAGGACAGAATAGCAAACAGCTGTTATATTTTGGCTAAGATACTCCCACTATATTCCACTGGTGCTCAGAGGCCTCTCTGACCTGGGCCTCCCAGTATTTTACCTATGCTGTGATGAGTCCCCCTCCCTCCAATCTGATTGAACCAGATCTTTCCTGAAGTTCTTCCAAAATACCTTCTGCTGGAAATTTGTTACACTCCAAATGTTTATGGGTTCTGTTATTCCAAAATTCTATTCAGAGGCTTGATCTGGTGTTGATCTGGTGAAGCTAGGAGGAGTTCAGACAAAAATCTGTCTCTCTGCCATCATGGCTCTACTCCCTGATTTTTTTCCCCAAATAAATTCCAGTCCTGATCTTTGTTATAGTGTTTCTTTATTATTTATTGTTGGGAATCTTTAGGGTAGATATAATTTTGATCTGAATAAAAACAGATCTGCTCTAGCTGAACCGTGATGCAGTTATAACTTGGCTTCAGGGTTTTTCC
This sequence comes from Antechinus flavipes, assembly GCF_016432865.1. Lineage (NCBI taxonomy): Eukaryota > Metazoa > Chordata > Mammalia > Dasyuromorphia > Dasyuridae > Antechinus > Antechinus flavipes. The sequence goes on from NC_067401.1 coordinate 188,599,209, forward strand.
CTGTTCCAGGACCTGGGAACATGATTGTTGGGTATGTTAGGCACCTGAAGAATGTCTGTGACATTAAATATTAATTCTGATATTAAAGAAGAAATAATAAAAACAAGTCTTAATGAAAAATAACTCTGGGAAGCAAGATTATCATATAGTTATAATAAAACTGTATATAAGCTTTGTATTGTAACTAATAAACAGAGTTCTCCATGAACTACCCGCCTGACACAGTTACTTCTTTTTATGACATTGTCCATGCTTTTGCTGCAGGAATAAAGGTACTATTTCTTACCTCTTCTAACTCTTCTACTTTAATTATGTTCTTTAATTTGTCTCATTACTTCTTAATCTCTACCCACCCATGGATCTATCCTTTATATTCTCCTTCCATTCATTCCCTCTTCTTTGTCCCATTCCCATTAATCTATGCATCTTATCCTTCTCTCATGAATCTTAACACCTTTCTGTATTCCTACCTTATCCTTTGCCACAATTTCCCTCCCTCTATCTTTTTTCCATTAATCTATATACCTTATCCCCCCATAATCTACACATTTCTATATCCCACTTTGTTCTACTCCCTCCCCCTTTATTTTTTATATATTTTGGAAACTACAGTCTTCATAGTGTATATATAGTTCCCTATTTAACCAATTATGGAATGGATAGGTTTTCACAACTACCAGCCCTACTCTAATGCCTCCTGGGTCCTTACCTAATTTGTATAGCATAATTACTATTCTTACCTTTTCCTAAACAGTTGATTTTTAGAGTCAGATCATATTCAGCTCTGCCCCAATCTTTTTATGAACTACCCAATTAGTGATGTTAATCTCAAATATATGGTTTTTGTTTCCATGTTTAAAAAAATTGTCCTTGTTGAGACCCTTAACATCACTCTTTGACTTTGGATCTTATATGTTAAATTGTCTATTAAATTCAGGTTGAATCGAGACAAAGTCCTGAAAATCTGTGTTTATTAACTTTTTAATTATTTATTGATTAATTATTAAAAAATTATTTTTTCCCATTCAGTATTATGGTTAGTTTGTGGAAATGATATTTTTGGCTGTAGGCCTATTTCTTTTATTCCAGGATGTGCAGTATGATAAATCCTGTATAATTCTATTTGTATCTCCGGTACATTTAAATTTGTTTATTTGTTTATTTTTGTAAACTATTCTCTTTCATCTGAAGGTTTCAAAATTTAGCAATGATGTTTCTATGGGTTTCTTTGAAGTGATGATCAGTGGATTTTTTTTGTTTCTACTTTTCTCTCAGGTTCTATAACTCCAAGATAATTTTCTTTGATTATTTCTTTTACTATTGTGTCAATTCTTTTTTTCCCCACAGCTTTCAGGTAGTCCAATTGTTCTTATGTTTTCTCTTTTTAATGAGTTCTTATCCCAGAAGCTGGGATCTGTGAGTTTATCAAACACTAGATTATTATAGTCATTGACTATTGTATCTTATGAACCTAACCTATTCCACTGATCAACTATTCTATTTCTTAGACATTAGCAATGATGACCACTGCTGTCATTAATTCCCTGGAAATTCTGATCCTTTTTTTTCTTCCAGATGACCATTTGATTGGTATGGCACTGAATAAGTAGATTAATTTAGATAGAATTGTCATTTTTATTATATTAGGTCAGCCTATCCATGAGCCCTTGATATTCTTCTAATTGTTTAGATCTTTAGATTGACTTTATTTGTTGGAAAGTATTTTCTAATTGTATTCATATAGGTCTTGATTTTGTCTTGGCAGATAGACTCCCAAATATCATCTACAACTATTTTAAATGGAATTTTTCTTTGTATCTCTTGCTGCTAGACTTTATTGGTAACATATAGAAATGCTGATGATTTCTGTGAACTTATTTTGTATCCTGAAACTTTGCTAAAGTTTTTTAATTGTTTCTAGTAGTTGTTTAGTTGCTTCTCTATATGTACTCTATATATATTTTCTCTACATATATACATGTATAGTATATATACATATATATGTACTCTAGATATGACAATATCATCTGCAAAGAGTAATGATTTTGTTCACATACTCTAAATCCTCTAATTTCTTTTTCTTCTCCTATTGCTAAAGATAACTTTTCTAATACAATATTGATTAGTAATGGTGATAGTGGACAACCTTGTTCTACCTCTGATCCTTTTGGAAATGCTTCTAATTTATCCCCACTACATGTGATACTTGGTGATGGCTTCAGATAGATGCTACTAATCATTTTAAGGAAAACAGCATTTATTCCTACACTATCTAGTGTTTTTAATAGGAAAGGGTATGATTAGTACCTTGTACGAATCATAACACCCTTCTAATTTTATTTGCCTTGATTTTCTTCATACAAAAACCTTTAAATTTAATATAATTAAAATTATCCATTTTGCATTTCATAATGTACTCTAGTTCTTTGGCCATAAATTCCTTTATTCTCCATACATCTGAGAAGTAGACTATTCTTTGTTTTACTCATGTACTTATAATATCATTATATCTAAATCATGAATGATTTCAACCTTATCTTGGTATAGGTAGTTAGATTTTTTCAAATGCTTGCTTAGCACTTGTTGCTATACTCATATGATTTCTGTTAGGATGTTGGTATAGTCAATTATATTAATAGTTCTCCTGATATTGAACCAGCTTTGCAATTGGAGTATATAAATCTTACTTGGTTGTAGTGAATTATCTTGCTGATAATTTGCTGTCATCTTTTTGTTAATATTTTATTTAAGACTTTTGCATCAATATGCATTAGGGAAATTGTTCTATAATTTTCTTTCTCTGTTTTGACTCTCTGTTTAAGTACCAATACCATAGCTGTGTCATGAAAGGAAAAGGAATTCTTTCTCTATTTTTCCAGATAGTTTGGATAATTAATTTTTCTTTGAATGTTTGATAGAATTCATTTGTAAATCCATCTGGCTCTGGAGAGATTTTCTTGGGGAGTTGATTAATAGCTTGTGCAATTTTTTTTCTAAAATGGGACCATTTAAGTCATTTATTTCCTTCTCTCTTAATCTGGGCGATCTATATTTTTTGTAAATATTCATCTACCTTACTTAGATTATCATATTTATTAGCATATGAGCAAAATAGCTCCTAATTATTGTTTTAATTTCTTCTTCATTGGAGAAAAGTTCCTTTTCCATTTTTGATACTAGCAATTTGATTTTCTTTTCTTTTTCTTGATTAAGGGTTTGTCTATATTGTTGGTTTTTGCATAAAACCAATTCTTAGCTTTGTTTATTAGTTCAATAGTTTCCTTACTTTTCATTTTATTACTCTCCCCTTTAATTTTCAGAATTTCAAACTTGGTATTTAATTGGTAGTTTTTAATTTGTTCTTTTCTTACTTTTTTAGTTGCACATCCAATTCACTGATCTCTTTCTCTATTTTATGCAAGTAAGCATCTAGAGATAGAAATTTTCCCCTAAGAACTGCTTTGCCTGTATCCCATAAATTTTTGTATGTTGTCTCATTATGGTCATTCTCTTGGAGAGAATTATAGATTTTTTCTATAATTTATTGCTTCATCCATTTATTCTTTAAGATTAGATTATTTAGTTTCCAATTAAGTTTTGTTCTATTTTCCCTTGGCCCTTTGTTACATATAATTTTTGTTGCATCATGATCTGGAAAAGATGCATTTACTATTTCTGCCTTTCTGCATTTGATTGTGAGAAATTTATGCTCCAATACACGGTCAGTTTTTTGTAGGTTTCATGTACTGCTGAGAAAATAGTATATTTCTTTCTGTCCCCATTCAATTTCTTCAAATTTTGTTTCTCCTGGGTCTATTTTTCAGGTCAGTTGTTTTTCTGATAATAAATTTTACATTTTCTTCCACTTTTTCATTTTCTTGGTTCTGTTTGATTGATTCTTAATGTCTTGTTGAGTCATAGTCATTCACTTCCATTTGTTCAATTTTAATTTTTAGTGAATTATTTTCTTCAGTTAGCTTTTTTAAACCTCCTTTTGAATTTTTAAATGAATTGTTTTGTTCATTGGATTTTTTTTCCCATTTCACCAATTCTATATTTTAGGGAGTTGTTTTCTTTTTCCATTTTGCCAAGACCATTTTTAAGGAGTAGTTTTGTCCAGATAATTTCTGTGTTTTCTTTTCCAAAGCTCTCATTTTTTCCCCCATTTTTCTTCTAACTCTTTTTAAGTCCTTTTTGAATTTTTCCAAGAGAACCTTTTGAATTGGAAACCAATTCATATCACCCTTTGAGATTTCATCTACAGATATTTTACCTTTAGTATCCTCAGGATTTGAGGTCTGTTCTTCCCTGTCTCCACAATAGTTATCTATGGTTAGAGCTCTTTTTGATTTTTTGTTCATTTTTAAAGATTAAGGTCTGCTCTTAGGGCCAAATGGAGATTGTCCCAAACTTCTTCTTGGATGACAGCTGCTTCCCACTTTACTAGGAACTTTGCTGATGGCTTTCTTCCCATGCTGGGTGAGGATTGTCAAGTCTTGCTTGTTATGCTGCATTTCAGGGGCTCATTATTTGCCTTCTGTAGTGGCATCGGAGGTCTTACAGCTTGTCTGCTGATCTACTGGCCTCTGAACAAGGACAGAATAGCAAACAGCTGTTATATTTTGGCTAAGATACTCCCACTAGATTCCACTGGTGCTCAGAGGCCTCTCTGACCTGGGCCTCCCAGTATTTTACCTATGATGTGATGAGTCCCCCTCCCTCCAATCTGATTGAACCAGATCTTTCCTGAAGTTCTTCCAAAATACCTTCTGCTGGAAATTTGTTACACTCCAAATGTTTATGGGTTCTGTTATTCCAAAATTCTATTCAGAGGCTTGATCTGGTGTTGATCTGGTGAAGCTAGGAGGAGTTCAGACAAAAATCTGTCTCTCTGCCATCATGGCTCTACTCCCTGATTTTTTTCCCCAAATAAATTCCAGTCCTGATCTTTGTTATAGTGTTTCTTTATTATTTATTGTTGGGAATCTTTAGGGTAGATATAATTTTGATCTGAATAAAAACAGATCTGCTCTAGCTGAACCGTGATGCAGTTATAACTTGGCTTCAGGGTTTTTCCCTGTTCCAGGACCTGGGAACATGATTGTTGGGTATGTTAGGCACCTGAAGAATGTCTGTGACATTAAATATTAATTCTGATATTAAAGAAGAAATAATAAAAACAAGTCTTAATGAAAAATAACTCTGGGAAGCAAGATTATCATATAGTTATAATAAAACTGTATATAAGCTTTGTATTGTAACTAATAAACAGAGTTCTCCATGAACTACCCGCCTGACACAGTTACTTCTTTTTATGACATTGTCCATGCTTTTGCTGCAGGAATAAAGGTACTATTTCTTACCTCTTCTAACTCTTCTACTTTAATTATGTTCTTTAATTTGTCTCATTACTTCTTAATCTCTACCCACCCATGGATCTATCCTTTATATTCTCCTTCCATTCATTCCCTCTTCTTTGTCCCATTCCCATTAATCTATGCATCTTATCCTTCTCTCATGAATCTTAACACCTTTCTGTATTCCTACCTTATCCTTTGCCACAATTTCCCTCCCTCTATCTTTTTTCCATTAATCTATATACCTTATCCCCCCATAATCTACACATTTCTATATCCCACTTTGTTCTACTCCCTCCCCCTTTATTTTTTATATATTTTGGAAACTACAGTCTTCATAGTGTATATATAGTTCCCTATTTAACCAATTATGGAATGGATAGGTTTTCACAACTACCAGCCCTACTCTAATGCCTCCTGGGTCCTTACCTAATTTGTATAGCATAATTACTATTCTTACCTTTTCCTAAACAGTTGATTTTTAGAGTCAGATCATATTCAGCTCTGCCCCAATCTTTTTATGAACTACCCAATTAGTGATGTTAATCTCAAATATATGGTTTTTGTTTCCATGTTTAAAAAAATTGTCCTTGTTGAGACCCTTAACATCACTCTTTGACTTTGGATCTTATATGTTAAATTGTCTATTAAATTCAGGTTGAATCAAGACAAAGTCCTGAAAATCTGTGTTTATTAACTTTTTAATTATTTATTGATTAATTATTAAAAAATTATTTTTTCCCATTCAGTATTATGGTTAGTTTGTGGAAATGATATTTTTGGCTGTAGGCCTATTTCTTTTATTCCAGGATGTGCAGTATGATAAATCCTGTATAATTCTAATTGTATCTCCAGTACATTTAAATTTGTTTATTTGTTTATTTTTGTAAACTATTCTCTTTCATCTGAAGGTTTTAAAATTTAGCAATGATGTTTCTATGGGTTTCTTTGAAGTGATGATCAGTGGATTTTTTTTTGTTTCTACTTTTCTCTCAGGTTCTATAACTCCAAGATAATTTTCTTTGATTATTTCTTTTACTATTGTGTCAATTCTTTTTTTCCCCACAGCTTTCAGGTAGTCCAATTGTTCTTATGTTTTCTCTTTTTAATCTGTTCTCCAGAGCTGTTGCTTTTCTTATGAGATGTTTCATATTCTGTTCTATTTTTCCATTCTTTATATTTTGTTATTTCTTGGACTTGTAAATCTTCACTGGCTTCCCTTGTCCAAATCTATTTTTCAAAGAATGATTTCCTTTTTTAAGATTCTGTACCTCCTTTTCTAGTTGGTTGATTTTCTTTTCATAATCTTGTTTTTCTTGGATAGTTTTTATTTTGTTTTAGTTTTTCCTCAATCTTTCTCATTTGATTTTTAAAGTCTTCTGGACTCAGACCTCTGATTCCCCATGCTATCTAGAAGGTATGTGGTTTGTGGCTGAGGCTATCTTGGAACTGAATTATCCCCAGGATTTCTGTTTGTTTCTGTGGAGCTAGCCTGGAAATGTTTACACTATAAATTGACTTAACCTGTGTGGTGGGGTATTTCTTCAGGTTTTCTTGGGAATACTCAAGGAGTATTCTGCACCAAAATTTTGTTGTATTTCATTTGTTTTTCACTGGTCTATGTTTATTATGAAGCACAATTTTGTTTTGTTAGTTTTGTTTTGTTGGAAAGTCTGTTGTACATCTTCCCAGAATCCTCCCAGTTTGTCAGATTTATGAAGAAGATAAATTTTTATTAATAAACAAGAGATAAAAACATTATGAAATGCAAAATCAATCATTTTGATTGCAGCAAAATAAAAAGATTTTGCACAGACAAAACCAATGCAATACAAGATTAGAAAAAAAGCAGAAATTTGGGGAACAATTTTTATAATCAGTGTTCCTGATAAAAAGTTTCATTTCTCTCTAGGAACATGATCAAATAGGTCAGAAAATTTCAAATTCTCCAGATTTTCTCCACAAACAAAACAAATTTGAGCCTCAGGATGAACATATTCTGATGAAAAGCAAAAAAGATGGGGGGGGGAATATGAGTCCTCCTGGGATAACTCTAAAAAACCTGAAGGAAGACCCCAGGACAGGGATTAACCAGTGTGAGGTGCAAACACCTCCAGGATAAATCCAAGAAACAGCACTTGGGGAACCCAGGGGCTAGTTGAGTTTGGCTCAAGCTTGGACTTGAACTCAGGGACTTTCACCTCCCAGACATGGGGAACCAGGAAAGACTGAGGGAGCCTCTGCTGATGAGGAAAGTCAGACCCAGGTGTGCTGTAGAAACACAGCCCTGGATGAGAAGGAACCAGCACACCCAGTGCATGCAGAAGCAGTGGGAAAGGGACACTTTTGGCTGTAGGCACTTGCTGGAGAGTGAAGCATTCAGTTTGGGGCCCCAGGTTAGAGGAGAGAGCTGAAGTTCACTTTGAAGCCAGAGACATCATCCCCTTTCTGCAATCCAAGATTAGTTACACAAATAGTTCTTATTTTTTAAAAATCAACAGGCAAAGAAGACAGAACCCAACCACAAAAACTTACTACAAGAATAGAGAAGACTGGGGTTAGTCTTCAGAAGAGAACCGTGAAGTTTAAAAAAAAAAAAAGCCTCTTTTGACCCAAAGAGTAACATTAAATGACTACCTGACTAGAAGGAATTTCTAGAAGAAAAAACTTTAAAACTCAAATGGAGACTGAGGAAAAAAATAAAAAATAAGTAAATAAATAAAACTATCCAAGAAAAGCAAGAAGATTATGGGGGAAAAAAGTTAACCAACTAGAAAAAAAGGTAGAGAATCTTTTTTTTTTTTAATTTCTTATTTAATAATTACATTAAATTGACACTCGTTTCTGTTCCGACTTTTTTTTTCCCCTCCCTCCCTCCACCCCCTCCCCTAGATGGCAAGCAGTCCTTTATATGTTGGATATGTTGCAGTATATCCTAGATACAATATATGTTTGCAGAACCGAACAGTTCTCTTATTGCGTAGGGATAATTGGATTCAGAAAGTATAAATAATCCGGGAAGAAAAACAAAAATGCAGATAGTTTACAGTCGTTTCCCAGTGTTCTTTCTTTGGGTGTAGCTGCTTTTGTCCGTCATTTATCAATTGAAACTCAGGTCTCTTTGTCAAAGAAATCCACTTCCATCAAAATATGTCCTCATACAATATCGTTGTCGAAGTGTATAATGATCTCCTGGTTCTGCTCATTTCACTTAGCATCAGCTCATGTAAGTCTCGCCAGTCCTCTCTGTATTCATCCTGCTGGTCATTTCTTACAGAACAATAATATTCCATAACATTCATATACCACAATTTACCCAGCCATTCTCCAATTGATGGGCATCCATTCATTTTCCAGTTTCTAGCCACTACAAACAGGGCTGCTACAAACATTTTGGCACATACAGGTCCCTTTCCCTTCTTTAGTATTTCTTTGGGATATAAGCCCAATAGAAACACTGCTGGATCAAAGGGTATGCACAATTTGATAATTTTTTGGGCATAATTCCAGATTGCTCTCCAGAATGGTTGGATTCGTTCACAACTCCACCAACAATGCATTAGTGTCCCAGTTTTCCCGCATCCCCTCCAACATTCATCATTATTTTTTCCTGTCATCTTAGCCAATCTGACAGGTGTGTAGTGGTATCTCAGAGTTGTCTTAATTTGCATTTCTCTGATCAATAATGATTTGGAACACTCTTTCATATGAGTGGTAATAGCTTCAATCTCATCCTCTGAAAATTGTCTGTTCATATCCTTTGACCATTTATCAATTGGAGAATGGCTTGATTTCTTATAAATTTGAGTCAGTTCTCTATATATTTTGGAAATGAGGCCTTTATCAGAACCTTTAACTGTGAAAATGTTTTCCCAGTTTGTTGCTTCCCTTCTAATCTTGTTTGCATTAGTTTTATTTGTACAAAGGCTTTTTAATTTGATGTAATCGAAATTTTCTATTCTGTGATCAGTAATGGTCTCTAGTTCATCTTTGGTCACAAATTTCTTTCTCCTCCACAAGTCTGAGAGATAAACTATTCTATGTTCCTCTAATTTATTTATAATCTCGTTCTTTATGCCTAGGTCATAGACCCATTTTGATCTTATCTTGGTATATGGTGTTAAGTGTGGGTCCATGCCTAATTTCTGCCATACTAATTTCCAATTATCCCAGCAGTTTTTATCAAATAATGAATTCTTTTCCCAGAAGTTAGGGGCTTTGGGTTTGTCAAACACTAGATTGCTATAATTGACTATTCTGTCTTGTGAGCCTAGCCTTTTCCACTGATCCACTAATCTATTTCTTAGCCAATACCAAATGGTTTTGGTGACTGCTGCTTTATAATATAATTTTAGATCAGGTACAGCTAGGCCACCTTCATTTGATTTTTTTTTCATTAATTCCCTTGAGATTCTCGACTTTTTATTGTTCCATATGAATTTTGTTGTTATTTTTTCTAGATCAATAAAATATTTTCTTGGAAGTCTGATTGGTATAGCACTAAATAAATAGATTAGTTTAGGGAGTATTGTCATCTTTATTATGTTCGCTTGGCCGATCCAAGAGCACTTAATATTTTTCCAATTATTTAAGTCTGACTTTATTTGTGTGGAGACTTTTTTATAATTTTGCTCATATAATTCCTGACTTTCCTTTGGTAGATAGATTCCCAAATATTTTATGGTATCAACAGTTATTCTGAATGGAATTTCTCTTTGTATCTCTTGCTGTTGGGTTTTGTTGGTGATGTATAAAAATGCTGAGGATTTATGGGGATTTATTTTGTAGCCAGCTACTTTGCTAAAATTATGAATTATTTCTAATAGCTTTTTAGTAGAATCTCTGGGGGTCTGTAGGTATACCATCATATCATCTGCAAAGAGTGATAGTTTGGTTTCTTCATTGCCTACTCTAATTCCTTTAATCTCTTTCTTGACTCTTATTGCCGAGGCTAGTGTTTCTAATACGATATTAAATAATAATGGTGATAGAGGGCAACCTTGCTTCACTCCAGATCTTACTGGGAAAGGTTCCAGTTTTTCCCCATTGCATATGATGCTTAGTGTATTCCTTTCTGTCTCCATTACATTTTCTCCAGAGATCTATCATATCTAACTTTTCTAGTATTCTATTTACCTCTTTGACTTCTTTCTTATTTATTTTGTGGTTTGATTTATCTAATTCTGAGAGTGCAAGGTTAAGATCTCCCACTATTATAGTTTTACTGTCTATTTCTTCTTGCAGCTCTCTTAGTTTCTCTTTTAAGAATTTAGATGCTACCCCACTTGGTGCATATATGTTTAATATAGATAGTGCTTCATTATCCATGCTACCCTTTAGCAAGATATAGTGTCCTTCCTTATCTCTTTTAATTAGGTCAATTTTTGCTTTAGCTTGATCTGAGATCAGGATGGCTACCCCTGCTTTTTTGACTTCACCTGAAGCATAGTAGATTTTGCTCCAACCTTTTACCTTTAACCTGCATGTATCTCCCCGCTTCAGGTGTGTTTCCTGTAAACAACATATTGTAGGATTCTGGCTTTTAATCCATTCTGCTAACCGCTTCCTCTTTATGGGGGAGTTTACCCCGTTCACGTTTATGGTTAGAATGACCAATTCTGTATTACTTGCCATCTTGTTAACCCCGGTTTATGCTTTCCTCCCTTCTTTCCCCTTTCCCCCCCTTCCAAGTATTAAGCTTGTGAGCACCCCTTGCTTCTCACAGCCCTCCCTTTTTAGTATCCCTCCCCCTGCCTTAGAGTTCCTCCCCCTATCTTACCCCTTTCCCTCCCAGTTCCCGTATTCCCTTCCGCTTAGCTTATTCCTTCCCTTTCCACTTTTCCCTTCTCACTTTTCAATGAGATGGGAGAAGTTTCACCATAGATTGAATATGTCTTAAGATTTTTCACTTAAAGCCAATACTGAAGGCAGTAAGATACCCACTATATTCATCCCCCTCCATTCTTTCTCTCAGATATAATAGGTTTCCTATGCCTCTTCATGAGATGTACTACCCCCACTTTACCCTTTTTCTGGTACAATGTCCTTTCCACATCAATTTCTAGAACAAGGTATACATGTATTCTTTATACATCTATATAGTCAAAATATAGTTCCCAAGATTAATCTTTACCTTTTTAGATTTCTCTTGAGTTCTATATTTGTAGATCAAACTTTTTGTTAAGTTCTGGTTTTTTCATCAGAAATAGATGAAATTCGCTTACTTCGTTGAATGTCCATCTTCTTCCCTGGTAAAAGATGCTCATTCTCGCTGGGTAAGTTATTTTTGGTTGCATACCAAGTTCCTTAGCCTTTCGGAATATCATATTCCAGGCCCTTCGATCTTTTAATGTGGATGCTGCCAGATCCTGGGTGATCCTTATTGTGGCTCCTTGATACTTGAATTGGGTTTTTCTAGCCGCTTGCAATATTTTTTCTTTCATCTGAGGGTTCTGGCATTTGGCCACTATATTCCTTGGTGTTTTGATTTTAGGATCCCTTTCAGTGGGTGATCAATGAATCCTTTCAATGTTTATTTTTTCCTCTGTTCCTATGACTTCTGGGCAGTTCTCTTTGATAATTTTCTGGAAGACAGTGTCCAGGCTCTTTTTTTCATCATGTTTTTCTGGGAGTCCAATGATTCTCAGATTGTCTCTCCTGGATCTGTTTTCCAGGTCTGTTGTCTTCCCCAGAAGGTATTTCACATTTTTCTCCATTGTTTGATTTTTTTGGATTTGCTTGACTGATTCTTCTTGTCTCCTCGAGTCATTCAATTCCACTTGTTCAATTCTGATTTTCAGTGAAGTATTCTCTTCACTCACTTTTTTAAAATCTTTTTCTAATTGACCAATTGAGTTCTTTTGTTCTGTGGAATTTTTTTCCATTTCGCCAATTTTGTTTTTTAGAGAGCTGTTTTCTGTTTCCAGTTCACTAATCCTATTTTTCAAGGATTTTACTTCTTTATCCACTCTCTCTTTAACTTTCTCCAGGCTCTTTTGCCAAGCCTCCCTCTCCTTTTCCCAAGCTTCCCTCTCCTTTTGCCAAGCCTCACTCTGCTTTCCCCATTTTTCTTCTAGCTCCCTTGTGAGAGCCTTTTTAATCACTTCTATGAGGTTCATCTGTGCTGAGGAACAGACGATCTCCTCCTTTGGGGATTCACCTGGGGACTGCCTGTTTTTAGTCTCCTCAGGATTTAGAGTCTGCTCTCTATCTGTATAGAAGCTGTCAAGGGTTAAAGTCCTCTTCAGCTTCTTGCTCATTCTGTCTATTAATCAGAGACAAACTACCAAAGAAAAACAGAAAAAACTGGAGTCTTTCTTTGGGGGGGGGCTGGGTGTGTTATCGAGCTTCCTCTACAGACTGCAGGGGGCAGCAGTGAGGCACTAGCAGGACTGTGCTGCACCTGCGCTCTGAGATCCCAAAGCGTGCTGAGTCACTGAGGGGGGGGAAGGGGGGGGGTGGCCAGGTCCTGAGAGACTCCAGCTGTTTGGGGTTGTATTCTTCAGCCCCGGTGTTTTTAGCTTCTCTGCTGGGCTGCTGACTTGCTGCTGGAGTAAAGTATCCAAACCTGTAGCGAAGCTCTCCCCGCAGAGACGGCTACGATCACTCTCCACCCCCTCTCCAGTCTGCTCCTGTGCCCTCACTGCCGCTGCCCGCCTCCTGCGCCCGATCTAAAACCGCCCCAGCCCTCCAGTAAAGACAGACCTTTCTTGGCGGATCTCAAAGATGGCTTCTCTTGGTAACTATATGTGGGTTTTTTTTCAGTCAAGCATTGATTCAGAGGCTTGTAATGAAGTGGATAGTGAGAGAAAGCGTGGAGCTTATGCAGCTGTGAGCCTCCTCTCCGCCATCTTAACCGGAAGTCCAGGTAGAGAATCTTAAAGAAGAAAATAATTTTTTTTGAAAATTAAAATTGGGCAAGGTGAAATCAGTGAAGCTGCAAAAGACCAAGAAATAACAAAATATAAAGAATGAAAAATAGAACACAATGTGAAATATCTTACAAGAAAAACAATAGATCTGAAGAACAGATCAAGAAAAGAAAACGTTGAAAATAATTGGACTATCTGCAAACAGTGACCAAAAAAAAGAACCTTGACATAATAATGTTCAAAAAAGCTTGACACAATGATTATCAAAGAAAATTTTGGAATGATTAAACAAGAAAGGAAAATACATAGAAAAAAAATCCACTGATCACCACTTCTAAGAGATCCTTTGTAGAAAACGAATAGGAATATTAATGCCAAACTTCAAAACTCCCAGGTCAAAGAAGAAAATTTGCAAGAAACAACCAAAAAAAATTCAAAATGCTGGAGATACAATTAGAATTGCATAAGACTTATCAGTAATCATAAAAAAGACTACAGGTCTTGTAATAACATATACCAGCAATCAAAAGAATTAGGCCTATGACCAAAAATATCATACCCAGAAAAATTATCCATAATATTGAATGAAAAACACAGACATTCAACAAACTTGCATATTTTCAGATCTTATCTTGACCAAACCCAAACTTATAGAAAAATTAACATTAGAAGAGCTAATGTCAATGAATAATTTTAAAGAACTCATTATGAACAAATAATTTTTTTTTGCTTTCATCTTTTTTTATTAAAGGAATGCAGGGCTGGTTCAATATTAGGAAAACTATCGGTATAACTGGCCATATTAATAATCAAATTAACAAAAACCATATGATCATCTCAATAGATGCAGAAAAAGCATTTGATAAAATCCAACTTCCATTCCTATTAAAAACACTTGAGAGTATAGGAATAAATGGACTTTTCCTTAAAATAATCAGGACCATCTATTTAAAACCAGCAGAAAACATCATATGTAATGGGGACAAACTGCAACCATTCCCAATAAGGTCAGGAGTGAAACAAGGTTGCCCACTATCACCGTTACTATTTAATATTGTATTAGAAATGCTAGCTTTGGCAATAAGAGTTGAGAAAGAGATTAAAGGAATAAGAATAGGCAATGAGGAAACCAAATTATCACTCTTTGCTGATGATATGATGGTATACTTAGAGAACCCCAGAGACTCTACTAAAAAGTTATTAGAAACAATCCACACCTTTAGCAAAGTTGCAGGATACAAAATAAACCCACCTAAGTTATCAGCATTCTTATCTATCATTAACAAAACTCAACAGTTAGGGTTATAAAGAGAAATTCCATTTAAAGTAACTACTGATTGTATAAAATATTTAGGAATCTATCTGCCGAGGGAAAATCAGAAACTTTATGAGCAAAACTACAAAACCCTTTGCACACAAATTAAGTCTGATCTAACCAACTGGAAAAATATTAAATGCTCTTGTTTTGGGCGAGCAAATATAATAAAGATGTCCATACTACCTAAACTAATCTATTTATTTAGCACTACACCAATCAGACTCCCAAAAAATTATTTTGATGACCTAGAAAAAATAACAACAAAGTTCATATGGAAAAACAAAAGATCAAGAATTTCAAAGGAATTAATGAAAAAAAAATCAAATGAAGGTGGCCTAGCTGTACCAGATCTAAAATTATATTATTTTATATAGCAGCAGCAGTTACTAAAACCATCTGGTATTGGCTAAGAAATAGACTAGTTGATCAATGGAATAGGTTAGGTTCAAAGGACAAAACAGCCAATAACTTTAATAATATAGTGTTTGACAAACCCAAAGACCCCAGTTTTGGGGATAAGAATGCAGTATTTGACAAAAATTGCTGGGAAAATTGTAAATTAGTATGGCAGAAACTAGTCATTGACCCACACTTAACACCATACACCAAGATAAGGTCAAAATGAGTTCATGACCTAGGCATTAAAAATGAGATTATAAATAAATTGGAATAGCATAGGATAGTTTATCTCTCAGACCTGTGGAAGAGGGAGGAATTTATGACCAAAGAAGAACTAGAGATCACTATTGACCACAAAATAGAAAATTTTGATTATATCAAATTGAAAAGTTTTTGTACAAACAAAATAAATGCAGACAAGATTAGAAGGGAAACAATAAACTGGGAAAATATTTTTACAGTCAAAGGTTATAAAAGGCCTCATTTCCAAAATATATAGAGAATTGACTCTAATTTATACAAAATCAAGCCATTCTCCAATAGCTAAATGGTCAAAAGATATGAATAGACAACTCTCAGATGAAGAAATTAAAATTATTTATAGACATATGAAAATATGCTCCAAATCATTATTAATCAGAGAAATGCAAATTAAGACAACTCTGAGATACCACTACACACCTGTCAGATTGGCTAGAATGACAGGGAAAGATAATGCGGAATGTTGGAGGGGGTGTGGGAAAACAGGGATACTGATACATTGTTGGTGGAATTATGAACACATCCAGCCATTCTGGAGAGCAATTTGGAACTATGCTCAAAAAGTTATCAAACTGTGCATACCCTTTGGTCCAGAAGTGTTACTACTGGGCTTATACCCCAAAGAGATACTAAAGATGGGAAAGGGACCTATATGTGCCAAAATGTTTGTGGCAGCCCTGTTTGTAGTGGCTAGAAACTGGAAAATGAATTGATGCCTATCAGTTGGAGAATGGTTGAGTAAATTGTGGTATATGAATGTTATAGAATATTATTGTTCTGTAAGAAATGACCAGCAGGATGAATACAGAGAGGACTGGTAAGTCTTACATGAACTGATGCTGAGGGAAATGAGCAGAACCAGGAGATCATTATATTCCTCAACAATGATACTGTATGAAGATGTATTCTGATAGAAGTGGATATCTTCAACAAAGAGATCTAACTCAGTTTCAATTGATCATGGATGGACAGAAGCAGCTACACCCACAGAAAGGACACTGGGAAATGAATATAAACTGCTTGCATTTTTGTTTTTCTTCCTGGGTTATTTATACCTTCTGAATCCAATTATCCCTGTGCAACAAGAGAACTGTTCGGTTCTGTACACATATATTGTATCTAGGATATACTGTAACCAATTTAACATGTATAGGACTGCTTACCATCTGGGGGGTGGGAGTGGGTATGGAGGGCGGGAAGGGAAAAATTGGAACAGAAGAGAGTGCAAGGGATAATGTTGTAAAAAATTACCCTGGTATGGGTTCTGTCAATAAAAAGTTATTTTTTAAAAAAAATTAAATTAAATTAAATTAATGATTTTAAAAAAAGCTTTTTATTTTCAAAACATATGCATGGGTAATTTTTCAATATTGGTCCTTGCATGGCCTTCTGTTCCAAATTTTCCCCTCCTTCCCCCAAACCTCTCCCGTAGATGACAAGTAATCCAATATATGTTATACATGTTAAAATATGTTAGTTCCAATATGTGTAAACCTATTTATACACTTATTTTGCTGCATAAGAAAGATCAGATCAAAAAGGAAAGAAAATAAATAAGAAAACAAAATGCAAATGAACAACAACAAAAGTAAGAACATTATGTTATGATCCACATTCAGTTCCCATAGTCCTCTCTCTGGGTGTAAATGGCTATCTTCATCATAAGATCATTGAAATGGCCAACCATTTCATTGTTGGAAAAAGTCACGTCCATCAGAATTGATCATTGTATAATATTGTTGTTGTTGTGTATAATGATCTTCTGCCTTTGCTCATTTCACTTAGCATTGGTTTATCTAAGTCTCTCTAAGCATCTCTAAAATCATCCTGCTGATCATTTCTTATAGAACAATAATATGCCATAACAATCATATACCATAAGTCATTCAGCCATTCTCCAACTGATAAGCATCCATTAAGTTTCCAATTTCTTGCCACTACAAAAAGGGCTACCACAAACATTTTTGCAGATGTGGATCCCTTTCCCTCATTTAAGAACTCTCTAGGATACAAGCCTAGTAGAAACATTGCTGGAGCAAAGGGTATATACAATTTGATACTTTTTGAGCATAGTTCCAAATCGCTCTCCAGAATGGCTGGATGTATTCACAATTCCACCAACAATGTATCAGTGTCCCAGTTTTCCCACATCCCTTCCAACATTCAGTATTATCTTTTCCTGTCATCCTAGCCAATCTAACAGGTGTATAGTGGTATTTCAGAGTTGTCTTAATTTGCATTTCTCTGATTAATAATGACTTGGAGCATCTTTTCACTTGCTAGAAATAGTTTCAATTTCTTCATCTGAAAATTGTTCATATCTTTTGACCATTTATCAATTGGAGAATGGGTTGGTTTCTTATAAATTTGAGTCAAATCCCTATATATTTCAGAAATGAAGCCTTTATCAGAACCTTTGAATGTAAACCTGTTTTCCGTTTTATGGCTTCCCTTCTAATGTTGATTGGCTAAGATAACAGGAAAAGATAAGGATGAATGTTGAAGGGGATGTGGGAAAAATGAGACACTAATATATTGTTAGTGGAATTAGGAACTAATTCAATAATTGTGGAAAGAAATTTGGAGCTATGCCCAAAGGGCTATCAAACTGGGTATACCCTTTGATCCAACAGTAACTATTGGGTCTGTATCTCAAAGAGATCATAAAAAAGGGGGAAGGATCTACATGTACAAAAATGTTTATAGCAGCCCTTTTTGTAGTGACAAGGAACTAGAACCTGAGTGAATGCCCATCATTTGGAGAATGATTGAATAAATTATTGTACATATAAATGTAATGGAATTCTCTTATTCTATAAGAAGCATTAAGCAGGCTGATTTCAGAAATAACTGGAGAGAATATATGAACCGATGTTAAGTGAAGTGAGTAGAAACAAAAGAATATTTTACACCACCACAACAAGATTATGTGAAGATCAGCTGTGATGGAGTTAGCTCTTTTCAACAATAAGGTGATCCAGGCCATTTCCAATAGATTTGTGATAGAGAGAGCCATCTTGACCTGGAGAAAGGACTATGGTGACTGAATATGGATCACAATATAGTATTTTCATGTTTTTTGTTTTTGTTGTTATGCTTGTTTGTTTGCTTGTTTTTTCTTTCTCATCTTCCCCTTTTTGACCTGATTTTTCTTTTCTTTTCTAATAATAGCTTTTTATTTTTCAAAATACATGCAAAGATAGTTTTCAACATTCACCTTTGCAGAACCTTGTGTTTTAAATTTTTCTCAGAGATAAACTAATTTCAAAGGTCTATAAAATCTTGAACCTAGCAATACTATTTCTAGGTCTATATCCCAAAAGAGATTTTTTTTTAAGGAAAAGGATCTCTATTACAAAAATAATCATAGCAGCTTTTTTCTCAAGGAAAAAAATTGGAATTTCAGGAGATGCCCATCCAATCAGAATAAATTGTGGTATGTGATTATGATGGAATATTATTGTGGTATAAGAAATGATAAGCAGATGCTCTCAAAAAACTTGGGAAGATTTCCATTAGCTCATGCAAAGTGAAATATACTAAGTACAAAGCAACAGCAGTATTTTGAGATAGTCGGCTATGAATGACTTGGCTAGTCTTAGCAATACAATGATCCAAGAAAACTCTGAAGGATATATAATGAAAAATGGTATCCATTCTCATAAAAGGAATTGATTTGTGTCAAAATATATATATTGAAGCATACTTTTTAATTTTCAAATTAATTTTATTTAAAGAAACAGAATAAGAAAAAAAGAAAAACAGAAAAGGAATGCAAAAGAGAACATTGTCATGTGCCCAGCAGAACATCCAGGAGAATTCAAAATATATAACAACAAATACCAGTTCAAGAAAAAAAAAAAAAATATATATATATATATATACACACATATGTATGTATGAAATTATATTTATGAGTGTCCATCTCTTACTTGTAAGTTGTTCTTTTGTTCTCTGCTGCACACTATTTTTACTTTATTCTTTTTTCCCCATTCATCCTCCTCTACCCCCAAATAGACTATAGTTTAAAAAGAATATATTTATATATACATATGTAGAAATATACATACATATATGTATATATATACATACCCACATACCTCCACACACAGATACACACATATTTTCCTATCTCTGTGGACCCTTTGCTTAAATTTTGCTTCTAATTTGCCTTGCTATTATTTAACCTCCCACCACCCATGATTCCTCCCTTCTTTTCTTTCCCCATCATTTGCTTCCCTATCTTCCCATTACTCCCCCCTTATTCCTTTATAGATTTTGTAGTTATACCCTTCATTGTATATATGTAGTGTTTTCTATTTAACCCATTCTGGATGTGAATAGATTTTCAGAACTATGGGCTCTCCCCCTGCTGTGCCTTTATGTCTATTCTTCCTCTGCACCTCATTTGTATGACATAATTACTGTTTTTACCTCAACTCTGCCCCAATATTTCTTTTGAGCTGTTGTATTGTTGATGTCAATCTTAAACAAATGCTATAAAATTCCCATAAAATTTATTCATGTTTTGTTCCTTGAAATTAATCTTTGAAATTGGCTGTTATATATTAAATTTTCTATTAAGTTCAGGGTTTGGTAAAGTCCTGAAAATCTGCAAGATCTTTGTATGTCTATTTTTTCTCTTCAATATTATAGATAATTTTTCTGGATATGATATTTTTGGCAGCAGGTCTAGTTCTTTTGATTGTCAGTAGATATGATTTCAGGACCTGTGGTCTTTTACTGCAGCAGCTGATAAGCCCTGTGTAATTCTAATTGTAGCTCCAGCATATTTGAATTGTTTTTCCCCCCTGTTTATTGCAAAATGTTCTCTTTGATCTGAGGGGTTTGAAATTTGGCAATAATGTTCCTGTATGTTTTCCATAAGGATCTCATTGAAATGGTGATTGGTGAATTTTTTCAATTTCTATTTTCCTCTTCATGTTTATCACTTCAGGACAACTTTCTTGGATTATTTCTTGCATTATTGTATCAAGGTCCTTCTTTTGGTCACAACTCTCAGTCAGTTCAATTATTCTTATATTTTTTCTTCTTGATCTGTCATTTTTCTCATAAGATTTTCCATATTCTATTTTTTCATTTTTTATAATCTTTATAATCTGTTTTGTTATTTTTTGGTCTCTCATAGCTTCACTGGCTTTCCTTTGCTCAATTCTAATTTTCAAAGAGTTGTTATCATCTTTGAGACTCTACATCTCCTTTTCTATTTAATTAACTTTTTTTCATATCTTCTTGTTTCTCTTGGTTTTTTTTTTTTTTAGTTTTTCCTTATTGTGTCTCATTTAATTTTTAAATTCTTTTTTGAGTTCTTCTATACATTATTTCTGAACAAGAAATCATTTCACATTACTCTTTGGGGTAGAACCTTTCTTTAATTCAGTGCCCTCTTCTGAAGATGAACTGGTCTTCCCTTTTCCCATAGTATGTTTCTATGATGGAGTTCTTTCTTCTTTGCCGCTTCAATTTTTAAATAAGAGGTATTGATGTAAGCACTTCTCATCCTGGCTTGGGTGTAGGGGTGTCTCTGGCTTCACTTCAGCTCTCCCCTCTGACCTGAAATCTCAAAACAAAGCTCTCCCCTCCAGCAAGTGCTCACAGTCAGCAGCATTCTACCCCACTACCTCTCCACTCATGTTCCTTTTCTCCAGAGTCATGGCTCTGCAGCACTGCTGGGCCTGGATTTTCTTAATCATCTGAAGTTCCCTCAGACCTGGATTCATGCCCAGATTTCAAAGGTGCTGAGGCTTCAGCCACACCCATGTAGCCCTAGGACTCTCCACTTGGTGTTGCTGGGCAGCTAACCCAGAGGTATTTGCACTTCTCTTGGGTTAATCTTCTGTTCTGGGTCATTCTTCAAATCTTCTTGAGTTGTATGGGAGGACCCCTGTTCTACCCCAAGACTTCTTGATTTTTCAAGAGTCCATATTCACCAAACAGTTCAAATTTATTTTATTTGTGGGTTAAAATGGGAGAACTTGAAATTTACCCCCACTTTGCCAACTTCCCAGAATCCTCCCTAAAAGCATATTTTTAAAAAATATTTTTCTTGAGTTTTATTTTGGAGGGGAGAGGAAGCTTATGTTTTTTTTTAAACAACATGACTTTTATGAGAATGTTTGCATGAATACATATATCTAACCTATACTAAATTCCTCGCATTCTCAAAAGAAGTGGGGAGCAGAGGGGAGATAATTTGGAACTCAAAATTTTTTGAGCAAATGTTAAAAAATATTATCCTCCCAATTAGGAGAGAATGCTAAATTAAAAAAAAAAAGTCCACCAATCACTTCAAAAAAGACATCCCAAACTAAAAACTCTTAAGACCATTATAGACAAATTTCAAAAGTATGAGATCAAAGAAAAAATACTACAAGTGGCCAGAAAGAAACAATTCAAATATCAGGGAGTAACAATCAAGATTATCTACAAACTGGCAGCTTTAACATTAAAGTACCAGAGGTCATGAGATATGATATTCCAGAAGGGAAAGGAGCTAGAATAACAACCTAGGGTCACCGATCTGATGAAATTAAGCATAATACATTCAGCAAAATAGGATTTCAAGCTTTTATAAGGAGAAGACCAGAAGTCAAAAATCTGACCTCCAATATCAATATCCAAAAAAAAGGAAAAACAGGTAAAAAGAGAACACAAAACATAAGGGATCCAATTGAACTACTCTGTTCACATCCCTATATGGGAAGATGATATTTGTAATTCTTAGTAATTGTATCACTGATAATATAGGTAGAAGGAACATACATGGATAGGGATATGGGTATAAGGTGAATGAATTTGAGGTAACAATATAAAAAAATTAAGGGATGAGAGAAATTGCAGGACCCTGAGTGAAGAAGGAAGGCAGAAGTATAGCAGAGTAAATTATTCCACATGAAAAGGACCTAAAGACCTATTACAATGGAAGGGAAGATGGGGGGGAGGGGAAGGGAGTGAGCAATGAGCATCACTTGAACCTTACTGTCATCAGTATTGACTTTAAAAAGGAATAATATAAACAATCAGGAGAATATAGAAATCTATCTTACCTGACAGGCAAGCAAAAGGGGAAAAGAGTAAATAAAGAAGGGAGGGGAAAGTGACAAAGGGAGAGCAGATCAGAAAAGAAGCAAAATTCTGGTAAAAAGGAAAAGAGCGAAGGGAGAAAACATACAAAAAAAGAGGAAGAATAGGATTCTTGTGTAAATACACAGGAAGTAATCATAACTGTGATTGTGAATGAGATAAATCGACCACAAAACACATGGTAATAGGTGAAACCTACTATAGTGTTTATTAGAAACACACTTGAAGAGAAAAGGGCACACAGATTAAAGATAAGTGGCTGGAGTAGAATCTATTATGCTTCAGCTGAAGTGAAAAAAAAAAGCATGGGTAACAATTCTGATCTCAGACAAAGTGAAAGCAAAAATATATATAACTTAAAAATATAAAGAAGGATGGAGCCAAAATGGCAGAGATAATATACATTTCTCTCTGACCTTCTCTACAACCCTCAGACTAATTAGCAAATCCAGCCTCTGAATTAGCTCTGGATTGACACAACTCACAAATATTGGGAGTGTAACAAATTATCAGCAGAATTTGGGATTAATAAGGTGGCAGGAAATACAGAATTAGTCATTTTAATTGTAAATGTAAATGGGGCAAGTTTCAAATATCACCAGAAAAGGTCTGTTGCAATT
Source organism: Antechinus flavipes (assembly GCF_016432865.1). Lineage (NCBI taxonomy): Eukaryota > Metazoa > Chordata > Mammalia > Dasyuromorphia > Dasyuridae > Antechinus > Antechinus flavipes. Next base: position 188,622,139 of record NC_067401.1, read on the forward strand.
GGAAATGGGAAGGAGACAGCCAAGCACAATTCTGAGCACAAATGCCAACACAAACAGTAGTTTTCCCAGCAAGTAGTGCTGGGAAGGAATGGAAAGGAAAAAGAAAAGAGAAAAGTATAATTTGGGGTAAATAAGGTGTCAGGAAATACAGAATTAGTCATTTTAACTGTAAATGTAAATGGGGCAAGTTTCAAATATTGCCAGAAAATTTCTGTTGCAATTGGAAATGGGAGGGAGACAGCCAAGCACAAGACTGAGCACAAATGCCAGCACAAACAATACAAAGTCCCAGGGTAGTGCAGACTCTACAGGTGGTGTGGACTCTGTGGGGCAGTGCGAATTCCACATGGTGGAGAATCTATGGAGAGGAATCTACAGCAGTGTTAGCCATTCTGCCCTAGTTGCAAGCCAGTAGATCATCAGAGAAATTATAAAACATCCAACACAAACACAAAAGATCAATAGTGAATCCCCAAATTTCAGAATGTCATAGGACATAGGACCTGCCATACACACTCAGGACCAGGAGTGAATCAGCACTGACCTAGCACAGCCTTGACCACTTGAAAAACCTCCCCCACCCTAAAAGCAGATCTTAACTTTAAAAAAAGAATAAGTGAAAAACTAAAGAGGACTCTGACAATAGAACGCTTTTATGATGAAAGAGAAGAACAGATTTCAAACCCTAAGGAGACTAAAAGCAGATTGTCTCCAGATGAAAACCCCAAAGGTGATATAACCTGGTCCTCATAACACAAGGCTCTCCTAGAAGAAATTAAAAAGGATCTTAAAAGAGAGCTAGAAGAAAAATGAGGAAAGGAAATGAAAACTTTGCAAGAGGATTTGGAAAAGGCATATAACTCATTAAAAGATAGATTTGATAAAGTGGGAGAAAAGCAACTCCCAGAAAAACAGAATTTGTGAAAAAGAAAAAGAAAATAGCTCATTAAAAAACAGAATTTGTGAAATGGTAAAAAAAAAAATTCATAGAACAAGACAACTCATGTAAAAATTCAATTGGACAAATACAAAAAGAAGTAAAAAAAAAAATAAATAAAAAAGTAAATGAAGAAAATAATTCACTAAAATTTAGATCTGAATAAATGGAAATGAATAAGTCAATGAGACAACAAGAATCAATTAAGCAAAACCAAAAAAAAAAATGAAAAGATAGGGAAAAAATGTTAAATAACTAATTGGGAAAACAACAATAGATGTAAGAGAGACAATCTAAGGATTATTGGACTCCCTGAAATACGTGATAAAAAAAAGAGCCTAGACATTACCTTTCAAAATATTATGAAAGAGAATTACATGGATACCACAGAATCAGAAGGTAAAATGACTGTTGAAAGAATTCACTGAACACCTCTTGAAAGAGACTCCCGAATTAAAACCCCAAGGAATATAGTGGCCAAATTTCAGCACTATCAGACCAAGGAAAAAATATTATAAGCAGTCAGAAACAACTCAAATACCAAGGAGCCACAATAAGGATTACTCAGGACTTAGCAGCTTCCATGTTAAAGGATTTCAGGGCCAGGAATTTGATATTCCAAAAGACAAAGGAACTTGGAATGCAGCCAGAATAAATTACCCTGCTAAACTGAGCATTTTCTTTCAGGGAAGAAGATGGACATTCAATGAAACTGATGAATTCCATATTTTTAATGAAAAGACCAGAGCTAAACAAAAAATTTAATCTCCAAATATAGAATTCAAGAGAAGCATAAAAAGGTAAAAAGAAAAAAAAAACTCTTGAGAACTATATTTCTATTATGGGCATATATAGAGAATACATGTATAACTTGATTTTACTATTATAATATAAAAAAGAAACTAGGGAAGAAAAGGAGATTGTAACAGAGAAAGGGGGGGGAAATGAAGGAAAAATGAGGAAAATTACATCTCAAGAAGAGTCAAAGAAAATATATTAAAATTGAGGGAAAGAAGGAAGGATGATGAAAATTGTGTGAATCTTATTCTCATCAGATTTGGCCCAAAGAAAGAATATTAGATATAATTGGTTTCACCAAGAAACATCTCTCATCTTATAGAAAAGTGGGAAGGGAAAGAAGAAAAGGGAAGGGGTAAGTTAAAGAGAAGAGAAAAGAGAAATAGTAGGAAAAAGATATAAGAAAGGGGAAAGGTTTCTAAGGGGAAGGACTTGCTTGAGGCAAGTAGAGCTGGGAAGGAATGGAAGGGGAAAATAAAAGAGAAAAGTATAATTTGGGGTTAATAAGGTGGCGGGAAATACAGAATTAGTAATTTTAATTGTAAATGTAAATGGGGCAAACTCTCCCATAAAACAAGCAGATCACAGACTGAATTAAAAGCCAGAATCCCACAATATGTTGTTTAAAAGAAACACATTTAAAGCAGAGCAATACATACAGAATAAAGGTAAAAGGCTGGACCAGAATCTATTATGCTTCAGGTGAAGTAAAAAAAAAAAAGCAGGAGTAGCCATCCTGATAAAGCAAAAGCAAAAATTGATCTAATTAAAAGAGATAAGGAAGGAAATTATATCCTGCTAGAGGGTACCATAGATAATGAAGTAATATCAACGTTAAACATATATGCACCAAGTATTGAACCATCTAAATTCCTAAAGGAATAGTTAAGAGAGTTCGAAGCAGAAAGAAACAACAAACTATAATATTGGGAGATCTCAACTTTGCTCTCTCAGAACTAGATAAATCAAAACATAAAATAAATTAGAAAGAAGTTAAACAGGTAAATAAAATACTAGAAAACTAGATAGGCTGGATCTTTGGAGAAAATTGAATGGAGACAGAAATGAGTACACTTTCTTCTCAGCAGTTCATGGAACCTATACAGAAATTGACCATATCAATCAAATGCAGAAAGACATAGTAAATGCATGTTTTTTTCAGATCATGATGCAATGAAAATTACATTCAATAAAGGGCCAGGGGAAAATAGACCAAAAAGAAATTGGAAATTAAATAATCTCATCCTAAAGAATGAATGAGTGAAACAACAAATCATAGACACAATTAATAATTTCATCTAACAGAATGACAATAATGAGACAATGTAATTTTTTACATTATCCCTTGCACTCACTTCTGTTTTGACTTTTCCCTTTCCTCCTTCCACCCCCTCCCCTAGATGGCAAGTAGTCTTATACATATTAAATATGTTATAGTATATTCTAGATACAGGATATTCCTTTTTAAATTTCTAAACTAAGGGTTGCCATGTTGTGGGATGCAGCCAAAGTGGTTATAAAGGGAAATTTTATATCTCTAGGTGTTTACTTACATGAAATAGAGAAAGAGAAGATCAGTGAATGGGGCTTGCAATTAAAAAGCTAAAAAAAGAACAAATTTAAAAACCCCAATCAAATACCAAACTTAAAATTCTAAAAATAAAAAAAGAGATCAATAAAATTGAAACTAAAAAACTATTGAATTAATAAGTAAAACTAAGAGTTGGTTTTATGAAAAAACCAACAAAATAGATAACCTTTAGTTAATTTGATTAGAAAAAGGAAAGAGGAAAATCAAAGTGTTAGTCCTAAAAATGAAAAGGGAGAATTATCGACCAGTTAAGAGGAAAGTTAAATTTGATAACCTAAATGAAATGGAGGAATGCCTACAAAAATATAGATTGTCCAGATTATCAGAGGAGGAAGTAACTTAGTTAAATAGTCCTATTTCAGAAAAAGAAATAGAACAAGCTATTTATCAACACCCTAAGAAAAAATCCCCAGGACTAGATGTATTTACATGTAAATTCTACCAAACATTTAAAGAACAATTAACTCTCATACTATATAAAGTATTTGAAAAAATAGGGAATGAAGGACTTCTACCAAAAAATTCCTTTTATGACACAGACATGGTACTGATACCTAAACCAGGTAGGATGAAAACAGAGAAGGAAAATTATAGATCAATCTCCCTAATAAATACTGATGCAAAAATCTTAAATAAAATATTAGTAAAGAGATTACAGAAAATTGTCTCCAGGATAATACACCATGTTCAAGTAGGAATTATACCAGGAATGCAGGATTGGTTCAATATTAAGAAAACTATTAGCATAATTGACTATATTAATAACCAAGTTAACAAAAATCATGATTATCTCAATAGATGCAGAAAAATCATTTGATAAAATCCAACACCCATTCCTAATTAAAAAAAAACACTAGAGACTATAGGAATAAATGGACTTTTCCTTAAAACACTCAGTAGCATCTATTTAAAACTATCAGCAAGCATCATATATAATGGAGATAAGCTAAAATAAGATTGGGAGTGAAACAAGGTTTTCCACTATCACCATTACTATTCAATATTGTATTAGAAATGCTAGCTTTGGCAATAAGAGAAGAAAAAGAGATTAAAGAAATTAGAGTAGGAAATAAGGAAACCAAATTGTCATTCTTTGCAGATGATATGATGGTATACTTAGAGAGCCCTAGAGAATCAACTAAAAATCTCTTAGAAGTAATCCACAACTTTAGCAAAGTTGCAAGATACAAATAAATCCACATAAGTCATCAGCATTTTTATACATCACTGACAAAATTCAACAGCAAGAAATACAAAGAGAAATTCCATTTAAAATAAGTGTCGATAGTATAAAATATTTAGGAATCTATCTGCTAAAGGAAAACCAGGAATTATATGAGAAAAACTACAAAACATTTTCCACACAAATAAAGTCAGACCCAAGCAGTTGGAAAAATATCAAGTGTTCTTAGATAGATCAAGAAAATATAAAAAAGATGACAATACTACCTACACTAATCTATTTATTTAGTGCTATACCAATCAAACTCCCAAGAAACTATTTTACTGACCTAAGAAAAATAACAAAATTCATCTGGAAGAACAAAAAGGCAAGAATTTCAAAGGAATTAATGAGGAGGCAAGCAAATGTCTAGCTGTACCAGATCTAAAACTGTATTACAAAGCAGTGGTCAGCAGAAACATTTGGTACTGGCTAAGAAATAGAGAAGTTGATCAGTGGAATAGGTTAGGTTCACAGAAAAAATTAGCCAATGACTATAACAATCTAGTATTTGACAAACCCAAAGACCCCAGATTCACTATTTGACAAAAAGTGCTGGGGAAATTGGAAACTAGTATGTCAGAAAGTAGGCATAGAACCACACCTAACACCATATAGCAAGATAAGCTCAAAATAGGTTCATGATTTAGACATAAAGAATGATATTATAAACAAATTAGAAGAACATAGGATAATTTACCTCTCAGATTTGTGGAGAAGGAAGGAATTTGTGACCAAAGAAGAACTAGAAATCATTATTGACCATAAAATAAATAATTTTGAATATATTAAGTTAAAAAGATTTTGTGCAAACAAAACTAATGCAGACAAGATTAGAAAGGGAGCAATAAACTGGGAAAACATTTTTACATGCAAAGAATCTGAGAAAGGCCTCATTTCTAAAATATATTGAGAATTGACTCAGATTTATAACAGTTCAAACCATTCTCCAATTGATTAAATGGTCAAAGGATATGAACAGACAATTTTCATATAAAGAAATTGAAACTATATGTAGCCACATGAAGAGGTACTCCAAATCACTATTGATTAGAGAAATGCAAATTAAGACAACTCTGAGATACCACTACACTCCTGTCAGATTAGGTAAAATGACAGGAAAAGATAATGACAAATGTTGGAGGGCATGTGGGAAAACTGGGACACTGATACATTGTTGGTGGAACTGTGAATGGATCCAGCCATTCTGGAGAGTAATTTGGAATGATGCTCAAAAAGTTATCAAACTGGGCATACCCTTTGATCCATCAGTGTTTCTATTGGGCTTATATTCCAAAGAGATCTTAAAGGAGGGGAAAGGACTCACATGTGCAAAAATGTTTGTGGCAGCCCTCTTTGTAAGGGCAAGAAACTAGAAATTGAGAGGATACCCATCAATTGGAGAATGGCTGAATAAATTATGGTATATGAATGCTATGGAATACTATTGTTCTGTAAGTAATGACCCAGCAGGATGATTTCAAAGAGGCTTGGAGAGACCTGCATGAACTGATGCTAAGTAAAATGAGCAGAACCAGGAGATCATTATACATGGCAACAACAAGATTCTATGACGATCAATTCTGATGGATATGGCTCTATTTTGTAATGAGATGATTCAAACCAGTTCCACTTGTTCAGTGACGAAGAGAGCCATCTACACCCAGAGAGAAGAATTTGTGTAGAACACAACATAGCATTCTTAGTCTTTCTGTTATTTGCTTGCAATTTGTTTTCTTTCTCAGTTTTTCTTTTAGTTCCTTCCTGATCTGATTTTTTCTTGTGCAACAAGATAACTGTATAAATATGTATACATTTATTGGATCTAACATGTATTTCAACATATTTAATGTGTGTTGGACTACCTGCCAGCTAGGGGAGAATGTGGGAGGAAGGAGGGGAAAATTTGGAACAAAGGTTTTGCAAGAGTCAGTGTTGGAAAAATTACCCATACATGTGCTTTTTAAATAAAAAGCTTTAATATATTATATATAGAATAAAACTTATTTGCTAAATTGCAGGTTTTGTGTTAGCACCCATTTCTCTGTACCTCTGCAGGGAAAGCTCTGTGGCCTAGTTTGATTCTATCTGTTCTGGGCTTGGACCATCAAGCTACATAGATTATTTGTAAGACCATTCTGATTAGACCCTTTCCCAGATAACTTTAAGTCTATAGCTATTTCCTTGCTTACTTTCATTGGAAAAATGATAAATTGAGATTTCTCCTTAAATTTCCTGAGGCTCTTAATAAATTGTTCCAAAAATTTCATAAAGTTATTATAGGGAGAGAACTTCATTGTATTGCTCCCTTTTCCTCCACCACCTTTCCTCAGTCTCCTCTTTTAAAGACTACTGAGTGAATGTTTCCTCAAACAATCAGTCCTTTTTGTCAAATACTCCTTTCCCTTATAAGCATTGATGAGGCCAACAAGACAATACTATATCCTTCCAAATTGCAATTTTTTGAACATTAAACAAGAGCACATATCTGTTCTTGCACTAAGAGTGCAGGGAAAATCTCTATACACATTCCATGGAAAGACATCTGTAGTTCAACAGATGGAAAGGGTCCTGGATTATTCCAATTATATATTTTGGTTTATGGATTGTATTACAAGTATGTTGTTGATATGTCTATATAATTTTTTCCTTTTTTTCTTTCTCTAATTTAAGGGGTAACTATGTGCCAGGAACTTTAATTAGCAAGAGGTAGGGGAGAAAGGAGGGAAATAAAGAACGATAAAAATACAGTCTCTGTGGTCAAGCTGTTCCCAGTCTAATAGAGGAGAAAGCATTCAAATTATATGAAAACAAAATAGCCATAGAAAAATTCACTATCATTTCTGAGGATTGGGAGAATTAAAAGGAGAGAAAAAAAATGTACCTTTAGTTTGTGACCTTCTTCCATAGTTTAGGCACAAAAGAGAAGACAGATAGGCGACTATAACTAACAAGAATGGATGGATGAATCAAATAAGGGTGCTTTGAAGATGAAAGAAACATGAATATTATCAAATCTAAAAATAAATTACTAAAGAATTACAGAGTTTTATGCAATAGCTGTTAACTGTTATGCCAAAGTGCTCACACAGATCATCACAACCACAATTAACTATAAGAAATAAAATAAAACTCAATAAAACCAAAGAGCTAAGAGTGGTAATAAGCAATATTATTGCTCTGTAAGGAATGACCAGCAGGATGAATACAGAGAGGCTTGGAGAGACCTACATGGACTGATGCTAAGTGAGATGAGCAGAACCAGGAGATCATTATACACTTCGACAACGATATTGTATGAGGATGTATTCTGATGGAAGTGGATTTCTCTGACAAAGAGACTTAACTGAGTTTCATTGGAGAAATGATGGACAGAAACAGCTACACCCAAAGAAGGAATACTGGGAAATGAATGTGAACTATTTGCATTTTTGATTTTCTTCCCGAGTTATTTTTACCTTCTGAATCCAATTCTCCCTGTGCAGCGGGAGAACTGTTCGGTTCTGCAAATATGTATTGTATCTAGGATATACTGCAACATATGTAACATATATAGGACTGCTTGCCATCTTGGGGGGGGGGGAGGAGGGAGGAAGGGGAAAAAACGAAGCATAAGTGATTGCAAGGGATAATGTCGTGTAAAAATTATCCTGGCATGGATTCTGTCAATACAAAGTTATTATTAAATAAAATAAAATTTAAAAAAAAAAAAAGAGTGGTAATAAGCAAAAAGCTTTCTTTATTCTATTGGAGGAGGGAAACCAAGCACATGTGCCCAGGCCTCCTATAAGGAGAGACCCACCTTAATGAGGCCAAATATTAATATGTATAGTAATGTCTATGCAGTGAGCTACAGCCCTGACAATGAGGGAGCAAGAGCCACAATAAGACAAGTTTCATTGATAGCAGGATTTTATGACCAGAATATGGGTCCTGCAAGTTCTATCCAAGTTCAGGGACCACCTAGGCTTGATGTGAAACAATTCTGGAATTTTGCTGCAGCAAAGTTCATCCAGAGAATAAGGGCAAAAGACTGTTGTTATACCAAGCTCAAAGCACAACTTGCCTGCTGAGCCTTAGCTTTAGAAAATAGAACTAAATGTAAAAAGAGAGAGATTGTCTTGGCACGGGCAACTTGATGATATGTTTGTAAACAGTAGAGAAACAACCAACAGACAGTGAGAGATTGAGATCTGGTGAAAAAATGGTAAGATAAAGGTTGCTATATATTGGAGAAGACAGGACGAAATGAAATAATTGATTTTTCTTGAGGGATTTGCCCTGATCAGGAAAAGGGGTACCTTTTTGTGTGAGTCAAGAATAGTGGATAAAATAGTATCAGAAAACATCTTTGTGAAGTAAGATTAGGGAAAAGGATAAAAAGAAAGCTCTCAACAAATGACATGAATTTTTCACTGAAATATGAGACAAGGTCCTGCTATTTGGTGCCTAGTCAGACCACAGCTCATGTTTTATATTCAGTTCTATGTGCTACATTTTGGCAATAATATTAACTAAGAGAAACATGTCCAAAAAAGAGCATCCAAGTTGTGAAGGGAACCATAGATCATTCCTGTTCAATAACTTAAAGCAACTTAGGATATTAATAATACTTGTGGGCAACAGTTGCCTTTAATTGCCAATAATTGCCTTTAAAGTAGACTACTGTATGAAAAGTTATTCACTTGTAAAACTTATTTCCAAAAGGAAAAAATTACTAAAAACAAAGGCTGTAATCTTCCAAGAAGCATATTTTACTAACATGTAGAGATCTTCTTTGTAATAATTAGACTTGTTAAAAAAAAAAAAAAAAGCTGGCTTCTCTCTCCTTCAAAGTCTTCAAATAGAATCTATGTGAACACTTTAAGTAGATGTTGTAGAAAAATATTTCTGTTCATTTATAGGTTTGAATAAGTGACTTCTGAGATCTCTTCTAGCTCTGAGAGCTGTGGTTATACATTTCATAAAAATGATTCTCAAAAGTATCCAAAACCATTCTTTCTTTTCCAAAGCAGGAAGTGAAGATAGAAAGTTTCTCTCTGCTACACATTCTCCAGATATTTCATTTAAATCTCCTGACATTATGAAAATTTGCTCAAATGTACAATATTTTACAGACTCCCAACTGACTGACCAAGAACATTTCTTCATTGCTCCTGACACTGTCTCCCCATCTAATCCCCATTGATTTTCTGCTATGCCAATATTGGCAGAAGATACTAATTACATGGAATCGCAAATACCTCCATAGAGGAATGAGCCCAAGTCTTAATTGTACCAAAATAATAACATTTCCCTATGGGAACCCCAAATTCCACTGATAGCCATAAATTGGCTTGAAGATCATTGAGTTGACCTTTCACCAAGTGACAGAGTTATGGACTACAGCTACAGAATAAGGGATAGATGTCCAATGGGGAGATAGGGCTCCTTTGTGGATTGATGGGATGCTACATCCCTGATTTAGGGCCCAGGTTTCTCCTTCTGAGTATTGCTCATTTGAACACTTGGTTGAATCAGTCCTAGAATGAGGAAAATCAATGAGATTCCTGATGGGGAAAAATGGTAAGTCTTAACCTTGCTTTGTTACTTCTTCATGGGATTAAAAGTCATGCCACACATAAAAATGTGGCCCTTAAGAAAACAGAGATCAGAATCTATAGATTATATAGTCCTTATCTATGTTTACATATAAATGGAAACTATGGATATATTCCTTTTGTAAATTTTTTTTTGAAATGCAGGACTTTTCAGCATGTTCACTACTATCCTCTGATTATTCACCTGGAAGTTCTTTTCATTAACCTTGTTTAAAATGATGGGTATTTGGTATGTCTTTTAAAAATAAAGGTTAAACTTTCCACAAACAAATTCAGCCTATAGTCAGTCTGAAAAATTCTGAGTGCATATTACTGGAGTGTGCCCACACATTCACTATTGTTGAACAATTCCTCTTCTTTCCCTTAAATTCTTTCTTCAAAACAGGGGGAGATAAGAATATTCTTTGCTGCAAGAATAATGTTCTCAAAAATCTGCCTCTAGCTCATCTTTTTCCTTTTGATATATTTGAAGGTGAGAGTTTTTCTCCCTCTTCCTCAAGCTTCAATTCAACCATTCTTGTTTGGTGTAAGCAGAGATTTGGGGTGAAATGTGAGAGGGATTTTAAGAATTTTTCATTCTTATGTAATTCATAAGTCAATTTTCCAATTCCTGGAAACTTCATAAAACCAAGTTGCTAAAACTTTGCTTTTTCTGTGATTGTTTAGAATCCAGAAATACAGACATAGGCATTTTGTAGCATAAAAATTTAGGTGACTCTTCAGAAAGAACTTTCCATTTAAGAATGCTTCTCATTAGTATGATTGGAAGGAACATTGTAGGCTAATTCTACTATCAGAATAGGCTAGGAATCTCTATGTGTAAAAGATTTTTACATCTTCTAGAAGAAAGCCTCAATGGCAAGTATAGACTTTCTATATTAATTTTCATTTATTTTCTTTGACCTTATTTTTATTCATTTTACTTGTTTATCTGTATTAACTATCTCTGCCTCAAGCTTTCTCTTTACTTTTGATTTTTCCTACCAAAATTATCTGATTTTACAGTCTCAAGCTCTATCAACTCTATCATTGGTCCATTGCTTTCATTCTCTTTTGCTCTATTTCTAATTTGCTTTAATCATATATACATATATATATGATTTTAAGGGATATTTACAGTTTTTAAGGTTTATATGTATAAACCTTAAAAACTGTAAATATCCCTTAAAATGCACAAATTTGGGGGAGAACAGTATATTCTCACATTTAATAATTTCTTTTTTCTCTGGGATAAGGGTGAATACGCCATCCCTCTTCCCCTCTTAAAGCCTGATAGCATCCTATCTCTCATACCCTGAGTCTCAATATCTCTTCCTAGTTCCCTTCTCATAAAGCCTTTAAAATTGGACTATGAACTGTATAAATAAGTGAAATCAGGAGAGACTATTAGGGAGCATTTTACCCAGCTGAGTTGGGCAGACTGCCAGTTCAGTGAGATGGCTATGATGTGTTAAACTCAAAAATTTTAACTATTTTAGGTTACATTAAAAGAAGTATAATGCCTCAAATGAAGGAATATTCCAACTGAATTCTTATCTACATATAATTTGGGTTCTATTCTAGGAACCAAATTTTAAAGGAATGTTAATGAATTAAAGAGAATATGGAAAAGGGCAGCTAGAATTGTGAAAGACCTAAAGATCATGCCAAATAAGAATCAACTAATTGGCATATTAAATAATTCATTGAGTTTAGAGTCAGGAAGAACTGAAGTTTGAATTGTGTCTTACTAGCTTATTATGCTTACTATCTGTGTGACTCTAGACAAGTCATTAACATCCTTATGGCTCATTTTTTTCATCCAGTAAGTGGGGATAATAATCAAACATATCTTCCAAGATTGTTATAGGAATCAAATAAGCTGATATAGAGAAAGCACTTTCAAATCTCAAAGTACTATAATAGTATTAACTATCATCATTATTAATTATAATTTGAAAGTGGAATTGCTTGTCTTTATAAAGAGAAGAGTTGAATGGGACATAATATTGAGTATTTAAAGTGATATCATATGGAAGACAAGGTAGAAATAAAAATATAAAGTTCAATATAATGAAAAACTTACTAACATTCAGCTTATATGCAAGTGAAATGAGTTGCCTACCAACCTCACTGGTAACTTGCCACTAGTCACTTTTGGGGGATGTGGAGAGGAAATTATTCTTATGAAGACTTATAATAGATAGTTTCTAATAACTTTTTTCCAAGTCAGAGCTTTTGTAACCCCATAACTTTGAGAAATGTCTGAAGGAAGGCATGGAGTAAAGAATAGAAGAATAAATAATCTGAGATCAAGTGAAAACAATTGGTAATTTTTAGCTCTAAGACTAAAGTCAGGAAGACTGATAATAAATTTGCTAAAACTTAATATCCTTCAAATCTTGACAAATATTTATTTGCCCAAACGTTGGATTGTATAAAGTATATATGCTCATGTAGAGGCAAAATAAAATATTCTTTGAGTCAGAGAAATATCAGTTCAAAACTTACTTCTGAAATAGCAGTTCTGAAACTGAAAATAGCAGTTCTACAATCATGACCAAGTTACTTAAACTCTCTGTACCCCATGCATCCTTCCAAAAAGAATATAGGAGAGTTGGCAATCTAGAAGTGCATCAGTAGCAGTTTCTACTGAGTAGAAGGGGGTGATTCATTCTGGTTAATAAAATCACAGGTCTGCACTTCCAGCTTACAATTGAACTAGATAGATGAAATTTAAAAAATGAAATTGTATCTGCCCTAGATAGCTTACATTCTAGTAAGTTCACCAATTCCCTATTATAGACATCCTTGAGTAAAGGAAAACATAACCAAAATTGCCAGCATGTTGAAATCTTTTTCAATAATAAAGAAATTGCTGATTTCAGAGGTGGTATGAGATAAGACTATGAAACAAGTACACATTACAAGCTAGGGAATTTCTTTCCCCATCTTGAATTCTTATTAAAAAATTTTAAGCTAGTGTGTCAGAAACATGGTATCATGTGGGAGCAGGGAATAAGCAATCTTTATATCTCTGTCTCTCATATGTACATACACACATTCAGACACAGGCACACACACTCATTGTTCCTGATCCAAAAATCCTTTGTGTCAAATTCTAATTCTAATTTCCCCAAAACCTTTTAATTCAACCAGGTATCCCAAAAATATACATGCATATATATGTGCACACATATAAATGTGTGTGCATGTATGTGAGTATGTATATCAAATAGTTCCTCTTTTTCTGTCTTACTTTTCCTGCAAAACATTAGCTAACATAAATTAATAATCCTAGCCATTTATTCCTGACTATATTGTTTTGTAGGAATGAAAACTTAAAGGAGAAAGATACATCGAAGAAAATTATTTTAAGTGAAAAATGAAAGTATGGGGAGATGAATATTAAAACAGGTACCAGAAAACGAAGCTTTAGATGTGTAGTCAATATGCTAGAGTTCTGAAGTTCACATCTTTAAGCTTCTTCTACTTTGTCACCTCCCACAATTGGGATATCACAGTGTGCTGGAACTAGTTATTATCAGTTTTAGAAAGTCAATTGTTAAGTTTCCAGTATGAGCATTTAACCTTGGAAATTAACAAATGCTATAAACCAAGACTAGAATTGACATTTTGTAAGATTGTTTAGACTTTAATAAGTGGTAGAAAAAATGTCAGTAATGTAGACTAAACTTTTAAAATGCCCAGCATACTTTTTGCTCCTGAAAAACAAATTGTTAAACATGTATAAGCATATCCTTAGTAAACTATTATTGCTAACTGCTAACTGATGTCATCACTACTAATGTTGTGATGGTTCACCTACTCTTTTACTATTATTAGAAATGTTATTATTATTAATGCTACCATTTCCACAATTATTAACAGTAAAACTAATTATATCTTACAGTTACATAGAGTTTTTAACTTTACAAAGTGCTTTCTCATCCGTGGTCTCAATTTTACAAGAGTCCTGATATTATCTAATTGATATTAATCTCTATGTTACAGACCAAGAAATGATAAAAAGGAAGTTAAAGAAACTTGGAGAAGATCACAAGTATATGAGAATAGACACAGAATCCTGAAAGTGAGCTCTAGAATCCCATCTGGTCGCGTACCATTGATCATCAATCAATCAATACAAATTCAGTAAGTATCTACTATGTGCCAGACACGACGGACAGAAAGATAAAAAATAAAACCAGCCTTCACTTTAAGCTTACTTTCTAGAGGGAGAGACAATATATAATTACATAGTATATGTAGAATCAATATAACTGAATCTGCAAAGCAAAGGGGCTAATAGCTGAGGGAATCAAGAGTCTTCATGTAAAAGATGATGTTTCATCTGAGTTTTGAAATTTGACATCTTTCCAGTTTCCTTGCACTTTATACTTGCATTGGCCATTCTAGTCTTTTTATACTTTACATTTTCATTGGCTGCTCTCTTTGCCTGGAATGTATACTTTTCTTTCCTTATCCCTTGAGGAATTCTGCAAGAATTCTATTAAAATTCTATAAAATTCTGTAGGGATTTTACAAAATAGAGAAGAGTGCATTCCAAACATAGCGAAAGCCAGTGCAAGTTTTACTTCTTTTCTTTTTAATGTATTTGATATAATGCATATTGTTATCAAATCTTCTATGAGGAAACTTTGAAGTGAAAACTAAATGTGGAAAATATGAAAAGAATCTGTGTAGTGGTGGTAGAAACAAGTTTCAAATCTAAGTCTTTCTGACCTAAGTCCATCAATCTATCTACTATGCCATATGATATAAACTATTCCAGTTGGGAAAGTCTTAAATATTATATGATTCATATTCTCCCTTTTTACTTAAGAAATTGAAGACACTTAGAGTTACATAGATAGTCATTAGTAAGATTAAAGACATAATTTGTTTGGGTCCTTATAAGATGCTCAAAAGAAATGTCTGAAAAAAAATAGAAAACTATTTTTTTAAAAAGTATGCAAAAGGTGGTAGGTATTATTATTATAAATTTAGGTGGAGCTTTAAAGTTGAGATATGTGCTGACTATGTGTATATGTATACATAGACAAGTGTGTATGTATGTATACATATTATATATGTGTGTATGTATTATGAGGAAATATAACCAATCAGTTATCTGGATTGATTAAGGATTTTCGAAAGAAGAGGAGTCATCAATGAGGGAAAGAATACTATGTGGCATAAAAGAATTGGGAACATTCTGTGCAGAGTAGATAGGGAAGTGTGGGAATAGCTTTATGAAAGAGACAGATGGAAATATGAAAACCAAAAAGATAAACTGAGAATTGAGAAAAGATCATTCAGACTAGAATATGGAATCAATATTGGGAAATTGTTGGAAGTGAGAAGTGCTTTTTCTGGAAGGGCCTTGCATGGGAAAGTAATACTTGGAATTGATCTAATGGCTGAATTCTCAGTTAATAGAATCATATGTGTGTAGTCTATTGAAACTAGAAAGAACCTTAAAGATCATGTAGTACTGTCTACTCATTTTATAAGTGAGGAAACGGAGGCTGAAATAAAGTGCCAATTATATAAAAAGATCATAATAGAGCCAGATCTCAAATCTGAGTCTCCTCACTTCCAATCTAGTTTTCTTCACTAATTAAGTCATTAAATATTTATTAAGCACCTGTTATATGTCAGGTACTGTGATAAGTGCTTTATTTATACAAATAAAATCAATACCAGTTCCTGAGTTCAAGAAGCTCACAATCTAATTGCAAACAACTATGTACAAATAAAATATATGCAGCATATTTGGGGGGTAACTTCAGAAAAGACTAGACTAGTCAGGAAAGACTTCTTATAAAAAATGGGATTTTTAGTTGAAACTTGAAGGAACCCAAAGAAGCCAGGAGGTAGAAAAAAGGAAGAAGTACATTCCAGGTACATGAACAAGCAGCAAAAAAAAAAAAAAATCAGGAGATGAAGTGTTTTTAGTGAGCAAGGAAGTCAGTGTCGCTGGACCACATGGAAGTAAAATATAACAAAACTAGAAAAGGAGTTGGAGTGTGGAAGACAAAGATGATTTTATATTTGTTGCAAAAATGGTAGGTTCTCTATAGTTTATTGCATAGTAGGGTGACATGCTCAGATCTTTAAGAGCATTATTTTATGATGAATGAAGCTTGGACCAGAGTAGGGGGAAATAAAGAAGGGGATCAATAGGCTATTTACTTCCATTCCATCTTTTACTTTTTTTTGTCAACTTCATATCCATGGATAAGATGATAAGGCAATGGCCGTTTTAAAAGAGAGAATAAAGAAGGAAAAAATCACACAACTATTCTGACTAGGTGTACTATAAATTTATGCAACACAATCTCAACTGGGCTTTATGCTGTCAGTTTGCTACTATCATGCCTCCCTTATCGACTCATCATTTCTGCGTCCATAGTGGTTCTTCTAAACCATTTCATCTTCACACCTTCCATAGCTTTTCCTCCTCCAACTATACCAATTGAAAACTTTGCCTCCAATTTTACAGAAAAAAATGAAACCATTCACTCATTTCATTCTTTTAACCTCTTCCTCATTTCTTATTGCTCAGATGTCTTCTGCTACTATCTCCACCATTACCCTGTTTCACATAAAAAAGTGGCCTTACTCATTACCAATGCTGACCTCTCTACTTGTTCTAGTGATACTATCTTATCTCATTCTATGTATGGCCCCCTTAACCTATTCTTCCACTTTCAATCTTTCCTTATCTACTAAATTATTCTCTACTGCTTACAAACATGTTTACATCTTCCCAAACCTAAAAACAAACACAACTCTCACATCATCTTTCCAGCCCCAGTAACTATTGTCCTGTATCTATTCTTTGTAGCTATTTACAACAGATTTCTCCACTTTTCCTCTTATTCTCTCCTTAACCCCTTAAGTCAGCTTCCAATCTTATCATTCCACCAAAACTGCTCTCTCCAAAATTATTAATGATTTCTCGCTTACCAAATTCTCACTTTCTCTGTTCTCTTTTTCCTTGACCTCTCTTTGACATTGTTAATCACTCTCTACTTCTTGATATTCCTGTCTCTCTAGTTTTCAGTATTCTACTCTCTCCTGTTCTTTTCTCCTCCTTATCTAAGCATTTCTTTTATTTTTCCTTTATCAGATACTCTTCCAGTTCACACCCTTTAACTGTAGTTAAAGGTTCTGTTTTAGATCTTATTTACTTCTCCTTATATGCTACTTCACTTGGTGATTTCATTATCTTCCTTGAATCTAATTATCATTTCTTTGTTCAGGATTCTCAAATCTATCTATCTTGCCCCAAACTCTCTGGAGACCATTAATCTCACATCACTAAATGTTTCATATATCTTAAATTGGATGTCCAATAGACATCTTAAACTCAACCTGTCCAAAATAAGACTCATTTTTCTCCCTAAAACCTCTTCCCATATACACCTTCCCTATTAGTGTAAAGGACAACATCATCCTCTCAAATCATTAGGCTTACAATTTAAGGGTGGACTCCTCACTTTCTCTCATCCCCATAACCAATCTATTGTCAAGGCCTGTCAATTTCACTTTTGAAGCACCTCTCTAATGTACTTACTTTTTTCTTTTGGCATTGCCACCACTCTAATGCAGACTTTCATCATCTCATGCCTTGAGAACATCAAGCTATTGCCTATTGCCTAGCTCCAATCTCTCCCCACTTTAATCTATTCAGTCACTAATTGATTTTCCTAAAGCACATGTCTGTTCATGACATTCTACTCTTTAGTAAATTCCAATGATTCCCTACCAGAAAAAAATATAAAATGCTGTTTGGTATTCTGTACTCTCTGATCCAGTAACATTGGCTTCCTGGGTATTCCATGAATAAGACACCCTATCCATTGGTTCCTGGAATTTTCTCTAGCTGCTCTAGCTGCAACCCTTCCTCCTTCCCCCCATACCTAGAATACTCTCCCTACTCATCTCACCTACTGACTTCTTAGCTTCTTTTAAACCCTTAAATCCTATCTTTTAATAAAAGGCTTCCTTAATTCCTCTTAATTTTGGTACCTTCCATCTGTTCATTATTTCTTTTTTGTCCTACATATAGTTGCATTGTAAATTTTTGTTTGCCTATTGACTCCACATTAGATTGTAAGCTCCTGGAGGGAAAAGATTTGGATGTGTTTTTGGTTTATGCTTTTAAAAAAAAAAATTTCTCAGTGCTTAATGCCATACCTAGCATATAGTGGGTGCTAATAAAATTTGTTGGTTGATTTATTAAAAGGGACAAGATATGTAGAGTCTGTGGATATAGAAGGAGTTTGCTAATATGGGGACGTCCTAAAGCTTCAGTGGAACCAATCCTGTGGTTATCCAGAATGCATGCAGAAAAGCCCACTCAGAGATGGTATTAGTATATGGTAATGATATTATAACTTAGCATAAATTCACCCAAGAATAGCAAAAAAAAAAAACAGCTCTGTAGGCATCAAATTGAGAAAAAAATTGAGATTTTCAGTCCAATATCTTGTTCTGTATACTGTTGGTGCTACTTTCTTATTGACTGATTTTTGTGTTATGTTTTATAGTTAACTATCATGTAGTTACAGAGTTACTGGCCCTACCCTTTATTCTAGTGACACCCATGATAAATTATTTCTGTAGGGTTCAGGGAAGGTTTGAGTTAGGGAGGGCTGGAGTAACAATTGGAATCTCATCAATATCCTTGACAGTAATAAGTTTAGAAGAGGAGGATGTTGTAAGGAAAAGATAATGAGTTTTGTTTTATTCTGTTTTGAAACTGTTTAATTTAAGATATTGATGAAGGATATCCAGCTGAGATATATTTACAAATTCAAGAGTGAAACTCAGGAGGAAGGGTAGGAGTGGACAAATATATTTGAGAATCATCTGTATAAAAATAAATAATTGAATCCAAGTGAGGTGATGAAATGACCAGGAGAAATAATATAGAGAAAGAAGAAAAGAGGACCAAGGACAGAGACATTAGGGGATACTCATAAGTGAGAGTATTGTTGATGAAGATCCAGAAAAAAAGCCTGAGAATGAATAATCTGGAGAGAACTAGGAGAGTACAGTGTCATGAAAACCCAGAGAAAAAAGAGTGCCATACAGAATGATGTAATTGTCAGTGTGAAAGGTTGCAGAGGAATCAAGGATTGATGTTGTTATTATTGTTGTTAAGATGTTTAGTTTAAGATGTTTCCTTAGTTCTTGAAGAAAACCATGATATCAGGAAGATTATGCCATGACATGCAAGTGAATTGGATTTGAGTGAGGGAGGACTGTGCAAGGCCACGTTGCCCTCTGGAATCATCTGGGGACAGTGGCAAAATATAGATAAAGATGACTGGAGATGGTCCTGGATGAAATGGGAGACCTTGACCTTTTTAAGCTAAGGTCTTCAACAGGTCTCAGTTTGACTGAAGCCTCATCCATTCAGTCATCCCAAGATACCTTTAGAGATGAAAATAAAATTTTTTAATGCTTTTAAGAGCATTTGTAGGTAAGGATATGATACCCTATGTGAAAAGAAAGAAAAAAACTAAGAACGAAGGAAAGGAAGGAAAGAAGGAAGGAAAGAAGGAAGGAAGGTAGGAAGGAAGAAAGGAAGGAAGGAAAGAAGCAAGGAGGGAGGGAGAAAAGGAGGGAGGGAGGGGGGGAGGAAGGAAGGAAGGGAGAAAAGGAGGAAGGAAGGGAGGAAGAGAGGAAGGAAGAGAGGGAGGAAGGAAGGGAGGGAGAGAGGGAGGGAGGATGGAAGGGAGGAAGGATGGAAGGGAGGAAGGAAAAAAAGAAAGGAAGGGAGGAAGGAAGGAAGGGAGGAAAGAAGGAAGGAAGGAAAGAAGGAAGGAAGGAAGGAAGGAAGGAAGGAAGGAAGGAAGGAAGGAAGGAAGGAAGGTTATATTTTGGTTGAGTTTTGTTTTATTATGTTTTTAACCGGTTTAGTTTAAGATGTTGATGAGGTATATCCAATTGACATATAGACAGTTGCAAATGCAAGACTGACACTTAGGAGGAAAAGTAGGATTAGACAAGTAGATCTGAACTCTGTCCAGATTTCTTTCTGAAGGACCATGCCTTAAACCAAAACCAGTTTGATTCTCGTTGGTCACCAATAGGTCCTGATCCAAGTCCCATTTTGTCTTTGTTTGGGACTCAGATTGAATTTAAATAGCAATCATTTCTGCTTTGACTGGAAACCCTGAATTCTTCTCTCGAATTCATTCATTCATTCATTTATATGTTTTTTTGGACTAGGTGAAAGAGAAGATTCTTTGCCTCAAATGCTATCTAGCCTTAATCATGAAATCAAGGATAAGGACTGAGAAAAGGCATTAGAATTGGTTTTTCAAAGATCAATGGTAATTTTTAAAAAACAGTTCCACTTGAAAGATGCAAGCCACTATATCAGGTTGCTAGAAGTCTCCTAGTCATCCTGAAGAATACTGAGGAGCATTTCCAGGATTCAAGAGCTAAGTCTGGAGAATTAGCTGGAATTATTTCTACTTATTTAACTCTAATGGAATAAGAGGAAGCATAGGATTTACTTCAGATTACAGAAACCATTGCAATGAGAACATTTTTACTAGGAGCAAAATCCAGGAACTGACCCTTTGTTATTTTATGTCTCAGAGCATGTTAATTGCTGGAGGAGAGTTTCAAAAAATACAAATACAAAAACAAAAAACAAAAAAAATACACAAAATCCATTGCTGTAGTAAGTTAATTATCAGTGGAACTCCAATCACCATAATACCTTCGAGAGCTATATCTACCTCATGCTTTCCTAATTTACCTCATGCTTTGTTTTACCAACCACGATCCTATAAAGAGGGTGGGAAGGAATGAATAGGATAGCATATAAGTTTCACATCAAATAAATGAAAGTTCAGTCAGTTCAAGTAACTAACCTGATGCCATGCAACAAGCAACTAACAAAACCAGACTCAAGCCCAAATCTCCTAAGTATTAATCTGATGGCCAGGCCTTTGTTTTATCTTCCCAAGGATCACTTGGCAATATAATAATAAATATCTGATAACTATTTTATCACATGCAATATACAAGGAGCAATAAGTCTACTGAAATGATACCTTTATTTGACATTTGTTCTCACAACCTTATAGTTTTATTTTTCTCAGTGCTGTGTCCCCATGATAATCATCCATTCTAACAAGTGTTTCCTCCAGATTGCAACCAAAAAGATACTTGAAAGTGCCAAAATGTGGACCAGCAACCAGAGTTCCCTGGAAGGCTTTGTTCTCCTGGGCTTTTCTGACCGCCCTTGGCTGGAGAAACCATTATTTGTTATCTTTCTGGTGGCCTATATATTTTCTCTCTTTGGCAACATTTCCATAATACTTGTCTCTTACCTAGATCCCCAACTTAACAGCCCAATGTATTTCTTTGTCTCCAACCTTTCCCTCTTGGACCTCTGCTATACTACTAGCACTGTCCCACAGATGCTTGTCAATCTCTGGGGTCCAGAGAAAACCATAAGTTATGGGGGTTGTGTTGCTCAACTCTACATTTTCTTGGCCTTGGGCTCAACTGAGTGTATCCTATTGGCCATAATGGCCTTTGACCGCTATGCTGCCATTTGCAAACCCCTCCACTATCCAGTCATCATGAATCAGAGGCGTTGTGTACATATGGCAGCTGGAACATGGTTTAGTGGGTTTGCTAATTCCCTGGTTCAATCAACACTCACAGTGGTGGCCCCAAGGTGTGGGAGGAAAATTGTGGACCACTTCTTCTGTGAGGTGCCTGCCCTGCTGAAATTAGCCTGCATTGACACTCATATAAATGAGGCTGAACTCAATGTACTTGGTGCTCTGCTGCTCTTGGTACCCCTTGCTCTTATCTTAGGTACCTATGGCTTCATTGCACAAGCAGTGATGAAAATCCGTTCAGCTGAAAGCCGTTGGAAAGCCTTTAATACTTGTGCCTCCCATCTATTGGTAGTCTCCATGTTTTATTTTACAGCCATTAGCATGTATGTCCAGCCCCCTTCCAGCTATTCTCACGATCGGGGCAAGGTTATGGCTCTCTTCTATGGGATTGTCACACCCACCCTCAACCCTTTCATTTATACATTGAGAAACAAGGATGTCAAGGCTGCTCTAATGAGAGCACTGACAAAGGAGTTTTGGGTCAAAGCAAGGTAAATAAAATTAATAGAATTTAAGGACAGTGTTGGACATTTTTGCCTTTTAGGGCATATGTGTGGAATTGAGGGATAAAAGATAAGATCACAAATATTAAAAACTATGGAAGAAAATAAAGAGAAATAATTCTTTGTACTATACCTGTATAGATAACTTTGGGAGATAATTTGTATTTGTTGCTTAATTTTAATATGGTTTTATTCTGAGCACTGTTTCTATTCACCTTTCACCACTCCATCATTAGACTTAAATGTCCTTCCAGAGTTTAATTTGACTCATATTTATTACCTATAGACCATTAGGGGACAGGTTGGAGAGTTCTCCCATTGAAGTCAGAAAATTCTGCATTGTAAGTCTGCTCTGTGTAAATTCTTATCTGTAAAATGGACATAATAATAATATCTACTTCATAGAACTGTTGTAGGGATCAAATGTGATAATATATGTAAAGTTGTTTACAAATTCTAAAGGGCTATACAAATAGTAAGTAGATTTATTATTATTAAGCACATGCTACATACCAGATATTGTTTTGGGTCTGTCTTAAGTACTGAGATATGGACATTCAACATTAATTGAAGCCAAGATCTTCCATTGCATCTGGGGCCATCTCCAGTCATCCTGATCTTGCTGCTGGACATGAATGGCTCTGGGATCAAGAGAGGGGGACTGATGACTTTTCATAGTTCTGCTTCACTTAACTCCAATTCACTTGCAAGTCAAAACATCACCTTCCTGATATCATTTAAGGACCAATAAAAGAATTGTGATGATATTGAGGAAAATATTAGCATGTATAATTAGAGAAAAGGAAATTTTTTAAAAATAAGAGACACACGTTCCAAAACAGTGGGTTCTCAGAAAAGCAAAAAGCCAGAAGTAGAATGCAACAATATAGAGGCAGAAGAAATATTAAATTAAGAAAAATAAGTATAAATAGTTGAAAAGAGGAAACAGAGACAATCAGAATATAGATCTTCCAGAAAAGGAAAAAAACAGGAGTATCATCAGGAAAACCACAAGAAAATTGGCTCAAAACATTAGAAACCCAACAGCAAAGAACAAATCATCCAGTTGATAAATGATAGAAGGAGATGAACAAGCAGTTTTCAGATGAAGAAATTAAAGCTATCAATAGTCACATGAAAAAATGCTCTAAATCGCATTAGAGAAATGCAACTTAAAACAACTCTGAAGTACTACTTCACATCTATCAGACTTAGTAAGATGACAAAAAAAAAGAAAATGACAACTGTTGGGTATTCCAAAAAACGAAGATATTTTTAAGTTGCAAAATAACATTCTGCAAAGTTGAGTCTAATCATAAAAATTGAGCATTCTTCAGAGCAGAGGAAAAAATATATTCATCCTTTCAAAAGAACTTTGAGATAAATGGAGCATTCAACATGCAAACTAATTAAAGAGGAAAATGTGGTTGGACAACAATGAAAGACTAAGAAATTAAATATATATGTTCATATGGTATGGATATGCAAGGTCATTAGTGTGGGTATGAAAACTTTATTTCCTTATATCGTAAAAAAAATTCACATAATCTGAGACAATGAGAACATAAAGACATCAGTGAATAAAAGAATCCAAGAAGCAAAGGATTCAAGGAAAAATAACAAGACACAAAATAAAAAGAAAAATGAGAAAAAATAAATATTTAAGAGAAAATGTCATTCTTTCATTAGTAATTCAACATTACTGATAGTGGGACAATACAAATCCCTCCAAATAGAAGGAAGAATGGTACAGAAAACCTCAAAGAAAAATTGATAAATACCTAGAAGGTGAAGTAAAAAGAATGCTTATTTTTGAACTAGTGAGAGAACAGTGATAGGACCTTAGAACATTCTTATGGGATGTGTGGACTGGAGATCACCAGAAGAAAACAAATACTTTAGCAGCACCATGAAGTGATTCCACAGAGACTGGATAGAATTATATGTGGATCTTATAGTAAAGTCAATTGGTGGAGTAAGGCATTGGGAACTTAAGAACAACTTCTCCAGGCTATGTTCTTGCAACTACCACCTAATGGCAGAGGCCAGGGGCAAAGACAAAAAAGGAATGGAATTCTGGAAATTCATTAGTTCATAGAGAGTTTAACAAAAGGATAAATATTTTAAAAGCTCTTCAAGAATTTATGGGCCAGATACACTTTGATACAGCAATGCCATTACTGGGTCTATATCCCAAAGAGATCATAAAAGAAAGGAAAGAACCTGCATGTACAAAAGTACTTTAAGCCACTCAATTGGAAATTGAAATCATCAATTTTGGAACAGATGAATATGTTATAGTATTTGAATATAATGAAATATTATTGTTCTATAAGAAATGATGAGTAGCCTGATTTCAGAAAAGCCTGGAAAAACTTACATGAACTAATACTGAGTGAATTGAACAGAATCAGAAAACTGTACACAGTAACAGCAAGATTATGTGATGGTTAATTATGATAGACTTAGCTCTTCTCAGAAATGCAATGATCCAATACAATTCCAATAGACTGTTGATGAAAAATGCCATCTGTGTCCAGAGGGGTAATTATGGAGACTGAATACAAATTGAAGTCTACTATTTTTCACTATTATTTTTAAATGATTGTATATGTATATACATATATACATTTCTACATCAGATTGCTCACTGTCTTGAGGAGAGGAGAGGGAAGAAAGGGAAGGAGAAAAAATCTGGAATTCAAAATCTTACAAAAAATGAAAGTTGAAAATTATCTTTACATATAATTGGAAAAATAAAGTATTTGGGGGAAGGGATTTATGCCAGGAAAGAAGGAGAAAGAGAATGAGAAGAAGGCAGAAAAATAGAACAAAAGCAAAAAGGAGGCAGAAGAGGAGGAGAAGAAGAAGGAGGAAGAGGAAAAATACAGAAACTCAAGGAAGAGCTTTAAAGATATTAATGTGTGGCCTGGATGGAAGTAAGGACACAATCTCTATCCCAGGAAGCCCTAGATAACCACAGAGAGAACAAGGAAGGATCATGAAATTAAAATCCACAAAAGAGTAACTAGATTCTAATATAAACTAGAATAAAAAGAATTAAGAAAAAGCAAAGAACATTCCTTGTAAGGAATTCCTCCAAATTAATGTCACTGAAATCAAAAGAATAGAAAAGGAATGGGGGAAAGGCTGTAAAGATAAAGCTCCAAATTTTTATGTGAGTACTGGACTCGTAATTGAGCTTTAAAAAGGAGAGTAGGAGAAAATGTTGACTAAATTAATGAATGAGTGAGTAAATGAATTGCTTTCAAAGGACTGAAAGAGGTACAGTAACATGAAAGGCTGAAGTTGATTGAAGGAGAATTAACATTTACAATGCTTAAGAAAAATGGGTTAAATCCCCTAATGTGAATAGAATGAGAATGAAGGAGTAGATTTTTTTTAAGTATTCTACATAAGAAACAGAAATCAGTAGAAATATTCAAAATATAAATGAGCAGATGAAACAAAGAAAAAAAAAAGGTGTGCTTCAAATTATTTTACAAAAACAAGAGCTACAATCCTGATTTCAGATGAAAGAAAATAAAAACTGATATCATCTATAGAGGCAAAAAGACTTTCATTTCAATATTGTCTCTTGCACATTCTTTTTTTTTTTTTCATTGTTTTGTCTTTTCCCTTGGAAGTTCACATTTTCAAAATGAAGTTTATCTTACTACTTCTTAACTCTACCTTATCTCTTTCTACTCCATTCCCCTTTTCCCTCAAGAACCTTTTCCCCACTTTCTTTATTCTTTTTCTTAATTCAGTGACATTAATTTGTAACATCATGGAGTTTGTAAAATTTGTCATTTTAATTTCAGTGACATTAATTTATAATAATAAATCTTAGCATTCTATTCTTTTTCTTAATCCATTCTTCTTTGAGGAGAAATTACTTTAACCTTAAAGAATCATAGACTATAAAAATAAATACACATACACATACTTTTTAAAAGTTCTTTTAAAAAAATCCAGATGTAATATAAAAGGACATAGGTAGGCAGAATCAGGATGGTGGAGTGAAGCCAAAAAGCTGTGTAAGCTTTCACATTTTCCATTGAAAACCATATGAAACTAAGCCTCTGAACAGAATCTGATGGAATGAAACCACTCTCCAGTTCAAGATAGATTGGAAGGACTTCAAGAAAGGTCAGTCTCACTGAAATGAAAGGAATGTGCAGCACAGCGCAGACAGTGTCCAGGAAAACCAGGAAAAAATGAGAGGGTCTTGATCACAGTAAATCAGCAGCTGAGACCCTCAGTCCAGGCTTAGTAGCAGAGCAGACCAGTGAGGCAGTATCCAGTCTCAGCTCAAAAGGTAAATTGTCATCTAGAGAATGAGATTGTTTCCTGGAGAGAGCAGATAGGGCTACCCACTGCTGTGAGCAAGACACTAAATCCAAGTGGCCTCTGTCCTCAAAGCCAAGATTCAGAGCTGCACAGGAAACTTGGAACAGGGCCCCTTGGATCCAGGGAGAAAAGTTTGACCATAAAAGGCACAAAAGAGGAGGGGGAGAGATAGAAAGAAAATAAGCAAGAAACAGAAATGAACCTTAACCATAGAAAGCTACTATGGTGACAGGAAAGATCAAAATACCAACTCAGGTGAGGACAAAATGTCCCAGGAGAAATCTCAAAGAGTGATATGGATTGGTCTCAAGACCAAAAAGTCTTCTTGTAAGTACTCATAAAAGATTTTTAAAAGCAAATAAGAGAGACAGAAGGAAAATGAGAAAAGAAATCATAGATATGCAAAAGAGAATAAACAGCTTGAAAAAGAAAGGAAAAAAATGACTGAAGAAAAGAAAAATTAATCAAATGGAAAAAGAGATGCAAAAGGTAGCAAAAAAAAAAAATCTCAGAAGGTGGAGCCCAGATGGCAGAGAGGACACATGCATCTTTCTGAACTCTCCTCTATCCTCAAACAATTTTAACGAAACTCAGCTTCTAAATTAGTGCTTAACTGTCAAAACCCACAAATATTGGGATTCTAATACTGGGAATCTAAGAATTATTGGACTCCCTGAAAATCATGATAAAAAAGAGCCTAGACACTATTTTTCAGGAAATCATCAAAGAGAACTGCCCAGATGTTATAGAATCAAAAAGTAAAATAGAAATTGAAAGAATTCATCAATCATCTACTGAAAGAGATCCCAAAATTAAAACTCCAAGAAATATTGTGGCTAAACTCCAGAACTACCATGTTTCCCCGATAATAAGACCTATCCCGAAAATAAGCCCTCCCCTTACTGTATAAGATTCCTCTAAAATAAGCCCTCCCCCAAAAATAAGCCCTATTGAGATTGCTACTGTAGTGAAGGTGATCCCCTGCACTACACGCTACATTACGGTACCCTCTGTATGCACCATCCTCCCCTCCCCCCGGGTGAAATGCAAGCCGTGCTCTGAGCTGCATCCAATCAGAGCTGCAGCAGTGAGCGCATCATCCTGTCCTTCCCCAGTGATTTGCTGGCGCCATTGAGAGCAGTGCTGCGGAGGAGAGCTGAGGCAGGACAACATAAAAACCCGTTATGTAAGCAGGAGTGAGGGGGCATGATGGAGGATAAAAGGGGCATGATGGAGGATAAAAGAAGAACTCAGCCAGTACTCATCGCACTAAAGAAATGAAGAACTTCCTTGCAGACAGAAGAATAGATCAAGTAATGATTCCCGCAGGAATGACTGCCTATCTCCAGACCCTTGCAATAAACAAGCCATTCAAGGACCATTTGTGCATGGAAGTCAATGACTACATTGAAAATAGAATGGAAAGAAATCAGCGTGAAAACTTTGTGAAGCCCTGTCTGCAAGAAGTCGTGACTTGGGTGAAGAAGACATGGGATAAAATTACTGACAGCTGTGTCACCAAGGCACTACGAGCAGGTTACCTGGACAAGACATGTTCATTTAAAGAGAGCTATATTGCTGGACATGACAGATTGGGTCCACTTCTTCTGAAGGAAATAGAGGCACAAGACATCCAGGACAGAATTCAGGGTATGGACACTTAAGACAATGTTGTTGAAGAAGATGACATGATCATTATTGAATAAAGGTAATCTTTTTGTTCACATTCACCTGTTTATTAAAATTGCTGTCAATGTTCATTAAAATAAGCCCTCCCCTGAAAATAAGCCCTCTGGTGTTTTTCTGTCCAAAAAAAATAATAAGACAGTGTCTTATTATCAGGAAAATACAGTATTAGATTAAGGGGAAAATACCACAAGCAGCCAGAAAAAAAGAAAAGAAAAGAAAAGAAAAAAACAACGATTCAAATACCGAGGAGCCACAATAATGATTACTCAGGATCTAGTCACATCCACATTAAAGTATCAAAGAGTCTGGAATCTGATATTCCAAAAGAAAGAGGAAGTTGGTATGCCGCCAAGAATAACTTACCCAGCCAAACTGAGCATTTTCTTGCAGGGAAGAAGATGGACATTATTTATTTCTGATGAAAAAAACAGAGCTAAACAAAAAGTATAACCTTCAAATGTAGGACTCAAGAGAAGTATAAAAAGGTAAAAAGAATTTTGAGAATTGTATTTCTCTTATGGGTATACATAAAGAGTACATGTAATAATTTAATTTTACTGTTATAATAGGATCTAGAAGTGCAAAGGAAATTGTACAGAAAAAGGAAAAAGTGGAGGTACTATATCTCACAAAGAGGCAAAGGAAACCTATTATATCTGAGGAAAAGAAAGGAGGGAGATAAACACAGAGTCATCATCAGAATTGGCTCAAAGAGAAAATATTAGACATATTTGATTTACAGAGAAACTTCTTCTACCTCATTGAAAAGTGGGAGGGGAAAAGTGAAAGGGGAAGGACTATGCCAAATAGAGGGGAATATAGAAATTGTAAGGGAAAGGTTTAAAAAATGGGGAGAAACTCTAAGGGGAGGGGGAATCTAAAGAGGGAAGGCTGTGTGAGGCAAGTGATGATCACAAGTTTAATACTGGGGAGGGAAGTAAGGGGGAAAAGAAAGAGAAAAGCATAATCTGGGATTAACAAGGTGGCAGGAAATACTAAATTAGTAATTTTAGCCTAAACGTGAATGGGATGAACTCCCCCATAAATCAAAAGTGGATAGCAGAGTGAATTAAAAGCTAGAATCCTACAATATGTTGTTTGCAGACAACACACTTGAAGCTAGGTGATACATACAGAGTAAGGTAAAAGGCTGGAGCAGAATCTACTATGCTTCAGGTGAAGTCAAAAAAGAAGGGATAACCATCCTAATCTCAAATCAAGCAAAAGCAAAAATTGATTTAATTAAAAGAGATGAGGAAGGGCACTATATCTTGCTAAAGGGTAGCATAGATAATGAAGCAATATCAATATTAAACTTATATGCACCAAGTGGTGTAGCATCTAAATTTTTAAAAGAAAAATTGAGAGAGTTGCAAGAAGAAATAGACAGAAAAACTATAATAGTGGGAGATCTCAACCTTTCACTCTCAGAATTAGATATATCAAACCACAAAATGAATAAGAAAGAAGTCAAAGAGGTAAATAGAATACTAGAAAAGTTAGGTATGATAGATCTTTAGAGAAAACTAAATGGAGACAGAAAGAAGTACACTTTCTTCTCAGCAGCTCATGGAATCTATACAAAAATTGACCATATATTAGGACATAAAAACCTCAAATTCAAATTCAGAAAGGCAGAAATAGTAAATGCATCCTTTTCAGATCACGATACAATAAAAATTACATAAAAAGTCAGGGAAAACAGACCAAAAAGTAATTGGAAACAGAATAATCTCATCCTAAAGAACGAATGAGTGAAACAGCAAATCATAGATACATTTAATAATTTCACTCAAAAGAATAAAAATACCCATAATGTATGGGATGCAGCCAAAGAGGTAATAAGAGGAAATTTTATATCTCTAGAGGCTTACTTGCATAAAATAAAGAGAAAATCACTAAATTAGGTTTGCAACTAAAAAAGCTAGAAAAAGAGCAAATTAAAAACTAACAAACACTAAACTTGAAATTCTAAAACTAAAAGGAAAGATTAATAAAATTGAAAGTAAAAAAAACTATTGAATTAATAAATAAAACTAAGAGTTGGTTCTATAAAAAAACAAAATAGATAATTTCTTAGTAAAATTGATTAGAAAAAGGAAAGAGGAAAATAAAATTATTAGTCTTAAAAATGAAAAGGGAGAACTTTCCATAATGAAGAGGAAATTAGAGCAATAATTAGGAGTTACTTTGCCCAACTTTATGCCAATAAATTTGATAACTTAAATGCAATGGAAGAATACCTTCAAAAATATAGCTTGCCCAGATTAACAAAGCAAAAAGTAAATTGGTTAAACAGTACCATTTTAGAAAAAGAAATAGAACAAGTTATTAATTAACTCACTAAGAAAGAATCCTCAAGACCAGATGGATTTACATGTGAATTCTACCAAACATCTAAAGATTAACTCCAATGCTATATAAACTATTTGAAAAATTAGGAAATGAAGAACTCTTATTAAATTCCTTTTATGACACAGACATGTTACTGATACCTAAACTAGGTAGGTTGAAAACAGAAAAAGAAAATTATAGACCAATCTGCCTAATGAACATTGATGCAAAAATCCTAAATAAAATATAAGCAAAAAGATTACGAAAATCATCCCCAGGATAATACACCATGACCAATTAGGATTTACACCAGGCATGCACAACTGGTTCAATATTAGGAAAACTATTAACATAATTGAATATATCGATAACCAAATTAACAAAAACTATATGATCATCTCAATAGATGCAGAAAAGGCATTTTATAAAATCCAACATCCATTCCTATTAAAAACACTTGAGAGTATAGGAATAAATGGACTTTTCCTTAAAATAATCAGTAGCATCTATTTAAAACCATCAGTAAGCATCATATGTAATGGGGATAAACTGGATCCATTCCCAATAAAATCAGGAGGAAAACAAGGTTGCCCACTATCACCATTACTATTCAATAGCTAGAAATGCTAGCTTTGGCAATAAAAGATGAAAAGGAGATTAAATGAATTAAAGTAGATAATGAGAAAACCAAACTAGCACTCTTTGCATATGATATGATGGTATACTTAAAGAATCCCAGAAAGTCTACTAAAAAGCTATTAGAAATAATCCACAACTTTAGCAAAGTTGCAGGATACAAAATAAATCCACATAAATCCTCAGCATTTTTATACATCACTAACAAAATCCTTCAACAAGAGATACAAAGAGAAGTTCAATTTAAAATAACTGTCAATAGTATAAAATATTTGGGAATCTATCTGCTAAAGGAAAGTCAGGAACTATATGAGCAAAACACTTTCCACACAAATAAAGTCAGATCTAAACAATTCGAAAAATATTTAGTGCTCTTGGATAGGTTGAAGAAATATAATAATGATGACAATACTTCCTAAACTAATCTATTTATTTAATACTATACCAATCAGACTGCCAGGAAACTATTGTAATAACCTAGAAAAAATAACAACAAAATTCATCTGGAAGAACAAAAGGACAAGAATTTCAAGGGTACTAATAAAAAAAAAAAAAAATCAAAGATAGGTACGGCCTACCTGTACATGATCTAAAACTACATTGCAAAGCAGTGGTCACCAAAACCATTTGGTATTGGGTAAGAAATAGACTAGTAAGAAGTAGAACTAGGTTAGGTTCACAGGACAAAATAGTCAATAATTATAGCAATCTAGTGTTTGACAAACCCAAAGACCTCAACTTTTGGGATAAGAATTCACTATTTGACAAAAACTGCTCGGAAAACTGGAAATTAGTATGTCAGAAACTAGACATTGATCCACACTTAACTCCATACAAGATAAGATTAAAATGGGTTCATGATCTAGGCATAAACATAGAGATTATAAATAAATTAGAAGAACATAGGATAGTTTACCTCTTAGAGCTGTGGAGGAGGAAGGAATTTCTGATCAAAGAAGAACTGGAGATCATTATTGATCACAAAATAGAAGATTTTGATTATATCAACTTAAAAAGCTTTTGTACAAAGAAAACTAATGCAGACAAAATTAGAAGAAAAGCAATAAACTGGGAAAACATTTTTATAGTTAAAGGCTCTGATAAAGGCCTCATTTCTAAAATATATAGAGAATTGACTTTAATTTATAAGAAATCAAGCCATTCTCCAATTGATAAATGATCAAAGGATATTTACAGACAGTTTCCAGATGAAGAGAAGGAAACTATTTCTAGTCATAGGAAAAGTATTCCAAATCATTATTGATCAGAGAAATGCAAATTAAGACAACTCTAAGATACTACAAACTTGTCAGATAGGTTAAGATGACAGGAAAAGATAATGACAAATATTGGAGGGGATGTGGGAAAACTGGGACACTGGTGCACTGTTGGTGGAGCTGTGAATGGATCTAACCATTCTGGAGAGCAATTTGGAACCATACTCAAAAAGTTATCAAACTGTGCATACCCTTTGATCCAGCAGTGTTACTACTGGGTTTATATCCTAAAGAGATATTAAAGAAGAGAAAGGGACCTATATGTGCAAAAATGTTTGTGGCAATCCTCTTTGTAGTGGCTAGAAACTGGAAAATGAATGGATGCCCATCAATTGAAGAATGGTTGGGTAAATTGTGGTATATGAATATTATGGAATATTATTGTTCTGTAAGAAATGACCAGCAGGATACAGAGAGGCTTGGAGAGACTTACATGAATTGATGCTAAGTGAAATGAACAGAATCAGGAGATCATTATACCATTCAACAACAATACCATATGAGGATCAATTCTGATAGAAGTGGCTATCTTCAACAATGAGAGGATCAAAATCATAATGAACAGAACCAGCTACACCCAGCGAAAGAACACTGGGAAATGAGTGTGGACCACAACATAGCATTTACACTCTTTCTGTTATTGTTTGCTTGCATTTTTGTTTTTCTTCCCAGGTTATTTTTACCTTCTTCCTAAATCCAATTTTTCTTGTGCAGCAAGATAACCGTATAAATATGCACACATATATTGTATTTGACATATACTTTAACATATTTAATATATATGGAACTACCTGCCATCTGGGGAGGGGGGGGGTGGAGGGAAGGAGGGAAAAAGTTGGAACAGAAGTTTTTGCAAAGATCAATGTTGAAAAATTACCCATGCATATGTTTTGTCAATAAAAAGCTATAAAAAAAATCTCACAATGAAAATTAGAATGGGACAAATGGAAGTTAATGACATTCTGAAACATCAAGAATCAGTCAAACAAATGAAAAAGAATTTTAAAAATGGGAGAAAATGTAAAATACTTCATTGGAGAAACAGTCAAAAAGAAATAGATCCAGGAGAGACAATTTAAAAATTATTGATCCACTTGAAGATCATGACCAAAATAAGAGCTTAAATAGTATTTTTCAAGATATAATCAAGGAAAGCTAACCTGGTATACTAGAACCAGAGGAGGAAGTAGTCATTGAAAGAATCACTTCAAGAAACAGATTCCACAAGGCAAACTCTAAGAAATAGTGTGGCAAAACTCTAGAACTATAATCTCAAATAAAAAATTCTGACAAAAACAATTCTAGTACAAAGAGCAACAGTCAGGATTACCAAGGGTCTGACAACTTCTACAATAAAGGATCAGAGGGCCTGGAATAATATATTCCAAAAGACAAAGTACCTGGATTATAACCCAAAATTACTACCCAATGAGACTGAGCATTATCTTTCAGGGGAGTAGATGGATTTTCACTGAAGTAAGAAACTGTCAAATCATTTCTATTGACAAAACTAGAACTAAGCAGAAAATCTGATCTTCAAACGTAAGACTCAAGAGAGGCATAGAAAGGTAAACAGGAGGGAAAATATATATATATATATATATAGATAGATAGATAGATAGATAGATAGATAGATAGATATAGATATGTATATATGTGTGTGTATAATTATTTAAAGGTTAAACTGTTTACATCCCTAGATGGTAAAATGATATCTGTAACTCTTGAGAACTGTATCTGTTGTTGAAACAATTAGAGAAGGCATACAAGGATGAAGGGTGTGGATATGAATAAATCTGATGTGAAGATATCAAAAAAAGAGACATTAAGGGGTGGGAAAAGGTTTGTACCTGGAAAAGAAGGGGAAGTAAAATGAGACAAATTATATCACATGATGAAGCACAAAAGAAGGGAGGGGGATTAGCATTGTCTGAAGCTGAATCTCATCAGTTTTGATTTAAAGAGGGAATAACATAAATACTCACAAATTTATCTTTCTCTATAAGGAAATAGGAGGAGAAAGGGGCAAGAAATAAGAGGGGCTGGATAAAAGGGAGGGCAAAAACACTGGGAGAAAGGGGTAAGAGAAGTGAGGAGAGAAGAGAGAAGGAAAAGTAGTTTGCAAGTAGAGTGAGTTAAAAACAAAACAGTTCTAAAGAGGTACAGGAAAGAAAGAAAATAAAAATATATAAGGGGAGAAAATAGGATGAAGGGAAATATGGAGCTGATAAACATAACTGTGAATATGAATAGGATTAACTCTCCCATAAAATGAATGAATAGAAGAGTGGATTGAAAAACAGAATTCTATTGCTTACAAGAAACACATTTGAAACAGAGAGATACATGCAGAGTAAAAGTAACAGGCTGGAGCAGAATTTATTATACTTCAACTGAAGCAAAAAAAAGAGCAGGGGTAGTGATTCTGATTTCAGATTAAGCAAAAGTAAAAACATATCTAATTAAAAGAGAATAGGGAAAACTACATCTTATTAAAGGGTATCATAGACAAGTAGTATCAATACTAAATGTATATACAACAAGTGATACAGCATAGAAATTCTTAGAACTATAGGAAGAAATAGACAGCAAATTATTCTAGTGGGGGACCTCAACCTTTCCCTTTCAGAATCAGACAAATCTAACCACAAAATAAATAAGAAAGAAACTAGGGAGGTTAGAAAAATTAGATATGATAGCTATCTAGAGAAAATTCAATAGGGACAGAAAGGAATACAACTTTTTCTCAGCAGTTTCTACATAAAAACTGACCATGTATCAGGGCATAAGAACCTCACAATCAAAAGCAAAAAGGCAGAAATAATCAATGCTTCCTTTTCAGATAACAATGCAATAAAATTACATTCAATAAAAAACAAGGGAAAGATAGACTTAAAACCAATAAGAAATTAATTTAATTCTAAAGAATGAGAGGGTCAAACAGCAAATCATAAAAACAATAATTTCATCCAAAAGAATTACAATAATGAGATAATATATTAAAAATCTATGGGATGCAGCCAAAGCAGTTCTTAGGGGAAATTTTAGAGCTCTAAATAGTTACTTTAAAAGAATCAAATAAAAAATTCCCAATTAAATATCAAATTGGAAATTTTGAAACTCAAAAGAGATTAACAAAATTGAAACTAAGAAAATTATTGAACTAATTAATAAAACTAAGAGGAAAAAAACCACCAAAATGGTTAAACCTTTGTTTATTTTGTTTACAAAAGGAAAAAATAAATAAATTACCAGCATCAAAAATGAAAAGGGTGAACTTACCACCAATAAAGAGGAAATTAAAGCAATAATTAGGAGCTATTTTGTCCAACTGGATGCCAACTAATCAGACAACCTAATTGAAAATGATGAACATTTACAAAAATATAAATTGCCCAGATTATCAGGAGAGGAAATAATTACTTAAATGTTACAATTTTAGAAAAATAACTTATAAAAAATTTTATTTGATTTTTTTTTAGTTGAATGCCCAATTCATTGATTTCTTCTTTCTCTATTTTATTCATGTAACTATTTAGAGATCTAAAAGTTCCCCTAAAAAGTGTTTTGGCTACATCCCATAGATTAGAAAAATAATTTAGAAAATTTTCTTTTGGAAAAAGAAATTGAACAAGTCATTAATGAACTCTTTAAGAAAAAATCTCCAGAGTCAAATGGATTTACAAGTGAATTCTACTAAACATTTAAAGTACAATTAATTCCAATAGTATGTAAACTATTTGGAAAAATAAGTTTAAAGAAAGGAATTTTGCCAAATTCCTTTTATGACATAAATATGGTATTGATACCTAAATTATGAAGCTCCAAAACAGAGAGAAAATTACAAATCAATCTCCTAATGAATATTGATGGAAAAATTTTAAATAAAATATCAGCAAAGAGACTACAGCAACTTATCAAAATGATAATACATTATGACCAAGTGGGATTTATTTTAGGAATGCAGAGATTCAGTATCAGTAATACTATTACCATAACTAATCATATCAACAACAAAACTAACAAATTATATGACAATCTCAGTAGATGCAAAAAAAAAAGCTTTTGACCAAATATAGCACTCAATCCTATTAAAAACACTAGCGAGAATAGGAATAATGGCAGTCTTCCTTAAAATAAGTGACATCTATCTAAAACCATCATCAAGCATTATTTATAATGGGGACAAATTAAACAAATTCCCAACAAGATCAGGGGTGAAACAAGGATGCCCATTATCACCACTATTATTCAATATTGTACTAGAAATGATAGCTTTAACAATAAGAAAAGGAAAAAATTAAAGGTTAGTTAGAAAGGCAATAAGGAGAGAAAACTATCACTCTTTCCAGATAGAGAATTCTAGAGGATTATTCAAAAACCTATTTGAAACAATTAATAGTATAAACAAACTTGCAGGATAGAAAATAAACCTATAGAAATCATTATTTTCTTTATACTTATACATAACAAAGCCCAGCAGCAAGAGATAGAAAGAGAAATTCCATTTAAAATAATTGCAGGCAAAATAAAATATTTATGTGTCTACCTGCCAAGACAAACCCATGAACTAAATAAATACAATTAAAAAACATTTCTCACACAAATGAAGTCAGGTCTAAACAAGTAGAAAAATATCAATTGCTCGTGGGTAGGCCAAGCGAATATTAAAAAATGGCAATTCTACCTAAATTGATCTACTTCTTCAGTTCCATACCAAACTGCCAAAAAAAATTTATAGAGCTAGAAAAAAATAATAACACAATTTATCTGGAAGAATAAAAAGTCAAGAATATCGAGGGAATTAATGAAAAAAAAAACCTTTGTGTTTTGTTGTGATCATGGCCTCACAGTACCAAACCT
Source organism: Antechinus flavipes (assembly GCF_016432865.1). Taxonomy (NCBI): domain Eukaryota; kingdom Metazoa; phylum Chordata; class Mammalia; order Dasyuromorphia; family Dasyuridae; genus Antechinus; species Antechinus flavipes. Next base: position 188,659,587 of record NC_067401.1, read on the forward strand.
AAAACTCTGTTATAAAGCAGCAATTATCAAAAAACATTTGGAAGTGGCTAAGAAATAAAATATTGGATCAGTGGAATAGGTTAGATACACATGACTATAGCAATCCAGTATTTGATAAATTCCCAAACTCTAGCTTCTGGTATAAGAACTCACTATTTCACAAAAATTGCTAGAAAAACTGAAAATTAATATGTCAGAAACAGCATAAACTTACATCTTATAACCCATACCAAAATAAGGTCAAAATGAGTACATGATTTGGGAAAAGAGTGATACCATAAGCAATTTAGGAGAGAAAGGGATAGTTTATTTATCAGATCTTTGAAAAAGGGAAAATTTTATACCCAAAGAAGAACTAGAGAACATCATGAAATGCAAAATGGACAACTTTGATAACATTAAATTAAAAGGGTTTTGCACAAACAAAAGCAACTCAAACAACACTAAAATGGAAGCACAAAGCTGGGGGAAATTTTTTACAGTCAGTGTTTCTGATAAAGACCTTATTTCTAAAATATATAAAGGACTGTGTCAAGTTTATAAAAATACAAGCTATTCCCCAACTGAAAAAAAAAGGTCAAAGGCTATGAATAGACAATTTTCAGATGATGAATAAAAGGCATCTATAGTTATATGGAAAATGCTTTAAATCACTATTGATCAGAAAAATGCAAATTAAAACAACTCTGAATTCCACATCACACTTGTCAGATTGGCTTAAAGGACAGGAAAAAATAATAATAAATGTTGGAGGGGATGTAGGAAAACTGAGACACTGATACTTTGTTGGTGAAGTTGCAAAATGCCTAACCATTCTGGAGAATAGTTTGGAATTATGCCCAAAGGGAAACACACACACATATATATATAGTACATTCCCTTTGATCCAGCAGTGCCACTTCTGCTGCAAAAATGTTTATAGCAGCTCTTTTTGTGGTAACAAAAAAAATTGGAAAATGAGTTGATGCCCATAAATTAGGGAATGTCTAAATAAGTCATAGTATATGAAAGTAATGGAATGTTATTGTTCTATAAAAAAAAATGGACAAGCTGATTTTAGAAGGGTCTGGAAAAATTTATATGAATTGATGCTGAACAAAATCAACAAAAGCAGAAATGTACCCAGTAATAGCAAAACTGTGTGATGATCAACTGTGAAAGTCTTGGTTCTTCTCAATGGGTCAGTGGTTCAAGGCAATCTCAATAAATTTTGGATAGAAAATATCATCTGCACTCAAAGAGAGAACTATGGAAACTAAATGCAAATCAACACATGCTATGTTCACTTTATTTTTTCTTTTTCTTCTTTTTTTTCTTTTATGGTTGTGCTTTTTCCCATTTGTTCTCATTTTTCTCTCACAACAAACATAAAAATTAATGTACATGTATAAGTAGAAAAAGTAAAACAAACAAAAGGGGACATGGATAGTAACAGAATAATAATAAGTGACTTTAATATTCATCTCTCAAGGTGGGATAAATCTAAGAGAAAAAAAAGAAGAAAAATATAAAATTGAATCGATGATAAGCAAATCTAGATTTGACATAGCAATGGCTATTTATGAGCATACTTTCTTTTGATCTTACCATTACAAAATTAATTGTATGGTCAATATAAAAATCAGTTTGTTTATATACTTTACAGCCAAAGGTGAAGAAGCTCTATAAAACAAAATCTAGAACTGATTATCACATTTCACAAGATTCCAATTTAAAGTGAAGATAGTAGAAGAAAAAAATTAGACAATACAGATATGATCTTTTAAATAATCCACTTTATGAATATGAAATGGAGATCATGAATAGATTTTGGAAATTAGATTCAATTAGAGTACCTGAAGAGAACTATGGACAAAGGTTTGTGATAATGTATAGGAGGCAGCAGCAACAACAACAACAACACAACAACAACAACAACAACAATTCCAAAGAAAAAGAAGAGCAAGAAAGCAAAATGGCTATTTTTTTTTAATTATAGCTTTTTATTGACAGAACATATGCATGGGTAATTTGCACTCACTTCTGTTCCAACTTTTCCCCTCCCTCCCTCCACATCCTCCCCTAAATGGCAGGCTGCCTTATACATGTTAAACATGTTAAAGTATATTCTAGATACAATATATGTGTGCAGATCCATACAGTTGTGCAGATCCATACAGTTCTCTCATTGCACAGGAAACATTGGATTCAGAAGGTAAAAATAACTTGGTAAGAAAAACAAAAATGCAAGTAGTCCACATTCATTTCCCAGTGTTCCTTTTCTAGGTATAGCTGATTCTGTCTACCATTGATCAATTGGAACTGAATTAGATCTTCTCTTTGTCAAAGATATCCACTTCCATCAGAATATATCCTTATACAATATTATTGTTGAAGTGTATAATGATCTCTTGGTCCTGCTCATTTCACTCAGCATCAGTTCATGTAAGTCTCTCCAAGCCTCTCTGTATTCATCCGGCTGGTCATTTCTTACAGAATAATAATATTCTATAACATTCATATACCACAATTTACCCAACCATTTTCCAATTGATGGGCATCCATTCATTTTCCAGTTTCTAGCCACTACAAAGAGGACTGCCACAAACATTTTTGCACATATAGGTCCCTTTCCCTTCTTTAATATCTCTTTGGGATATAAGCCCAGTAGTAACACTGCTGCATCAAAGGGTATGCACAGTTTGATAACTTTTTAAGCATAATTCCAAATTGTTCTCCAGAATGGCTGGATCCATTCACAGCTCCACCAACAATGCATCAGTGTCTCAGTTTTCCCCCATCCCCTCCAACATTCATCACTATCTTTTCCTGTCATCTTGGCCAATCCGATAGGTGTGTAGTGGTATCTCAGACTTGTCTTAATTTGTATTTATCTGATCAATAGTGATTTGGAATAGCCTTTCATATGAGTAGAAATGGTTTCAATTTTGTCATCTGAAAATTGTCTGTTTATATCCTTTGACCATTTATCGATTGGAGAATGGCTTGAGGAAATGAGTCCTTTATGAGAACCTTTAATTGTAAAAATGTTTTCCCAGTTTATTGCTTTCCTTCTAATCTTGTTTGCATTAGTTTTGTTTGTACAAAAGCTTTTTAATTTGATATAATCAAAATTTTCTATTTTGTGATCAATAATGATCTCCAGTTCTTCTTTGGTCACAAATTCCTTCCTCCTCCACAAATCTGAGAGATAAACTATCCTATGTTCCTCTAATTTATTATAATCTCATTCTTTATGCCTAAATCATGAACCCATTTTGATCTTAACTTGGTGTATGGTATTAAGTGTGGGTCCGTACCTAGTTTCTGCCATACTAATTTCCAGTTTTCCCAGCAGTTTTTGTCAGATAGTGAATTCTCATGCCAAAAGTTGAGGTCTTTGGGTTTGTCAAACACTAGATTGCTATAGTTATTGACTATTTTGTCCTGTGAATCTAACCTATTCCACTGATCATCTAGTCTATTTCTTACCCAATACCAAATGGTTTTGATGATCGCTGCTTTATAATATAGTTTTAGATCAGGTACAGCTAGGCGGTCTTCATTTGATTTTTTTTTTCATTAGTTCCTTTGAAATTCTTCAACTTTTGTTCTTCCAGATGAATTTTGTTGTTATTTTTCTAGGTCATTAAAAAAGTTTCTTGGGAGTCTGTGATGACCGCATTTGGCACCCAGGGAATCAGCCGGGGTCAGGATAAGCAAAAATCCTTGATCGTTATTCTTTGTGGAGGTGAAGGGGAATGGCGATAAGAAGTGAGAGCAATCAAGACATGAATCCAGCCAGCAGTACCTCTGGCTCTCACACTCAACCACCTAATCCTCTATCCAATCTCCTATGCAACACATCAAGCTTACACAGAGTGGGTGGGGCCATTCTTTCTCTAAGCATATATTAATAGAGTATTGCCCAATTGCTAATTAGCTATAAGCGTTCGGACTAGACCTCAGTGCATCTGCTCAGATTCAGCCCATTACAGGAGTTTGATTGGTATAGGACTACATAAATAGATTAGTTTAGGGAATATTGTCATCTTTATTATATTCACACAGCCTATCCAAAAGCACTTAATATTTTTCCAATTGTTTAAATCTGACTTTATTTGTTTGGAAAGTGTTTTGTAATTTTGCTTATATAGTTCCTGACTTTCTTTTGGTAGACAGACTCCCCAATATTTTTTACTATTGATAGTTATTTTAAATGGAATTTCTCTTTTTATCTCTTTCTGTTGGATTTTGTTAGTGATGTATAAGAATGCTGATGATTTATGTGGATTTATTTTGTTTCCTGCAACTTTGCTAAAGTTGTGAATTATTTCTAATAGCTTTTTAGTAGAATCTCTGGGGTTCTCTAACCCCATATCATCTGCAAATTAATCTCTTTCTCAACTCTTATTGACAAAGCTAGCATTTCTAATATAATATTGAATAGTAATGATGATAGTGGGCAATCTTGTTTCACTCCTGATCTTACTGAGATTGGTTCCAGTTTATTCTCTTTATATATGATGCTTACTGATGGTTTTAAATAGAAGCTACTGACTATTTTAAGGAAAAATTCATTTATTTCTATACTTTCAAGTGTTTTTTATTAGGAATGGATGTTGGATTTTATCAAATGCTTTTTCTGCATCTATTGAGATAATCATATGGTTTTTGTTAATTTGGTTATTGATATAGTCAATTATGCTAATAGTTTTCCTAATATTGAACTAGCCCTGCATTGCTGGTATAAATCCTACTTGGTCATGGTATATTATCCTAGGGATGGTTTTCTATAATCTTTTTGCTAATATTTTATTTAAGATTTTAGTATCAATATTCATTAGGGAGATTGGTCTATAATTTTCTTTCTCTGTTTTCAACTTACCTGTTTAGGTATCAGTACCATGTCTGTGTCATGAAAGGAATTTGGTAGGAGTCCTTCATTCCCTATTTTTTCAAATAGTTTATATAACATTGGAGTTAATTGTTCTTTAAATGTTTGGTAGAATTCACATGTAAATCCATCTGGTCTTGAGGATTTTTTCTTAGGGAATAATAGCTTGTTCTATTTTTTTTTTCCAAAACGGGACTGTTTAACCAATTTACTTCTTCCTCTGTTAATCTGGGCAAGCTATATTTTTGAAGGTATTCTTCCATTGCATTTAAGTTATCAAATTTATTGGTATAAAGTTGGGCAAAGTAACTCCTAATTATTGCTCTCATTTCCTCTTCATTAATGGTGAGTTCTCCCTTTTCATTTTTAAGACTAACAATTTAATTTTCCTCTTTTCTTTTTCAATCAGGTTTACTAAGGGTTTATCTATTTTTTTTGGCTTTTTCATAAAATCAACTTTTAGTTTTATTTATTAATTCAATAGTTTTTTTTTACTTTCAATTTTATTAATCTCTGCTTTTATTTTTAGAATTTCAAGTTTAGTATTTGACTGGGTTTTTTTTAATTTGTTCCTTTTCTAGCTTTTTTAGTTCAAGCCCAATTCATTGACTTTTTCTTTCTCTATTTTATGCAAGTAGGCCTCTAGAGATATAAAATTTCCCCTTATTACAACTTTGGCTACATCCCACACATTTTGATATGACATTTCATTGTTATCAATTATGTCTATGATTTGCTATTTCACCCAATCATTCTTTAGGATGAGATTATTTAGTTTCCAATTATTTTTTGGTCTATTTTCCCCTGGCTTTTTACTGGATGCAATTTTCATTGCATTGTGATCTGAGAGGGTTTTATGTCCTAATATATGGTCAGTTTTTGTATAGGTTCCATGAACTGCTGAGAAGAAAGTGTACTCCTTTCTGTCTCCATTTAGTTTTCTCCAAAGAGCTATCATACCTAACTTTTCTAGTATTCTATTTACCTCTTTGACTTCTTTCTTATTGATTTTGTGGTTTGATATATTTAATTCTGAGAGTGCAAGGTTGAGATCTCCCACTGTTATAGTTTTGCTGTCTATTTCTTCTTGCAGCTCTTTAATTTCTCTTTTAAGAATTTAGATGCTACACCACTTGGTGCATATATGTTTAATATTGATATTGCTTCATTATCTATGCTACCCTTTAGCAAGATATAGTGCCCTTCCTCATCTCTTTTAATTAGATCAATTTTTGCTTTTGCATCTGAGATGAGGATGGCTACTCCTGCTTTTTTTACTTCATCTGAAGCATAGTAGATTCTGCTCCAGCCTTTTACTTCACTGTGTATGTATCACCTTGCTTTAAGTGTGTTTTCTGTAAACAACATATTGTAGGATTCTGGCTTTTAATTCACTCTGCTATCCACCTTTGATTTATGGGGGAGTTCATCCCATTCACATTTAGGTTAAAATTACTAATTTAGTATTTCCTGCCACCTTGTTAATCTCAGATTATGCCTTTCTCTTTCTTTCCCCCCTTACTTTCCTCCCCAGTATTAAACTTGTGATCATCATTTGCCTCACACAGCCCTCCCTTTTTGGTATCTCTTCACCCCCTTAGAGTCTCTTCCCTTTTTTTAAACCTTTCCCTTACAATTTCTATTTTCCCCTCTATTTGGTGTAGCCCTTCCCTTTTCACTTCTCCCCTCCTACTTTTCAATGAGATGGGAAAAGTTTCTCTATAAATCGAATATGTCTAATATTTTTTTCTTTAAGCCAATTCTGATGAGAGTAAGATACACACTATGTTCATCCCCCTTCTTCTTTCCCTCAGATTATAATAGATTTCCTTTGCCTCTTCATGAGATGTAGTACCCCCACTTTGCAAAATGGTTATTTAACTTTACAAATACCTGAAGAAAGGAAGAAAGGAAAAAAGGAAAAGCATACCCAACTTAATACAGAATTCCAGAGAATATTAAGGAAAGAGAAGATTTTCTTAAATAAACAAAGCAAAGAAATGGGGAAAAAACAAAAAAAATTGGGAAAATAACAGATTTCTTAAAGAAAATTAGAGATATCAAAGCAAATTTTCATGTAAAATTGGCATGATGGAAAAAATGGCAAGGATTTAACAAAAGCAAAAGAAATTAAGAAGAGGTGACAAAAATATAAAAACAATTATACAAGATAGATTTTAACATCAGATTAATCAAGGTGGTGTGGTTACTACTGTGGTGATCTAGAATCAGATATCCTAGAGAACAAAGTCAAATGGGTCTTAGAAAGTTTTGCTAACAATAGGACTAGTGGATATAATCAAATTCTTATGACAGGTTTGTGCTTTCAGAATTCAATTCAACATCAGAAAATGAGCTATTCTCTAGATCAGCAGAGTACTTCAATTTGGCACCTTTCAAAGCATATTCATTTAAAGTTTTAAAAATATACGGGTTTGGATCAGATGATAATTTTTTTGGAATTGATATTTGGCTTAGGGGATCTCATAGGTATATTGGCGATCTTAATTAAAATACTACAAATCTTTCCCTATAAAAAGATATTTAAATAATGTATTTAAAACTTCACTATCACTTGATTAATAGCCTAGCTCTTAGAGATGAAAATATAAAAAGTTAGGGAAAGGTTTCTGACATAAAAGACCTGGACCATGCTAAGAAGTGTTAATACTAAGTAAATTTATTAATTGGGAAGATCCAGTTTTTTGTTGTAAATATTTGTAGAATAAATCATTTTCTGTTGCATCTTGAGCTCCTTTGTATTTTGGAATATTTTATTCCATTCACTCCTATGTTTCTCTGGAAGTTTTGGAATAGTCATGTTGATAAAGTTCTGAATAACTAGGTGTAGTTGACAAGAAAGACAGAAGTATTGATGGAATTGCTCCTTGAGGTAGGCAGAGAAGGCTCTGATAGGGATCAGCTTAGCATTGTAGTCCTGATGTGGAGGCTATGGCTGGCCCAACATTGTTATATGTCTGGTCAGAATCAGACTTAAGTCAAACCCCTGAGGTTAAATTTTCTCTATTTAACTATTGTCCATGACTCATGCTATCTTTGCAGATTCCCTTTTGGGTCAGTCCACCAAGTCACTCTGCCTGATTGAGTCTTTTCTTCCCCAAGGCCATGTGGTATCTCTCTTCTCCTCTCCCATCATGTCTCATGGTATCTCTCCTCTTATCTCTCACCATCCCTCTGTTCTTTCCTTGTTCTTGTAGCTTACTAATTCTCTTTAGGGTCCTACACTACTCTGTAGATTTAGCCTGTCTGCTAGGGGTATACTCCAATCATATGAGATGTTTCCTTTCTCTTAGTTAATTGTCATTTTCATCATTAATTATTAAAATGGCTATTCTTGCTAACTATATGCTCCCCTATTTTAGTTCATATTTATTATTCCTGGTATCTATTTTGTCTGAAACCTCTTCTCTTTAATAAACCTGTCTTTTGCCAAAGAGAATGGCCATTGTATTGTTCACATGACTAAACCACAACATTTGGTGCCTACAATCCCATCATTTGATACTAAACCCCAAATGCAACATTTGCTGAATCAGGAATTGCTCTCTTAAATCACATCACTGTGTTATTTATTTTCCTTTCCTTCACATTTGAAGGTCTTCCTTCAGATCATTTGCAAAAGTTGCTTGTCATTAGAATTGTTAAGTTTAATTTGGACTTTACTGTGATTTGATTTTTTGTTTTTTTCTTGCAGACACCCCATGGATTCTTTTTGACTGGCATAGTATTCAGAATTTCTTGAAACTTTTGTTTTGTTATTTTTTGCATTGTGATACTCAGGTTTTTTTGACTTGTATTATTCACCTATAATCCTTAAGTTATCTCTAAGTGATGGAATTCCTTTTTTAAAAGTGAACATGGGAACTGAGGGTGGATCATGGCACAGCATCTTCACTCTTTTTGTTGTTCTTTATTTATATTTTGGTTTCTTTCTTATTTTTTTCCTTTTTGATCTGATTTTTCTTATGCAGCAAGATAATTATATAAATATGTATACATATATTGGATTTAACATAATACATGTTTAACATATATTGGATTAGCTATCATATAGAGGTGGAGATGGGGGTAAGGAGGAGAAAATTTGGAATACAAGGTTTTGCAAGGGTCAATGTTGAAAAATTACCCCTGCATATGTTTTGTATATAAAAAGTTGTAATTTTAAAAATGAACAAATAGAATTCAATTGCTTCATAAATTAAAAATAAATATTAGAACAAAATCAAAAAATAAAAATGTTGAATATGGAACTTAAAATTTGATCATTGAAATAGATTCAAAAATTCTCACATCACTAAATCAACATAAATATTTACTATGAAACAGACACAGAAACAGTAACTGTTCTCATGGAGCTAACATGTAAATCATTAGTTCCACAGTATTCTAAAGGGATTGAGAAAAGCTTCCTGCAGAAGGTATTGGTAGTCATTCTGGAGAGCAATTTGGAACTATGCTAAAAAAAAATTATCAAACTGGGTATATCTTTGATGCAGTAGTGTTTCTACTGGCCTTATATCCCAAAGAAGTCTTAAAGGAGGGAAAGGGAACCCAGGGTGTTGGGAGTTCTGTTCAACAAAGAATGTACAAAGAGGAATCTACAGCAGTGTTGGCTACTCTGCTCTGATTACTAGCCAGTAGATCAGTAGAGAAGTTAGAAAACATCCAACACAAACATAAAAGGTAAATAGTAAACTCCAAAATGTCAGCATCTCATAGGACTGGGCCGTGCCCATCCAGCACTGAGAATGAGTCAGCATGGACTCAGCTCAGCCATAGCCACTTATAGAGGAAGCTTGGACAAACTCCCCTGCCTGAAAAACAGACCTCAACTTAAAAAAAAAATGAATAAAAAAGCAAAAAGAATTCTGACCATAGACAGTTTTCAACCCTAAAAAGACTAAAAGCAGATTGTTTCCAAATGAAGCCCCAAAAGGTGATATAAACTGGTCCCCATCACACAAAGCTCTTCAAAAAGAAATTAAAAAGAATCTTAAAAGAAAATTAGAAGAGAAATGGGGAAAGGCAATGAAAACTTTGCAAGAGGATTTGGAAAAAGCAACACAAATAGACTTAGTGAAATGGAAAAAGCATATAACTCATTAAAAGATAGATTTGACAAAATGGAAAAAGAAAACAATTCCCAAGAAAACAAAATTTGTGAAATGGAAAAAAAAAATTCCATAGAACAAAACAACTCTTTAAAAACTCAATTAAACAAATACAAAAAAAAAGCAAATGAAAATGATTCACTAAAAATCAGAACTGAAAAAAATCTCAATGAGACAAGATTCATTCAAGCAAAACCAAAAAAAAAAAAAAAAAAATGGAAAAAATAGAAAAAATGTTAAATACCTACTTGGGAAAACAACTGCCATGGAAAATAGATCTATGAGAGACAATCTAAGGATTGTTGGACTTCCTGAAAACCATGATGAAAAACCCTAGATACTATTTTTTCAGACATCATCAAAGAGAACTGCCCAGATGCATAGAATCAGAAGGTAAAATAGACATTGAAAGAATTTACTGAACATCTCTTGAAAAACCCCAAAATTAAAACTCCAAGGAATATCATGGCTAAATTTCTGAACTATCAGACAAAGGAAAAAATATTACAAACAGCCAGAAAGAAACAAGTCAAATACCAAGGAGCCACAATAAGGATTATCCAGGACCTGGCAGCTTCTACTTTAAAGGATCAAAGGGCCTGGAATCTGATACTCTGAAAAGTGAAGGAACTTGGAATACAGCCAAAAATAAATTACCCTACTAAATTGAGCATTTTCTTTCAGGGAAGAAGATGGACATTCAATGAAACAGGGGAATTCCATCTGTTTCAGATAAAAAGACCAGAGCTTAACAAAAAATTTGACCTCCAAATGTAGAATTCAAGCATAAAAAGGTAAAAAGAAAAGAAAGATTCTTAAGAACTATATTTATGTTATGGGTATACATAAAGAGTGCATGTATAATTTGATTTTACTGTTATAATATAAAAAAGAAACTAGAGGTGGCAAGGGGATTGGTACTGGAAAAAAGGGGGGAAATGGACATAAAATGAGGGAAATTATATCTCAGGAAGAGGCAAAGAAAACCTATTATAATTGAGAGGGAAAAGGGAGGAGGATGAACATTGTGTGAATCTTACTCTCATCAGATTTGGCTCAAAGAGAAAATATTACAAATATTTGGTTTCACCTAGAAACTTCACTCATCTTATAGAAATGAGGGAGAGGAAAGGAGGAAAGGTAAGGGATAGCCTAAATAGAAGGGAAAACAAAAATAGTAGGGGAAAGGGGGAGGGACTCTAAAAGGGGAAGACTGCTTGAGGCAAATAGTGCTCATAAGTAAAATACTGGCAAGGAGGAAAAGGAGAAAATGAAAGAGAAAAGTATAATTTGGGGTTAATAAGATACAGATATAAACAGATATATGTGTGTGTGTGTGTGTGTGTGTGTGTGTGTGTGTGTATTCTGTATTTTATCTTATTATCTGTGTGTAATATACACACAGATAATAAGATAAAATACAGAATTAGTAGTTTTAACTATAAATGTGAATGTGGTGAACTCTCCCATAAAGCTTAAGCAGATAGTAGACTGGATTAAAAGCCAGAATCCTACAATATGCTGTTTACAAGCAGAATGATACATAGAGAGTAAAGGTAAAAGGCTGGAGCAGAATCTATTATGCTTCAGGTGAAGTTAAAAAAAAAAAATCAGGGGTAGTCATCCTGATCTCAGATCAAGCAAAAGCAAAAATTGATTTAATTAAAAGAGATAAGGAAGGAAACTATATCTTGTTAAAGGGTATCATAGATGATGAAGCAATATCAATACTAAACATATATGCACCAAGTGGTATAGCATGAAAGTTCCTAAATGAGAAGTTAAGAGAGCTGCAAGAAGAAATAGACAGGAAAACTATAATAGTTGGAGATCTCAACCTTGCTCTCTTAGAATTGGATAAATCAGATCACAAAATAAATAAGAAGTTAAAGAGGTAAATATAATACTAGAAAAGTTAGGTGTGATAGATCTTTGAAGGAAATTGCTTGGAGACAGAAAGGAGTACATTTTTTTCTCAGCAGTTCATGGAACCTATACAAAAATCAACCATATACTAGGATATAAAGACCTCAAAATCAAATGCAGAAAGGCAAAAATAGTAAAAGCATTTTTTCAGATCATGATGCAATAAAAATTACATTCAATAAAAGGCGAGGGGAAAATAGACCAAAAAGTAATTGGAAACTAAATAATCTCATCCTAAAGAATGAATACGTGAAACAGCAAATCATAGACACAATCAATAATTTCATCCAAGATAATCACAATAATGAGACAACATATCAGAATTTGTGGGATGCAACCAAAGTGGTAATGAGGTGAAATTTTATATCTCTAAATGCTTACTTGCATAAAAAGAGAAGATCAATGAATTGGGCTTATAACTAAAAAAGCTAGAAAAAGAACAAATTAAAAACTCCCAATCAAATACCAAACTTGGAATTTTAAAAATAAAAGGAGAGACTAGAATTACTAAATAAAATTAAGAGTTGGTTTTATGAAAAATGCAACAAAATAGATAAACCTTTTGTTAATTTGATTAGAAAATCATTAGTCTAAAAAATGAAGAGAACTTTCCACTAATAAAGAGGAAATTAGAGCAACAAATAAGAGTTATTTTGCCCAACTTTATGCCAATAAATTTGATAACCAAGTGAAATGAAGGAATACCTACAAAAATATAGATTGCCAAGATTACAGAAGAAGAAAAATATTTGTTAAATAGTCCCATTTTAGAAAAAGAAATAGAACAAGCTATTAATCAACTCCCTAAGAAAAAATCCCTAAGACTAGATGGATTTATATGTGAATTCTACCAAACATTTAAAGAACAATTAACTCCAATACTATACAAACTATTTGAAAAAATAGGGAAAGAAGGACTCCTACCAAATTCCTTTTATGATACAGACATGGTACTGATACCTAAACCAGGTAGGATGAAAACAGAGAAAGAAAACTATAGACCAATCTCCCTAATGAATATTGATTCAAAAATCTTAAATAAAATATTAGCAAAAAGATTACAGAAAATCATCCCCATAAACCATGACTGAGTAGGATTTATACCAGGAATGCAGGACTGGTTCAATATTAGGAAAACTGTTAGCATAATTGACTTTATCAATAACCAAGTTAACAAAAACCATATCATCATCTCAATAGATGCAGAAAAAACATGTGATAAAATCCAACACCCATTCTTATTAAAAAAAAAAAAAAACACTAGAACGTTTAGGAATAAATAGACTTTTCCTTAAAATAATCAGTGCTGTCTATTTAAAACTATCAGTAAGCATCATATGTAATGGGAATATACTGGAACCATTCCCAGAAAAATTAGAGGTGAAACAAGGTTGCCCACTATTACCATTACTATTCAATATTGTATTAGCAATGCTAGCTTTGGCAATAAGAGAAGAAAAGGAGATTAAAGGAAGTAGAGTAAGTAATGAGGAAACTAATTTATCATTCTTTGCAGATGATATGATGGTATACCTAGAGAATCAACTAAAAAACTGTTAGAAATAATCCACAACTTTAGCAAAGTTGCAGGATACAAAAAAATCCACATAAATCATCAGCATTCTTATACATCACTTAAAAAATTCAACAGCAAGAGATACAAAGGGAAATTCCATTTAAAGTAACTATCAATAGTATAAAATATTGGGGAATCTATCTACCAAGGGAAAGTCAGGAACTATGTGAGCAAAACTACAAAATGCTTTCCATACAAATAAAGTCAGACCTAAAAAAAATTGGAAAAATATCAAGTGCGCTTGCATAAATTGAAGAAACATAATAAAGATGACAATGTAAACTAAGCCAATCTATTTATTTAGTGCTATACCAATCAAACTCCCAAGAAACTATTTTACTGACCTAGAAAAAAATAACAAGAAAATTCTTCTAGAAGAACAAAACATCAAGAATTTCAAGGGTATTAATGGGGGAAAAAAAAGCAAATGAAGGTGGCCTAGTTGTACCAGATCTAAAAATATATTATAAAGTAGTGGTCATCAAAACCACTTGGTACTGGCTAAGAAAAAGAGCAATTCACAGTGGAATACACTAACTTCACAGAACAAAATAGTCAATGACTATAGCAATCTAGTATTTGACAAACCCAAAGACCCCAGTTTTTGGGATAAGAATTCACTATTTGGAAAAAACTGCTGGGAAAATTGCAAACTAATATGGCAGAAACTAGGTATTGACCCACACAACACCTTATACCAAGATAAGGTCAAAATGGGTTCATGATTTGGACATAAAGAATAATATTATAAACAAATTAGAAGAACATAGGATAGTTTCCTTCTCAGATCTGTGGAGGAGGAAATAATTTGTGATCAATGAAGAACTAGAGATCATTATTGTTCACAAAATAGAAAATTTTGATTATATTAAGTTAAAAAGTTTTTGTACAAACAAAACTAATGCAAACAAAATTAGAAGGGAAGCAATACACTGGGAAAATATTTTTACATTCAAAGGTTCTGATAAAGGCCTCATTTCTAAAATATATAGATAATTGACTGAAATTTATAAGAATTCAAACCATTCCCCAGTTGATAAATGGTCAAAGGATATGAACAGACAATTTCCAGTTGAAAAAATTGAAACTATTTCTAGCCATATGAAAAGGTGCTCCAAATCATTACTGATCAGAGAAATGCAAATTAAGACAATGCTGAGATACCACTACACACCTGTCAGTTGGCTAAGATGAGAGGAAAAGATAATGATGAATGTTGGAGGGGATGTGGAACAATTGGGACACTGATACATTGTTGGTGGAACTGTGAATGGATCCAATCATTCTGGAGAGCAATTTGGAACTATGCTCAAGAAGTCATTAAACTGTGCATACCCTTTGATCCAGCAGTGTTTCTATTGGGCTTATAAACCAAAAAAATCTTAAAAGAGGGAAAGGGACCCACATATGCAAAAATGTTTGTGGCAGCCCTTTTTGTAGTGCAAGAAACTGGAAAATGAATGCCCATCAGTTAGAGAATGGCTTAATAAATTATGATATATGAATGTTATGTAATATTATTATTTTGTAAGAAACAACCAACAAGATGATTTTGAAGAGGCCTGGAGAGACTTACATGAACTAATGTGAAATGAGCAGAATCAGGAGATCACTATACACAGCAACAAGAAGACTATGTGATGATCAATTCTGATGGACATGGCTCTCTTCAACAATGAGATGATTCAAACCATTTCCAGTTGTTCACTGATGAAGAGAGCCATCTCACCCAGAGAGAGGACTGTGGGAACTGAGTGAGGAAAGTGGGAACTTTCATTCTTTGTGAAACACAATTTGTTTCCTCCTTCTTGATTCAATTTTTCTTGTAAAGCAAGATAATTGTATAAATATGTATACATATATTTGCAACATACTATCATTGCATTTGCTAATACCAGTCTCTCCTAATTCCCAGGGCTTCAGAGAAATCTCTGTAAATATTAATATCAAGCTTACCTCTTTCTGAGGTCATCAGAAATCCTCTGGCTACTGTCTCATAGGGATGTAGTTAAAGCCCAACAGAGCACTGAGAATATTTGCAGGCAAGCTCAGGAACTTTATTCATGTGGATTACATCCTACTCTAAGACCTCCTGCACTCTCTTCTCTTAGCAGAGCTCCAAGTAAAAAGGGATCAGGCTCCTCCCCCACTGAGCTTATATCTGGTCCATAAGGTCACAGGCATAGTCAATCCAAGATGGAGACACTTCCCATTCCTGACGCGACTTCAGAGTGTTCAGGGTTCCCGTTGTGGCTGGAGTTCCCACCCATGAAGGTAGTCCCTGTGTATCCATAGCCAATCACATCCAGGGATCACCAGGCCACTTAGTCCTTTGTTACATCCTAATTGCACTTGACTGACCTTTCTTTGACCCTAACAATTTCCCTCTCTTTCAAAGTGGGAACCACTCATTCCATCAAGCTAACTTAGTATCAGCTTAATCAATGAGATTACTGGGTATCATGTTCAAGGAGGTAGGCTACAACAGACCAATAAACAAAAGTATGACAGTGAGAACTAGGCTCAACAGTTGCCACAATCAAACACAGGTAACATTATGTTTAACCCATTCAATAGAGTCATGCTCAAGGAGATAAGATACCAAAGAAGCAGGATGTCAATGAGATAGGATGTCACTGTGGTAGGAAGTCACAATTCTGTAGTTACATTTGTATGCATCAGGGTGTCAATGAGGTAGGGTGTCACAATTCTGTTATATTTGTCACAATTCTAATTACACTTGTCACAATTCTAGTTACACTTGTATACATCTTTTGAAAGAAAACACAGATAAAGATGTACATAAGCAAAGTCATGTTCTATAACATTGCCTTAGTAACATTAACAGGTGGGCATATTGGTTTTTCACTCACTAATTTAGAGGCATAGTCCTTAAATAGGAAACACAGGGTAAAGCCTCTCTAGGTCACCATATGGCAAGTAGCCATGGGAGATGCCTACAAGCCCAATGTCCATTTACAGTCTGCTTATATTGCACATCACCCAAGACAATCCAATCCAGCTGCTACACTGGAAGTGTGTCTGCTGTCTCTGGTGTCACAGTCAGGAAGGACACAGCTGCCATCAGCATCTGAAGGGTTGCTGACATCTGGCTGGTCCCTCTGGGCTGTTGTCTGTTCCTTCTCTTGGATCCCCAGGTCACAAATGTCTCTGGTGGGCATCCACTCCTCTGCTGCTGGGTCTGCATCTGGAATAATGAAAGCATACCACATCACTGTGGAAAGAAAGTTTTTGTCTTTGTCAGTAGTCTGTTAATTAGCTGTACTTTCTGCCAGAAGTGCATTGCTAAGGTAAAAGCCAAAGAATTTAAAAATTGCAGTCACATGCATGTATTGCCACATCTTGTACATATCCCAAAATTCCCTTCTCTTGTATGAACAGGAACATCTTGGGAGTATAAATAGTCTGTCCAGTGATGGCTTGCCTAGTAGGGTTATAAGAAATGCCAATGGAATGGGCAAAGTCAAATTCAATGCAAAAAGACCTAAAGGCAGAAGATGTATAAGCTACTCTGTCACCTGTCTTAAATGCATATGAGATTCCTACAATGGAAAGATGGCTGATCACATGCCTGACTGCTTCTTCAGATTGGAATGAAGCCATAAAGAATTGAGAATGTATATCTACAGTTACATGGATGCTTTGCCTCTTAAAGTGAATAATGTCCATTTGCTTTTAAAGCATTAAATTTCAAACCATAAGGGTTTTGTCCTATAGGGAGCATAGGAGAGTGAAAGGAAAGGCAAACTGTACAGCCTTTTGCTATGCTCCTAGATTCCTCTTTCATTATCATAATTTGTAAGTATAAGGCTCTAGCAGCCTGATGATAAAAAATATGATTTGAAAGTCCACTATGAAAATGGACATGTAGTATATGATACCTACCTGAGTGCTCTCTCACTTGCTCTCGAAGTTCTATAAAGAGCTCATAATATATATTAAAAACTGCAAATTTTATTTGAGCTATGGCAATTCTTTGTACCACATCTACTGAATAAGCCATCTCAAAAATTATCTTTACATACCCATGAGCAAGGCTTGGAGCTGTAGCCAATATCTTCTGCCTTTAGGTAAAATACTTTTTGAGTTATTATTTCAGCCATATTAGATAAAGTAAATTCAATCTCTTTTAGAGCCTCTAGAGCTTCTTTTGTAAGCTGGTATTGTGAGTCTAAAGCACTGTTTCCTCTTAAAGATAATACCACCTTAATTCTTGGAGATACTTTTCTCACAGGAGCAAGGTCAGCAGCCACACACCTTTGACACAAAGTAGGGCTGTTCTTTATGCCCTGTGGCAAGGCTGTCCATTCAAATCCTTTGTAAGGTTCAGCTGAATTAGTGCTGGGCACTAAACAGATAAATTCCTTCATATCCTCCTTATCCAGAGGCATAGAATTCTTAATCCTAAAAGACCATTCCTTAGGCAATTGAGGAGATGAAAGCCCAAACTGAGGGAGCTTCCATTGTCTTCACGTGTCCATTTATTTTTCTCGAATCAATAAACATTCTCTATTCCCCAAATTTCCTTTTTATAACAAATTCAGGATCATTCCAAGGACTTAGAGAAGCCTGTAAATGTCCTTGGTTAAGTTTTTCCTGTCCTATGCCTATGAGGTAGGGTTCACAATTCTGTTACATTTGTCACAATTCTTATTACACTTGTCACAATTCTAATTGTGACATTTTTCCATTTTGAAAGAAGTCTCTTCCCCACTGATTAATGGGGGTTCTGAGCCCTGCTATGACAACAGACCTAAAAACACCTTTTTGATTTTCAAATTCCCAATGAAGTATTCTACTAGACTGGGAAACATGTTGCATTCCACCTACTCCATTAACTGTTACTGTTTGAGTTTGAAGCGGCCATTCAGGAGGCCAATCAATTTTTGTTGTAGCAGATATATCAGCCCCTGTGTCAATCATTCCTAGGAACAGCCTGTTTTCTATATAAATAGTATACATGGGTTTTTCTTGCCCAGTCATTTGAGTAAAATTTACCTCATCAAAGGAATGTAATGGGAGTGCTTTGGCAATTGGATTATCTCCCTTTAAGTTCACAGGATATGGATGAGGAGTGGTAACCAAGATAAATGGTTCCATATGTTTTAATATCATAGTATGTATAATCACAAATGCATAGTCCCAAGGACTGATTATTAATCTATCTCCATTCTTGGAGATATCAGGAGATATCTTGGAGATGTTGTACCTCAACATGTGCAATAGTCCATGGGTTGATGTTAAAACCTTCAACTGCATTCATCAAGTGCTGTCCATATTCCTCATCAAGGTCTGATCATTCTCTTTGAACCCTTCAGCTCCTCTCTGGATAGGTTCCTGATCTATCTAGTATGTATTTGGGGTCCTTGTGGGACCCCCTCGCCCTGACTCTCTCTGATTGCCCAAAGCCATGTGGAGGCCCCTATTGCAGGCTCCATAGTTTCAGCTGCCATTCTACTAAAACTAGGCGTCTATAGTATCATACGAATCACAACCTTTACCGAACCAATAACAACAAACCCATGTTATCCATTTATAATCCTCTCACTATAGGGCATAATTATAACAAGCTCTATTTGCCTGCGACAAACAGATCTTAAATCACTTATCACTTACTCCTCTGTAAGACATATAGGTTTAGTAATTACTGCCACCCTCATGCGATCCCCACTTAACTTTATAGGAGCCAGAGTACTAATAATCATTCACGGACTCACTTCCTCAGTATTATTCTGCTTAGCCAATACTAACTATGAATGCATCCACAGCAGAACTTTAATCCTAAAACTGAGGCCTCCAAATAGTACTTCCACTCAAATGTGTCTGATGGTTACTTGCCAGCCTGGCAAACTTAGCCCAACCCCCTACCATTAACCTATTAGGTGAACTAATAGTAATCATAACCTCATTTTCCTGATCTAATTTCTCCCTTATCCTCCTAGGTATTAACACAATAATTACTGCCCTTTATTCATTCCACATATTAATTACCTCACAACAGGGTAAATTTACCCATCACATATACCCTATCAAACCAACCTTCATCTGAGAACATATGCTAATAGCACTCCACCTCCTACCCCTCCTAATTACTTTCATCAACCCCAAATTCATCCTGGGCCCTACATACTGCAAATATAGTTTAACAAAAACATTAGATTGTGAGTCTAAATTTAGGAGTTTAAGTCTCCTTATATGTCCGAGAAATACAAGAACTGCTAACTCTTGAACCCATGCCTAAAACTTATGGCAACTGTTATTGCCTGAAAAGATGGTTAGAAGCACCATTTTCCCCCATAACCCTGGGGAAATCAGGACACATAATCTTGAATAGGTTCTCGGGGGCCCTGTTTTATTGAAGTAAAATGTTGCTGTATCAGCCCCTCCTTATCTATTCTCCCCCAAGCATACTGAGATAGGTGAAAATACAGTCACATCGTATAAAATCTGATCCTGAGTTGCGGAATAGCGGCCTGCCAGTAATTAGAAGCACAGACTCTTCCAGGTCTTGATGGTCATTGGCCACACATATTTCCGAGCTGATTTAGAAAATTCTGATAGCCTGTATGGCTGTATACAATTGTATACTGACTGACCACGAGTAAAACAAGCAGATGCCATAGATTTCCAATCATTCAAGGTAAGGGCATATCTACTTGATATCAGTTCTAAAATTTGCACAGTATATAGCACATTCGGGCTGTAGCTTTCACAAGCTTGTTTCACCTCTTTTAATATCTTAAATGGGATTGGAACATATGTTTGACCTCTTTCCCCATCCTCCTCTACAGGATAACCCTGTAGGCCCCAATCTTTCCCTTCAGTAGCTGCCTTCATTAAACCTTCCTGTAAAGCTGTGCGGGGGTAGCTTTTTCTGTGCTCTATAGGAAAAACAGCTGGTCTTTGCAAAGCAATCGCCGGTCTCTTCTCCGGCTCAGCCTGTAGCCAGAGCTCTTGCTTTCCTCTCTGCTCTAAAATAATCCTTTCTCTGTTCTCTGCCTCAGCTCTTAGCTGGAGCTATTGCACTTCTTGTTCTAATTGCTGTAATCTAGCCTTTGCTGTCTCCTGATTATGCTGGAAGGTGAAGTTGCTTCATCTTTTGTTCTATCTGTTTAATCCCCTCACCTGTGCTCTCCTGTTGAGCTATACTTAAGGAGTGTGAGAGGTAATTTTCTTTACTGCCTTGATCACCTGAGGCCACATATCTCAGTAAGCTTTCTAAAGAGGGATATATACTCTTTGGAGTTGGGGAGCTCTCCTCCTGCTTTTCCTTTTCTTGGGGCAGGTTTTTTGCTAAAGAATCACCCATTCTATTTTCTAACTCATAAGCTTGCTCTGTATTTACAATTGTGCTCTCGGGGTTGGTCACAGTTTGACCCATAATGTTTCTCTACCTTCTCTTCTGGACGAGGAACTGTTGTGCCTTCCCGAATATTAATTTTTAATTATTAATTACTATTCCAAGGTCTGACAATCTACTGTGCTATATCCTCACATAAGGGCGCCACATGCAACATGCTATTATTGCATTTGCTATTGCCAGTCTCTCCTAATTCCCAGTGCTTCAGAGAAATCTCTGGTAAATATTAGTATCAAACATCTCTTTCTGAAGTCGTCAGAAATCCTCTGGCTGTTGTCTCATAGGGACATAGTTAAAGCACAACAGAGCACCAGAGATTTTTAAATTTAGCAATGATGTTCCTATGTTTTCCTTGTACGATGTCTTTCAAGTGGTGACTGGTGGATTTTTCTCTATTTTTATTTTCCTCTCTTGTTCTATCATTTCAGGATAATTTTATTTGATTAGTTCTTGTATTATTAAAAGGTTCCTCTTTTTTTGGTCAGGTAATTCACTTATTCTGCTGTTTACGCTTCTTGATCTATTCTCCAGATCTAGTGTTTTTCTACATATATATATATATATTAGAAATTTATTTATATGTTGATTTCTACATTCTTATATATTTATATTATAGGTTCTTATAACGTCACTGGCTTACCCTGTTGAATTCTAATTTTCAGAGTCATTTTCTTTCTTAAGATTGGATATCCTTTTCTATTTGGTTGAATTTCTTTTCATTAACTCTTGTTTTTCTTAGATTGTTCTTATTTTGTTTGTTTGTTTGTTGTTGTTGTTCCACTTCTCTCATTTGATTTTTAAAGTCTTTTTTTGAGAGGTTTTTTTTTTTTAAAGAATTCTCTCTTGAGGCAGGTAACTATTTTATGTTCTCTGGGAAAGGTTTCTTTTTGCTTCTGTACTCTCATCTGAAGATGAACTCCAGTCTTCTTTATTCCCATTGTTACTTTCCATAGTTGGGTTCTTTCTCCTTTGCCTGGTCATTATTTAAAAAAAAAAAAAAAAGTGCTTGTTAGCATAATCACCTCTAATCCTGATGTCAAGGAACAGCATTTCTGGCTCTAGGTCTTCTCCAGTTCTTCACTCTAATTTGGAATCCAAATCAAGAACTCTGCTTACTTGTAAGTTCCTGCAGACAGTAGCATCCCTAATCCCTCTTTCCCCAGAGACTGAGCTAATGTGAGACTGAGATAAAATAAGAATGGATTATACCCTTCTTAGCTACAGGGAGTAATGAGAGGTAATTGGATATTAATTATGCCTATACCTTTAAAGTACATATTTCTTTGTAAAAGCTATTTTAAATACTAAGTAGTTAAATGGAACTGAGGTGCAAGAGATCTCTAAAATTGGAGGAAGGCCAGTGGTGTAGTCTTGAGCCAGTGACAAAAATATTGGACATTCAAAATTCCCAGTAAAGATAGAGAAAAACCTAGAGAAAGGGTGAAATATAATTTAACCATCAAAGTGGAAGTCAAAATAGCCACTTTTATAAAAAGGTAAGAGGATATTATGAATATAAGCACACAATAATCATAATAGTGAACATACATAATAAGATGAACTTACATACAAATTTGCAGACTATGGTGGAATGAGTTGAAAATAAGAAACAATCTAATGATATGTTGTTTACAAAGAATATATTTAAAACAAAAAGATACAAAGTTAAAATGGGTACTGAAGCAGAATTTATTATACTTCAGATATTTTTAAAAGGAAGAAAAGCAATCGTAATTTCAAATAAGGTAATTATGAATATGTGTAACTGAAAAAATAAGCAGGAACAAATCCAACATATATAGGACTGCTTGCCATCTAGGGGAGGGGGTGGAGGGAGGGAGGGGAAAAGTCAGAACAGAAATGAGTGCAAGGGATAATGTTGTAAAAAAAATTACCCTGACATGGATTCTGTCAATATAAAGTAATTATTAAATAAAAATTTTTTTAAAAAAAGAAAAAATAAGCAGGAAAAGTATATTGTGCTTAAAGGCAACTTAGATGGTGAAATAGTATCAGTTCTTAACTTATATGCACCAAATGTAGTAACATATAAGTTCTTTAAGAAAAGCTTAAATTACAAGAACAAGTATCAAAATTAATATTAAATGGAAATTTTACTGTACATCTTTCAGGCCTAGGTAAATTAAATAAAAAGATTTTAAAAGTTAAGGTCTGGATGGAATTCCATGAAATCTAGATACACTAAATTTCTTCAGCAATGAAGATGGAGAATGAAATGCTGAATGAAAATGGAGAAGAAAATACATATATGTCAGCAATTTGTGGTAACTTTACAGTAACCAAACATGTCATAGAATAGAGCTTCTTAAAACTTTTTCTATTCACAACCTTTTTTCACTCAAGAAACTTTTATATAGGTATATATGTATACTAGGTATATAGGCATATAAAATAGATACACAAATCAAACATTTATTGACAATAAATCATAATTTCATGACCCCAATATTCAATTATAAGATCCTATATGAAGTTTCAACCCATAATTTAAGACGCTTTGTCCTCGAGCACAAAAACCTAATTAACAAATGCAAAAAAGCACATATATTAAACATATCCTTTACTGATCACAGTAACAAAAGTTATGATAAATTAAGAGCCTTCAAAGGAAGTTTTTAAAGAAATAATAAATTACATAAACTGCTGCAAATTGAAGTGAACAGAACTAGGAGAACAGGGTGTACAGTAACAATCATATTGCATGGTCATCAGCTGCAAATGATAGCTATTCTCAGCAATACAATGATCCAAGAAAATTCCTAAAGATTTATGATGAAAAATGTTATCCATCTCCAGAGAAAGAATTAATGAAGTATGAATGTCCATTGAAGTGTGCTTTTTAAAACTTTTTTTTTCTTGGATTTTTAGGTCTGTTTTCTCTCACAACATGACTGATATGGAAATATGTTGTGCCTGACCACACATGCACAACTAACATCAAATTGTTTATCTTCTTAATAGGAGAGGAGTGAGGAGAGAAAGTGAGAGAATTTGGAAATCAATTTTTAAGAAAAATGTTAAAAATTATTTTTGTTTGTAATTGGGAAAAATAAATAATTCAAGAAATAAAAAATGACAACAATGAGAAAGAACATCAAAATTTTTGATATAATGCTGTAACAATCCTTAAATGGAAATTTTATATCTCTAAACACTTTCATCAACAAAAGAGTGAAAACACAGATAGATGAATTGAGCTTCAACAATAATGACAACAAAAATCAGGAAAAAGAAAAAAGTTACTCTCTTTACTACTCCTCAATTAATCAGGGAAATGTCCCTTATATTTAACCTGCACAAGGTACTGTCTCTTATATTTAACCTGCACAAGGTACTGCTGTTCATAAATCCTTTAGTCAGTTCTTGTAAACTCTCTATAACACCTCCCAGAACAGATCTTCTAAAACTCCTTTTTCTTCAAACTCTTAGATAGAATCTCCTCAGAAGATTACTGATTCCCCCAATTCATTTTTAAGATTGAAACTATTCATCATCATTCTCCAATTAATAGGTATGTACCTTAATACTACTTTATATTTTGTAGTACTCCACTTTTGTTTTAATTTATTTTGAATAACAGCCACTTCTATCTCTTTTTCAATTGAGAGTTATCTCTCTAAAAGAAGAAAATGGAATTACTAGTATTAAAAAATAAAAGGTGTGAATTTACTCTATTGTTTAGGGAAATATAAATTAAAACAAGTCTGAAGTACCATCTCACATCTATCAAATTAGCTAACATGACAGAAAAAGAAAATGATAAATGTTTAAGGAAATGTGGGAAAATTGAGATATTAATGCACTGTTGGAGTTGTGAATTGATTCAACCATTATGGAGAACAATTTGGAACTATACCCGAAGAGCTATAAAAACTATGCCTATCCTTTGAACCAGCAATAATTCTCTTAGGTCTGTATCCCAAAGACATAAAAAATGAAAAAGAACTTATCTATACAAAAAATACTTATAGGAGCTCATTTGTGGTAGTTAAAAATTAGAAACTGAGAGAATGCCCATCAATTAAAGAATAGCTAGATAAACTGAAGTATATAATTGTGATGGAATATTATTGTGCTATAAGAAATGAAAAACAAGATGATTTCAGAAAAACCTGAAAAGATTTACATGAACTTACATGAAGAGAACAGAATCAGGAGAATGATATATGTATGTAAAAATAATATTGTATGATGAAGAATTGTGAATCTGGGAGGGTAAGATCCTTTCGGTGTCTAGACAAAACAGAAATGATTGTTATTTACATTGCTTTTTTTTTTATTAGATGATAAAGGACATTCTTTATCTCAATAGTTACCTAGCTTTAATCACTCCATGGGTATGGCCTCAGTTAAGTTAAGGCTTGTTAAATACCTTACCTTAAAAGGTTTCCCATTGCATCCAAGGCTATTTCCAGTCATGCAGCTTCATATCTGGCTACTGGACTCAGATGGATCTAGAGGGAGAAATGAAACAGGTGACCTTGTACCTCCCTGATGTCAGGGTCCTCTGAGAATGAAGGATAAACAATAACCTTTGTGAATAGGACTGCCCACAAGAGACCCAACTGGAACTGGTCAGTAATTAGGAGATTCCCTCTTTTCCTTTCCTTTCCACCCCCTCCCTTCCTCTGTTCACATTGGCATATTTATTTGGATATTTTTAACATCATCGCCAAGCCATACAGAATAATCAACTTAAAAAACTCAAGCAGTGGGAGGTTGCTGTTAGGACCAAAGCAAATGAAAATGATTTTGTCTATGGGCTAGATGTTCCCCACTCTTGGTCTAAATTTAATTTACATCAAACTACATACTAATTTTCCCAGCAGTTCATGTCATAAGACTTCTCTCTCCCGATTTGTTCTTGTAATTCCCTTCTTTTGCAAATTAGAAAACCAGATACTCTGTTGGGTATCTTCAATTTATCTTATATATATATATCTTTTTTATACATAGTTGTCCACCTATTGTTTCTCTCCTCACATTGCAATGTGAGCTTCTTAAGATAAAGGACCGTTTTGCTTTTCTTTCTTTATATCTCCATATGTATGTAGAGAGAGAGTAATTCTCAGACAAAGAAATTAAAACTATTTATAGCCATATGAAAATATGCTCCAAATCATTATTAATCAGAGAAATGCAAATTAAGACAATTCTGAGGTACCACTACATACCTGTCAGATTGGCTAGAATGACAGGGAAAGATAATGCAGAATGTTGGAGGGGATGTGGGAAAACAGGGACACTGAATCATTGTTGGTGGAATTGTGAACACATCCAGCCATTCTGGAGAGCAATTTGGAACTATACTCAAAAAGTTATCAAATTGTGCATACCCTTTGATCCAGCAGTGTTTCTACTGGGCTTATACCCCAAAGAGATACTAAAGAAGGGAAAGGGACCTATATGTGCCAAAATGTTTGTGGCAGCCCTGTTTGTAGTGGTTAGAAACTGGAAAATGAATGGATGCCCATCAATTGGTGAATGGTTGAGTAAATTGTGGTATATGAACGTTATGGAATATTATTGTTCTGTAAGAAATGACCAGCAGGATGAATACAGAGAGGCTTGGCGAGACTTACATGAACTGATGCTAAGTGAAATGAGCAGAACCAGATCATTATATACCTCAACAACGATACTGTATGAAGTTTTATTCTGATGGAAATGGATTTCTTTGATAAAGAGATCTAACTCAGTTTCAATTGATGAAGGATGGACAGAAGCAGCTACACCCAAAGAAAGGACACTGGGAAATGAATGTAAAATGTTTGCATTTTTGTTTTTCTTCCCGGGTTATTTATACCTTCTGAATCCAATTCTCTCTGTGCAACAAGAGAACTGTTCGGTTCTGCACATATATATTGTATCTAGGATATACTGTAACCTATTTAACATGTATAGAACTGCTTGCCATCTGGGGGAGGGGGCAAAAGGAGGGAGGGGAAAAATCGGAACAGAAGAGAGTGCAAGGGATAATGCAAGTAGAGAGAGAGAGAGAGAGCGCGAGCGCACAAGTTCTGGCACATACTTTGGCAATAATGTTTGTTGACTGATTTGATAAAGATTAACATGACTATTTAGTGACAGAACAGTTAAGTAGGGATAGATCCCAGCCATGTGTTCATTCACCTCAATTGTTTCACTATTGTCTAAGAAAAAAACTAGTACTACCCCAAATCATACAAAGTAAGTAAGATGAATTTGGCTTTAAGAAGTTAACAAAATAGGCAAGATGAATTTGGCATTTAAGAGTTAAAAAAAAATAAGACTATTACAAGTCTTAAGTAAAATAGGAATGATTTTTAATCTGCCAGTTACAGATCATCTGTATTTTTGCTTTCCTTTTTAGACCTTATTGAAGATGATCTTATCTATTACATTTCAGACCATTGACAATCTTTCAGACTTTTGTCTTGCTACTAGACTTTGATGACTCAGAAGAGCGAGTGAGACTGATGATTTAGCAACTCCATGTCATTTAAATCCAATTCACACATCTGTCAAGATAGCACTCATTTGTGATAATATCTTCAAAAAAAACCCAAAAATCAAAATATGATCATACTCTATGATAGGTTGATTGCAAAAATATAACACACCCACTTTGGTGGGAAGTGGGGAAAACAACAGTGTTACTTTTACAGGTTATTACATTAAACATATATTATCCAAAAGGAAAATAAAAAACTATATGCCCAACTTTTGGGGAATGAATAGTGGGCTATAATTGCAACATATGATTAACATAGCTAAACATAAAAAATATAGTGACATCCTTTGTAAGATTAATGCTTTGTCAATGAGAACCAATCATCCTTGCCCTGGGGAGGCCTCAAATTTTCCACAAAAGATTTCCCAACTTTGCTTATTATGTGACTGGCTCTAGAGGCCTCTGCAGGTAAAAATTATTAAGACCATCAGGCAGAGTTTAGTTGGAAACATCTCCTAACAAGTTTGACACCTCTGGAGAAAAGACTGTTTGTTCTATCTAGTTAAGGCCTTGTACTCTTCAGAGAAAAGTTTCCATGTATCCAAATTAATATGTATATATAAATACATATCTCTTTCATCATAACAAATCAATAACTTTTTAATAACACAGTTACCTGTTCTCCTTTTAATGAGCTCCCAAGTGACATATTAGTAAGAAAGAATTAACAACAGCTGATTTCCAAGGAGACTGTTTTAATTACATGGAAAGCATACTCTAGTTGTGCTGGAAGAGCAAAGAGCTCTATCCTGTTTTGTACAATTTGAATGAATCTTTTCTTGGTTCTTGAGTTCAAGAACAGAACTGCAAAACAAGTTACCAGCCCTGTGGGTTATCTCTGAGAGACCCAGACTAACACAGGCTTCTGAACCTGAATTGTTTCCATGCTAGTCCCCTCAGAAAGGGCTTCAGTCAAAATTATAGGAAAGTGAAATTCTCTTTGTGAGGATGATCCAAAGATTTAGGCTAATAAAATATATCTGATAAATAGACTTCAACTTGCCAATACTCTCTCCAGAGAGAGAACAAAAACAAATATATTGAACTATCTAAGCAACTATTCTCAAAGAATATCTCGCCTTTCTCCCCTAAATATCTGGTGTCAGTGAAAGCATGCCAAGAACTTAATAGCTAAAAGGACAAAAGAATTTATTCATATGTTTCTTATGTGTTTTCTAAAAAAAAATACTCAATTTCACAACTAACTGTGACTATTTATCTTCTTCAATTCCCATTATGTGGCAATTGTAGATCTTATGGGAAAATAATGTTCCTTCTCATAAACTTATAAGCTTCATCGTCATAAACAAGATTATATTTTATTTAAGTATGTGTTTTATCATGGTATGCAGAAATTATTTTTATAAAGGCTCTTTATTTTCAAAACACAGGCATCGTTTTTCAACATTCACTCTTTATTTCAATTTTTTTGCCCTTGCCTTTATCATCTCCCCTAGATGGCAAGTAATGCAATATATGGTAAACATATGCAATTCTTCTATATTATTTCCACAATTATCATGCTGCATAAGAAAAATCAGATGTTAGGGGTGTAGGTCAATGGCTAGTTCTGCCAGACTAATTTCAAATTTTCCCAGAAATTTTTGTCAAATAGTGAATTCTTATCCCAGAAGCTGATATCTTTGGGTTTATTAAATACTAGATTACTATAGTCATTGACTATTATGTCTTGTGAACCTAATCTATTCCACTGATTGACTTTATTTCTTAGCCAGCATCAAATGGTTTTGATGACTCCTGCTTTACAATAAACTTACAACTCTGGTACCTTTAGGCTATGTTCATTTGCATTTTTTCACTAATTCCCTTGAAATTCTTTACCTTTGTTCTTCAGATGAACTTTGTTAATTTTTTTTTAGCTCTATAAAATATTTTCTTAGGATTTTAATTGGTATGGCACTCAATAAGTAAGTTAATTTAGGTAGAATTGTCATTTTTATTATATTAGCTCAGCCTACCCATGAGCACTTCATATTCTTCCAGTTGATTAGATCTGATTTTGTGTAGAAAGTATTTTGTAATTATGTTCATATGGTTCTTGACTTAGTCAAATATTGTCTGCAGTTATTTTAAATGAAATTTCTCTTTGTATCTCCCGTTGCTGGACTTTGTTGGTAGCATTGTAGAAATGCTTATGATTTATATGGATTTATTTTATATCCTGAAACTTTGCTAAAGTTTTGAATTGTTTCTAGTAATTTTTTTTAGTTGATTCTCTAGGATTCCCTAAAGTACACTATCATATCATCTGCATAGAGTGATAATTTGGTTTCCTTGTTACCTATTCTAATTTCTTCAATTTCTTTTTTTTTTCTCTTATCACTAAAGTTAACATTTCTAATATAATATTGTGTAGTGGCTAGCACCAGTGAATATGAAGAATGTGGTAATGAAAAACATGAGCCAGGAGGAAATTGTCAAGGCAGTTCCATTGATGGATTTGAGAACCAGGATTCTCTAAACTAATAAACTATTAACTAATAAACTAAACTAAATTATTCTCTAAACTAATATTGCAATAACACTAAACTTTTTCAGGCTACTTAGTGTACATTCCAAGGTTACAGGTATACATCATTTCTAACATTGCAGCTTGACATTAACATTAAACAATAACTAGCAGTTATGATCTGCTTCTGTAATAGAGTCTTTAATTAGAACAATTAGCATTAATAATCTAGTTATCTGACAAAGTCATAAATTGTAGCAATTAGCAGTAACAAACTGCTTATTGTAACAGAGTTATAAATTGCATAGTTTGCGATGCCTTGCTTCATTTACATGCATTGCCCACCAAAATATCTTAAATTTAGTTCAAGCATGTCTCTCATCACTGTTAGGGAAGAAAGTGAGCCACTGCTTTGAACTGTGAGTAGCCCTTACAAAGTGCAGATCTCAAGGAATTCCTGGACAAGATTCTTCCTATACATGAAATTATTCAATATTGGTCCTCTACAATATTGACTAGTAATGGTAATAAGGGCAACTTTGTTTCATTCCTGATTTTGTTGAGAATTATTCTAGTTTATCTTCATTATGATAGTTGCTGATGGTTTTAAAGAGATGCTCCTGATCAGCTTAAAGAAAACTCCATAAATTCCTATTCTCTCTAGTGTTTTTAATAGAAATGGGTGTTGGTTTTTGTCAAGTGTTTTTTTTTTTTCTGCATCTACTGAGATAAACATGATTTCTATTAGTTTGAATACTGATATAGTCAATTATGCTAATAATTCCTGGTGTAAATTCTACTTGATCGTGGTGTATTATCCTAGTGATAACTTACTGTAATCTCTTTGCTAATGGTTTGTTTAATATTTTTGCATCAATATTCATTAGGGAAACTGCTCTATCATTTTCTTTTTCTGTTTTGATCCTATTAAGACAACTCTGAAATACTACTACCCACCTGTCAGATTGGCTAAGATGACAGGAAAAAATAATGATGAATGTTGAAGGGGATGCAGAAAAACTGGAATACTGAGGCATTGTTGGTGGAGTTGTGAATGAATCCAACCATTCTGAAGAGCAATCTGGAATTATGCCCAAAACGTTATCAAACTGTGCATACCCTTTGATCCAGCAGTACTACTACTGGGCTTATATCCCAAAGAGATACTAAAGAAGGGACCTGTATGTGCCAAAATGTTTGTGGCAGCCCTGTTTGTAGTGGCTAGAAACTGGAAAATGAATGGATGCCCATCAATTGGAGAATAGTTGGGTAAATTGTGGTATATGAATATTATGGAATATTATTGTTCGATAAGAAATGACCAGCAGGATGAATTCAGAGAGGCTTGGAGAGACTTACATGAACTGATGCTAAGTGAAATGAGCAGAACCAGGAGATCATTATGTACTTCAACAATGATACTGTATGAGGATGTATTCTGTTGGAAGTGGATTTCTTCAACAAAGAGAAGATCTAACTCAGTTCCTATTGATCAATGCTGGACAGAAGCAGCTACACCCAAAGAAAGAACACTGGGAAATAAATGTAAACTGTTTGAATTTTTGTTTTTCTTCCCAGGTTATTTTTACCTTCTGAATCCAATTCTTCCTGTGCAGCAAGAGACCTGTTCGGTTCTGCACACATATATTGTATGTAGGATATACTGTGACATATTTAACATGTATAGGATTGCTTGCCATCTGAGGGAGGGGGTGGAGGAAGGGAGGGGAAAAGTCGGAACAGAAGTGAGTACAAGGGATAATGTTGTAAAAAATTACCCAGGCATGGATTCTGTCAATAAAAAGTTATAATTATTAAAAAGAAAAGAAAAGAAAAGAAAAGAAAGAAAAAATAACTCCTTTCAAACTATAATTGGGCTGTGGGGCATTAATAATGTTATAAGACATGAAAAATAAAGAAAAATCATAAGTATGAAAAATTAGAAGAGAATATGAATCATCTCATCCAAAAAATAATTGCTCTGGAAAACAGATCAAGGAGAGATAAAATAAGAATTGTTAGAATACATGAATGTTACAATAAAAAAGAATTTTGATACAATTATTGCAAGAACTTATTAAAAGAAATTCCCCTGATGTTCTAAAACTCAAGAGGGTAAAGAAGAAATAGAAAGGAAAAAAAAAACCTTAACCAAGTGATCTCAAGACAAAAATGTATAGGAATATCATTGTCAAGTTTGAAAGTTTCAATTTTGAAAGTTTGGAGAGTTGGGGGCTTAGGAGTCCTAAGAAGGGTAGGTAGATTCAAGAATAGGAGAGCAAAATAGTTGGTAGAAGTAAACTAGAAGGTTCAAGAGAAAAAGTAGGAATGAAGGAAATGCAAATATAATTATATCTTTGTATATGAATGGGATGAATTTACCCCTAAAATGGAAATGAATAGTAAAATAGATTTAAAAATCTGAATATCTCACTTTCAGGAAACAAAATAAAAATGAGAGGTGATTCTGGTGTTTATCAGAAGAGGTTCTTTCAATCTCCTCCCATTCAAATACCTGACTACCCACATTGTGAGAGATGAAAGTTCCTATAACTTGGGAAGAGGCTATTTCTCAATTCAGCTTGCTACAGGGCTCACTGTTTGCTGTTTCAATGGAGTAATCTGGAGATACTTATACTTCACCTAACTCAAAGCTCCATCCTGATTCTTTTTTCAGATCTTCTCTGGTTGGAAGACTACTGTTCTACCCCAACTCTTGAGTTTTTGAGGGGAGGTTTTGTTTGGTTGGATGGGTTTTTTAAACCACTTTTATGTTTGTATTGTTGGTGGGTGAATTCTGGACAGTTTGGAATTTTCTGATGGCTATTACATAATTAGCAATGGATTTTTGATGTAAATATAATATCTGATTTGGCTCATTCAGTAGGTGTGGTACAAAGAATTGTCACAGCCCAAATAAAATTTGTAGTTTCTAATATATATATCAGCTCTTTAATGAACTTCAAGAGCAAGTGAGAAAGCATTCAAGTAAATATTATATTTTGCATGTCCATTTTCATAGCGGACTTTCAAATCCTATTTTTTGTCATCAGGCTGCTGGAGCTTTTGGGATAATGAAAGAGGAAGCTAGAAGCATAGTAAAAAGCTGTATGGCTTGGCTTCCTTTCCATGCTCCTATTATGCTCCCTCCAGGGAAAAACGCTTTTGGTTCGAGATCCAATGCTTTATGGCAAATGGATATCACTCATATTAAGAGGCAGAGCATCCATGTAACCATGGATATGCATTCTCAATTCCTTATGACTTCATTCCAATTTTGGGAAGCAGTTAGGCATGTGATCAGCCATCTTTATCATTGTTTTTCCATTGTAGGAATCTCACAAGCACTTAAGACAGGTAATGAGACCAGCTTATACATCTTCTGCTTTAGGTCTTTTTGTATTGAATTTGGCATTGCCCATTCCACTGGCATCCCATATAATCCTGCTGACCAAGCCATTATTGGATAGACTATTCATACCCCCAAGATGCTCCCTTCTAAACAAGAAAAGGGAGTGTTGGGGTTTTCACTACCCTTATCCAACTCATGCAGGCTTGCATAGATGCAGTAATATATACATACAATTGCCTGCAATTTTCATATTCTTTGGATCTTTCCCCAGCAATGTATTTCTGGCACACGCAAAAAGCGTGGCTAACTAACAGACTGGCCAACAGTGATGTAGAAGGGCTTAAATGGCATCTGGAAGGGCCTGGGTTGGGTCAAGGTTTGGGCTCCTGGGTATGCTCTTGTCATTCCAGATGCAGACCCAATAGCAGAGGAGTGGATCCCAATCAGAAACATCCTGGAAAACCAAGAAGAGAAGGAACAGATGATGATGATGTCACCGCTACCACCAGTCCAGAAAGATTGGCCAGATGTCAGCAGCCCTTCAGATACTGATAAGAGTAATGTTCCTCCTAACCATGACACCAGAGACAGCAGTTGCAGCACCAGTGTAGTAGCTAAATTGGACTGTCCTGGTTGATGTGCAACACCTAGAGACTGACAGAACTGGACAATGGGCTTGTGTGCTTCTCCCCTGGCTACTTGCTATTCATATGGTGGTGTGGGGAGCAATTTTGCCCTGTTTTCCACTTGTAGGCAATGCCTCTAAATTAGTGGGTAAAAAACCAACATGCCCACCTCCTCTTACCTGAGCTCAAATCTGGCCTCACACCTAACACTGCCTAGCTGTGTGACCCTAAGTCACTTAACCCCAATTGCCTCAGCAAAAGAGGGGGGGGAGAAAAAGAGAAAGAGAGAGAGAGAGAGAAGAATTAGCTCTTCCAGATTTCAAGTTATACTAAAAACCAGTAGTCAAAATTAATAATGCTTTTAGAAATTAAATTAATTTCTAATTTCTAAGAAAATTAAAAATGCTTTAGAAAAGTAGATTGATACAATAAAATAAATAAAGAGGAATCAGAAACATTAGACTCAATAAGCCATATTAGATTAGCCTGAGAACTACAATCCCTTAAGGAAGGATTCTTTTTTTCAACAAATATTATTAGATTAACTGGGATGAAATTTGACAGAAATTAAGCTTAGATCAACATCTTCCACTAATAATGAATTTTAAAATAAATTCAAAATTATGATGCAATGTTAAATATCATATTATTTTAAAAACAAAAACATGAAAGAGAACCAAGTCAGATATGTTTCATATATATGATGAAGAGGAGAATTTTCAATGAGTCATTTAATGTTTTTTTTTTACTTCTCTGAAGTCACAACCCTCTTGGAGAAGAAAGGACAAAAACCTCTGTGAGTGGAAGCTGTCCCACAAAGGACCAGTCAAACCAGCTTGCTTTCTTTTTTCCTTTCTTTCTTTTTCTTCTTCACTTTTCCTTCCTATGGTTGCTTGGTTCAATGAGGTGATAATAAAAGATAATAGTTTCCATTGCAAGAAACTGAAAAGTTTTTTAACTAAAAAAAGTCAACATTATTAGGATAAGAAGGGAAGCATTGGAATGGGGGAAATATTTGCATTAATCAATTAATTAAACATACAGAATAATCTACACTAGCATATAAGATCAAGAACTATTTTCCCAGTGGATCAGTCACCAAAATGTATCCATAAATAGTTCTTTAAAATGAAAAGAATGTAAAGAAAAAAAGAAAAAGAAATAAAATGAAAAAATGTAAATCACCACAAATCAATATAACTGAGGTTTCCTTTAACACAGAGAAAATTTACAAAGATGAAATATATGAGGATAATCAATATTGAAGAGTTTATGGAAAGACTAGTATGTTAATATATTAAAATAAATATGGCATCAAAGTCAGTGACTGCACTGATGGTAAATTCTTCAACTTGAAAAGGCTAGAAAAACTGTGGAAAGAGTGTTAATGCATGATATTTTTGTTTGCAGATGATTGTGTGTGCATAAGCCTCTGAAGCTGAGATGCAACAAGATATGGATCAATTCTCTGCTGCTTGTGCTACTTTTGGTCTAACAACAGTAGGGGGTGGAGCCAAGATTGGCACACGTGACTTTCTAAGCTTCTCTCATAACCTCATTACTAATTATTAAAATCAGCCTCAAATATAGCACTTGACTGGTTAAATTCACGAAGATTGGAAGTACAACAACTTACCAGCCAAAGATAATCTGCAAGATCACCAGAAAAGGTTTGTCCTGAATGGGTGGGTGCAGACCTATGCAAGCTGGGATAGAATAAGAGGCTAGTGTCTGGAGCACACTGGGAGCAGGAGTGATCTTTGTAGTTGAAAAATTTATAGAGAAAAAAAGAAAAGAAAAGAAAAATTTATAGAGAGGACTCACCATAAATTGGGCTGTTCTGCTTTGGTTGCAAAGCAGTAGACCATGAGAGACATTAAAGCCAAAGATAGAGGGTACTCTAAAAAATGCCAGAACCTAACAGGATCTGGCTATACCCATCCAAAACAGGAAGTGAATGAACACAGCTGTGCAGCAGCATTCTACTCAGGGGCTTTCGCGGGGGCAGCCAAAAATCTATATGTGGGGGGGAGAAGGGGGAAGGTGAAGGAGAGGGATGCAGCCTGGGGCAACCTCTAATCGGCACAATGTGGGGCTCAGCCTGGGGCAATAGAATTTCTGCAGCT
This sequence comes from Antechinus flavipes, assembly GCF_016432865.1. Taxonomy (NCBI): domain Eukaryota; kingdom Metazoa; phylum Chordata; class Mammalia; order Dasyuromorphia; family Dasyuridae; genus Antechinus; species Antechinus flavipes. The sequence goes on from NC_067401.1 coordinate 188,695,566, forward strand.
CAACTGTGCTCCCCAGGCAGAAACACTTCCAGTGCCATGAGGGGGAGGTTAAATGCTAATTTCCAAAGTGGGCTTTGGAGCTGGGTGAGGGAGCGGGGAGAAGAGGGTGTGACACTTTCACTGCTCAGGCTCTAGCTCCAAGGTAGTCACTAATCCTCACACCGGGGCTCCTCACAGGGCACTTCTGCAGCTTGGCCCATGGGATGCTAGGCCTGAGTCACTTCCAATGTGGAGCTTTTCCCAGAACATCCCCGCAGCTTGACCACTCTTTGCAGCCCATTGACAGAATAGCTACTGTCCAAATACCTATCCCTGCTCTGCAGAGGAAGCTGGTAACCTCCTTACCCTGAAGGCAGCCTCTACAGACTTAAAAAAAAAAAAAATGAGTAAAAAAATCAAAAGGCCCATCGATAACTTCTATACAGAAAGAGAGTAGGTTTTCAACCACGAGGAGATGAATAGCAGACAGTCTCCAGACAGTACTCCAAAGAGGGATGTAATCTGGTCCTCATCACACAAGGCTCTCCTAGAAGAAACTATAAAAAATTTTAAAAGAGAATGAGAAGAAAAATGGGGAAAGGAAAGAGAAGCTATGCAAGAGAGTAACAACTTCTTGAAATGTGAAATGGAAAAGGTAAAGAATTCCCAGGAAGTGCAGGGAAACAAAATTTGTGAATTGTAAAAGGTAAAGAACTCTCAGAAAACTAGGATTTGTGAATTGAAAAAGATAAAAAACTCCCAAGAAAGTAGGATTTTGGATTGGAAAAGATAAAGAACTTCCAAGAAAGTAGGATTTGTGAATTGGAAAAAGAAAATAACTCAGTAAAAAAAAAGTGAAATGGAAAAAAATTCCATAGAGCAAAACAACTCATTTAAAAACTTGATTGGACATATACAAAAAGAAGTTAAAAAAAAAAAAAAGCTAATGAAAAAAATAACTCATTAAAAATCAGAACTGAATAAATAGAAATGAATGATTCATTCAGACATCAAGAATCAGTCAAGCAAAACCAAAAAAAAAAAAAAAAAAAGAAGAAGAAGAAGAAGAAGAAGAAGAAGAAGAAGAAGAAGAAGAAGAAGAAGAAGAAGAAGAAGAAGAAGAAGAAAAGAAAAATTAGAGGAAAAAATGTTAAATATCTATTTAGAAAAACAACAGACGTAGAAAATAGATTTAGGAGAGATAATCTATGGGGCTTCCCAAAAATTATGATGAAAAAAGACCCTAGATACTATTTTATAGGAAATCATCAAAGAGAATTGCCCAGATGTAATAGAATCAGAAGGTAAAATAGGCATTGAAAGAACTCATCGAACACCTTCTGAAAAAGACCCTAAAATAAAAACTCCAAGGAATATTGTGGCTAAATTTCAAAACTATCAGACTAAGGAAAAAATATTACAAGCAACCAGAAAAAAAAAAAAAAACAATTCAAATACCAAGGTGCCACAATAAGGATCACTCAAGATCTAGCTGCTTCCACATTAAAAGATCAAAGGGCTTGGAATCTGATATTTCAAAAGGCAAACGAACTTGGAATGCAGCCAAGAATAAACTACCCAGCTAAGCTGAACATTTTCTTCCATGGAAGAAGATGGATATTTAATGAAATAGATGGATTCCATTTGTTTCTAAGGAAAAAAACAGAACTAAACAAAAAATTTGATCTCCAACCATAGGACCCAAGAGAAGCAGAAAAATGTAAAAGGAAGTCTTGAGAACTGTATTTCTGTGGATATACATAAAGAGTACATGTATAATTTGATTTTACTGATATAACATAAAAAATGGAAGTAGAAATGGAAAGGGGATAGTGTCAGAAAAAGATAAAGGGGGAGATAAAAGGAGGAAAACTACATCCCACAAAGAGGCAAAGGAAACCTATCATATCTGAGGAATTTAGAGAAAGGGAGGAACATTATGTGAATCTTACTCTCATCAGAGTTGGCTCAAAGAGAAAATAATTGACATATTTGGTTTACAGAGAAACTTCTCTAACCTCATTAAAAAGTGGGAGAGGAAAAGGGAAAAGGAAAAGAGTAATAAGGGAAGAATACAAGTAAGGGAAAGGGATTCAAAGTGAGTGGGAGGGATTCTAAAGAGGGAGAGCTGACTGACGCAAGTGGTGCCCATAAGTTTAATACTGGGAAAGGGGGTAAGGAGGAGCAAGAAAAAGAAAAGCATAATCTGGGGATAATAAGATGGCAGGAAATACAGAATTAGTCATTTTAACCATAAATGTGAATGGGATGAACTCTCCCATAAAGCGGAGGTGAATAGCAGACTGGATCAAAAGTCAGAGCCCTACAATATGTTGTTTACAGGAAACACATTTAAAGCAGGGAGATGCATACAGAGTAAAGGTAAAAGGCCGAAGCAGAATCTATTATGCTTCAGGTGAAGTCAAAAAAGCATCAGTAGCCATCCTTATCTCAGATCAAGCAAAAGCAAAAATTGACTAATTAAAAGATATAAGGCAGAAAACTATATTTTGCTAAAGGGTATCATAGACAATGAAGCAATATCAATACTAAACATACATGCACCAAGTGATATAGCATCTAACATCCAAAGGAGAAGTTAAGAGGGTTTCAAGAAGAAATAGATAGCTAAACTATAATAATGGGAGATCTCAACTTTGCACTCTCAGAATTAGATAAATCAAATCATAAAACAAATAAGAAAGAAATTAAAGAGGTAAATATAATATTAGAAAATTTAGATATGATAGATCTTTGGAGAAAACTTAATGGTGACAGAAAGAGTATACTTTCTTCTCAGCAGTTCATGGAACCTATACAAAAATTGACTGTATATTAGGACATAAAGACCTCAAAATTAAATGCAGGAAGGCAGAAATAGTAAATGCTTTCTTTTCAGACCATGATGCAATAAAAACTACATTCAACAAAAAATTAGGGGTAAATAGACCAAAAAGTAATTGGAAATTAAATAATCTCATCTTAAAGAATGATTGAGTGAAACAGCAAATTATAGACACAATTAATAATTTCACTCAAGGTAATGACAATGGTGAGACATCATACCAAAATTTGTGGGATGCAGCCAAAGCAGTAATAAAAGGAAATTATATATCTTTAGAGGTGTACTTGAATAAAATAGAGAAAGAGAAGATCAATGAATTGGGTTTGCAACTTAAAAAGCTAGAAAAAGACCAAATTTTAAAACCTCAATCAAATAATAAATTTGAAATTCTAAAATTAAAAGGAGAAATTAATAATATTCAAAGTAAAAAACTTTTGAATTAATAAATAAAACTAAGAGTTGGTTTTATGAAAAAAACAATAAACCTTTGGTATATGTTAGATTTGGATTAGATTAGAAAAAGGAAAGAGGAAAATCAAACTGTTAGTCTTAAAAATAAAAAGGGAGAACTTTCCACCAATCAAGAGGAAATTAAATAAATAATAAGGAGTTACTTTGCCCAACTTTATGCCAATAAATTTGATAACCTAAGTGAAATGGATGACTATCTCCAAAAATATAGGCTTCCCAGATTATCAGAGGAGGAAGTAAATTGCATAAATAGTCCCATTTCAGAAAAAGAAATAGAAGAAATTATTAATCAACTCCCTAAAAAACAAATCCCCGGGATCAGATGGATTTACATGTGAATTCTACCAAACATTTAAAGAACAATTAGCCCCAATGCTATATAAACTATTTGAAAAAATAGGGAATGAAGGAGTCCTACCAAATTTCTTTTATGACACAGACATGGTACTGATATCTAAAACAGGTAGGTTGAAAACAGACAAAAGTATAGACCAATAACCCTAATGCATATTGATGCAAAAATCTTAAATAAGATACTAGGAAAAAGACTACAGAAAATCATCTCCAGGATAATTCACCATGATCAAGTAGGATTTATACCAGGAATGCAATATTAGGAAAACTATTAGCATAATTGACCATATTAATAGTCAAACTAATAAAAAGATACAGAAAAAGCATTTGATAAAATCCAACATCCATTCCTATTAAAAACACTTGAGAGTATAGGAATAAATGGACTTTTCCTTAAAATAATCATTAGCATCTATTTAAAACTATCAGTAAGCATCATATGTAATGAGGACAAACTGGAACCATTCCCAGTAAGATCAGGAATGAAACAAGGTTGCCCACTATCACCATTACTATTCAATATTGTATTCGAAATGCTAACTTTGGCAATAAGAGTCTAGAAAGAGATTAAAGGAATTAGAGTAAATAATGGGGAAACCAAATTATCACTCGTTGCTGATAATATGATGGTATACTTAGAGAACCCCAGAGATTCTACTAAAAGGCTATTAGAAATAATCCACACTTTTAGCAAAGTTGCAGGATATAAAATAAAGCCACATAAGTCATCAGCATTCTTATATATCACTAACAAAATCCAACAGTTAGAATTACAAAGAGAAATTCCATTTAAAGTAACTACCACAAAATAAAATATTTAGGAAACTATCTGCCAAGGGAAAATCAGGAACTATATGAGCAAAACTACAAAACATTTTCCACACAAATAAAGTCAGATTTAACCAACGGAAAAATATTAAATGTATTTGGATAGGGTGAGCAAATATAATAAAGATGACAATACTACCTAAACAATTACACTCCCAAAAAACTATTTTAATGACCTAGGCAAAATAACAAAATTCATATGGAAAAGATCAAGAATTTCAAGGGAACTAATTTTTTAAAAAATCAAATGAAGGTGGCCTAGTTGTACCAGATTTAGAATTATATTATAAAGCAGCAGTTACCAGATGTATAGACTAGTTCTTCAGTGGAATACTGTAAGGGTCTGAAACTCTTGAGTGGATGCACTGAGGTCAGTTTGAGGACTTAAAGCTAATTACTGATTGGACAATTCCCTATAAGCATATGCTTGAAAAATGGCCCTTCCCACTATCTTGTGCTGCTTCAAGAATTGGAGTATACAGAGAATTTTAGGAGGGACTAGGGAGTGGAGTAAGACTAGCCAGGGTCACTTCTGGGTGGTAGATGAAGAAGGAAGGTTGGGAGATTCTCCCTCCATCCAATTCAATCCTATCTCTAAAGACCAAGAAAAAAGACTAAGAACTTTTGCTTATTCTGACTCCAGCTGTCTAAGGTATCCAGGGTGCTAACATGCTCATCACAGAATAGGTTAGGTTCAAAGGACAAAATAATCAATAACTTTAATAATCTAGTGTTTGAGGGATACCGGTACATTGTTGGTGGAATTGTAAACACATCCAGCCATTCTGGAGAGCAATTTGGAACAATACTCAAAAAGTTATACCTTTGATCCAACAGTGTTTCTACTGGGCTTATACCTCAAAGAGATACTAAAGAAGGGAAAGGGACCTGTATGTGCCAAAATGTTTGTGGCAGCCCTGTTTGTAGTGGCTAGAAGCTAGAAAATGAATGGATGCCCCATCAATTGGAGAATGGTTGAGTAAATTGTGGTATATGAACATTATGGAATATTATTGTTCTGTAAGAAATGCCCAGCAGGATGAATTCAGAGAGGCTTGGAGAGACTTACATGAACTGATGCTAAGTGAAATGAGCAGAACCAGGAGATCATTATATACCTCAACAACGATACTGTTTGAGGATGTATTCTGATGGAAGTGGATCTCTTCAATAAAGAGAGCTAATTCAGTTTCAATTGATCAAGGATGGACAGAAATAACTACACCCAAAGAAAGAACACTGGGAAATGAATATAAACTGCTTGCATTTTTGTTTTTCTTCCTGGGTTATTTATACCCTCTGAATCCAATTCTCCCTGTGCAACAAGAGAACTGTTCAGTTCTGCATACATATATTGTATCTAGGATATACTGTAACCTATTTAACATGTAAAGGACTGCTTGCCATCTGAGGGAGGGGGTGGAGGGAGGGGAAAAATTGAAATAGAAATGAGTGCAAGAGATAATACTGTAAAAATTTACTCTGGCATGGATTTAAAATAAAAATAAATAAAAAATGATCGAAAAAATAATAATAATAATAATAAACTAGTGTTTGACAAACCCAAAGACCCCAGCTTTTGGGATAAGAACTCATTAAACTAAAAAACATTTTTAGAGTCAAAGATTCTGATGAAGGCCTCATTTACAAAATATATAGAGAATTGACTCTAATTTATAAGAAATCAAGCCATTCTCCAATTGATAAATGGTCCAAAGGATATATGAACAGACAATTCTCAGACGAAGAAATTGAAACTATTTCTAACCATATGGAAAGGTGCTCCAAGTCATTATTAATCAGAGAAATGCAAATTAAGACAATTCTGAGATACCACAACACACCTGACAGATTGGTTAGAATCACAGGGAAAGATAATGCAGAATGTTGGAGGGAATGTGGGAAAACTAGGACACTAATGTATTGTTGGTGGAATTGTGAATTCATCCAGCCATTCTGGAGAGCGATTTGGAACTATGCTCAAAAAGTTATCAAACTGTGTGCATACCCTTTGATCCAGCAGTGTTATTACTAGGCTTATATTCCAAAGAGATTTTAAAGAAGGGAAAGGGACCTGTATATGCAAGAATATTTGGGGCAGCCCTCTTTCTAGTGACCAGAAACTGGAAAGTGAGTGGATGCCCATCAATTGGAGAATGGCTGAATAAATTGTGGTATATGAATATTATTGCTCTATAAGAAATGACCAGCGGGATGATTTCAGAAAGGCCTGAAGAAACTTGCATGAACTGATGCTGAGTGAAATGAGCAGGATCAGGAGATCATTATATGCTTCAACAACAATACTATATGATGATCAATTCTGATGGACATGACTCTCTTCAACAATGTGATGAACCAAATAAGTTCCAATAGAGCAGTAATGAATTGAACCAGCTACACCCAGTGAAAGAACTCTGGGAAATGAGTGTGAACCACTACATAGAATTCCCAATCCCTCTATTTTTGTCTGCCTGCATTTTTGATTTCCTTCACAGGCTAATTGTACACTATTTCAAAGTCCAATTCTTTTTATACAGCAAAATAACTGTATGGACATGTACACATATATTGTATTTAACTTATACTTTAACATATTTTATATGTGTTGGTCAACCTGCCGTCTGTGGAAGGGGGTGAGGGGAATGAGGGGGGAAATTGGAACAAAAGGTTCTGTAATTATCAATGCTGAAAAATTACCCATGCATATATCTTGTAAATAAAAAGCTATAATAAAAAAAAAATAACACTAAAAAAAAAAAAATACAGGCACTCCATCAGCCAGCAGCATATCAAATGTACACTTGCCAAAAAAATGGAGAGCTCACACTTGCTAAGTGTTCACAAGGTGGTCAGTAAAATTGATAAAAGTATCTCTCAAGGTCTCTCTTAAGAACTTTAGAATTGATTTACAACATGGAAGACACTGGCATAGGACTGCCAAGAATGGCATGCCCTCATCAGAGAAGGTGCTGTGCTCTATATGCAAAGCAGAATTAAAATAGCTCAGAAATGCGAGATGAGTAAAGTTAGAAAATTCATCCCAAGTGTTCATAGGGACTATTTGTGTCTGACCTATGACAGACCATTCCAAGCTTGTATCAGTCTGATAAGCCACAGACACACTTCAAAACCTTAGACAGTAGTAAATTACTTAGAAATATCATGCTCCTGTTTTTTATAGCAGATCTCTATCATTAACATGCTTAACTTTACAATAATACAACTGACAAACTCCTTTTAAAGAATATGGAAAGTAATACTTCTTAGTTTCCCATATCTTCAGGTATTATTCTCTTCTTATCAAATTGCTATTGGCAAAATAAAATTCACTTCACAAGATAAATGAAAAAAACTGAAAATGAGTTAAAAAAAAAAAAAAGAAACCCAGTGACCCAGTAATTGTAAAAATAATACCCCCTTCTATTTATAATTGTCCTTAAAAGTTTTCAAGATCTTACTCTCACTACAACTGAAGTAGATAGAACAAGTAACTTTATGGCATTTTGTATATGAGGAAACTAAGACTCAGTATGGGAAAGTGCCATGTCCATAATCACACAGCTGAAAACTTTAAGAACTAAAATTCAATCCTGATCTCCTAATTCCAAATCTATCCACCCATCCATCAACATTTATTAAGTACTATTATGTACACTATACAAAGCACTAGGAATAAACAAAACAGAACAAAAATGATTCCTGCCTTTAATTATCTTAAATTTTGAAGAGGGAGATAGCATATACATCATTCGATAAATATAAGGTATTAAAATCAAATGTGTGTGGATTTAATTGGAGGAAAGCATTAGCAATAAGAAGCCAGGAAAAGCCTGCAAATTTTCCAGATTGGTTGCTTTTCCAATGATATATTTCACATTTTTCTTCTATTTTTTTCATTCTTTTGATTTTTTTTTATTTTAGTGTTTCTTATAAATGACTCATGCTTCCACTTGCCCAATTCAAAATTTCAAAGAATTATTCAATCCAATGAGCTTTTGTACCTCCTTCTTCATTTGGTCAATTCTACTTTTTTGTAGGGTTTTTTTTCCAATGAATTTTTGCATATCTTTTTCCATTTGGCCAATTCTGGTTTTTTATTGAAGATTTTGGTTTTCAAAACATGTGCCAGGACAATTTTTCAACAGTGATCCTTGCAAAACTTTGTGTTACAATCCCCCCCCCTTTCCTGCACCCTTTTCCCTAGATGGGAAGTAACACAATCTGTGTTAAATATAGTAAAAATAGATGTAAATCCAATATGAGCATACATGTTTATACAATTAACATGATGCATAAGAAAAATCAGATCAAAAAGGAGAAAAAATGAGAAAGAAAATAAAATTCAAGCAAATAACAACAAAAAAAGTGAAAACACTCAGTCCCCACAGTCTTTTCTCTGGGTGTAGATGGCTCTCTTCATCACAAGATCATTGGAACTGGTCTGAATTATCTCACTGTTGAGAAAAACTATGTCCATCAGAATTGATCATCATATAATCTCCTGGTTCTGCTCATTTCATTTTAGCATCAGTTCATGTAAGTCTCTCCAGAACTCTTTGAAATCATCTTGCTGATCATTTCTTATAGAACAATAATATTTCATAACATTCACATACCATAACTTATTCAGCCATTCTCCAATTAATGGGCATCTACTCAGTTTCCAATTTCTTGCCACTACAAATATTTTTGCATATGTGGGTCCCTTTTCCTCCTTTAAAATCTCTTTGGGATATAATTCCAGTAGAAACACTGCTGGATCAAAAGTTATGTACAGTTTGATAACTTTTTGAGTGTAGCTCCAAATTGCTCTCCAGAGACTTACGTGAACTGATGATGAGTGAAACGAGCAGGGCCAGGGGATCATTATATACTTCAACAACAATACTATATGATGATCAATTTTGATGGACCTGGCCATCCTCAGCAACGGGATAAACCAAGTAAGTTCCAATGGAGCAGTAATGAACTGAACCAGCTATGCCCAGCGAAAGAACTCTGGGAGATGACTAAGAACCAATACATTGAATTCCCAATCCCTATATTTTTGCACACTTGCATTTTTGAGTTCCTTCACAGGCTAATTGTACAATATTTCAGATTCCAATTCTTCTTGTACAGCAAAATAACGGTTTGGTCATGTATACTTACTGTGTATCTAATTTATACTTTAATATATTTAACATCTACTGGTCATCCTGCCATCTAGGGGAGGGAGTGGGTGGAAGGAGAGGAAAAATTGGAACAAAAGGTTAGGCAATTGTCAATGCTGTAAAATTACCCATACATATAACTTGTAAATAAAAAGCTATTAAAAATATATATACTATAAAAAAAATTTAATGACATGAAACATCATAAAGACATTCTTAAAAAAATATAAAGAAAGACACCAGGGGAGGCAAAGACATTGCCTGTTCCTGGATAACCATTATATGGTATTTGTAATAATTAGTGTATTTTCCTTGTTCTGTGTTTCCTTGGAGAATGGAGCAGGGGCATGTAAATAAATTTATTTCTCTGGCCTTACATGGGCCAACAATAAAAAAATAAAATAAAATAAAATAAAATTACTCATATATATAACTTGTAAATAAAAAGCTATTTAGAAAGAAAGAAAGAAAAAAGAAAGAAAGAAAGAAAGAAAGAAAAAAGAAAGAAAGAAAGAAAGAAAGAAGAAAGAAAGAAAGAAAAAAGAAAGAAAGAAAGAGAGAGAGAGAGAGAGAAAGAAAGAAAGAAAGAAAGAAAGAAGAAAGAAAGAAAGAAAGAAAGAAAGAAAGAAAGAAAGAAAGAAAGAAAGAAAGAAAGAAAGAAAGAAAGGAAGGAAGGAAGGAAGGAAGGAAGGAAGGAACAAAAACAAAAAAAATAGTGATTTGGAACAATTTTTTATGTAACTACAAATAGTTCTAATTTCTTCATCTGAAAATTGGTCAGAACCTTTTACCATTTATCAGTTGGAGAATGGCTTGAACTATTATAAATTTGAGTCAATTCTCTATATATTTTAGAAATGAGACCTTTCTCAGAACCCTTAAATATAAAAATGTTTTCTCAATTTTTTGCTTCCCTTTTAATCTTGTCTGCATTGGTTTTGTTGGTACAAAATCTTTTTAACTTAATTTAATCAAAATTATCTATTTTGTATTCAATAATGAGTTCCAGTTCTTCTTTGGTTACAAATTTTTTTCTTCTTCATACATCTGAGAAGTAAACTATCTTAATGTTCTTCTAATTTGCTTATAATATCACTCTATGTCTAAATTATGGACCCATTTCAACCTTATCTTGGTATACAGTGTTAGGTGTGGGTCAGTGCCTAGTTTCTGCCATACTAGTTTCCAATTTTCCCAGCAGTTTTATCAAATAGTGAGTTCTTATCCCAAAATCTGGGGCTTTGGGGTTTGTCAAACACTAGATTACTATAGTCATTGACTATTTTGTCCTGTGAACCTAACCTATTCCACTGATCAACTAGCCTATTTCTTAGCTAGTACCAAATGGTTTTGATGACCACTGCTTTATAATATAGTTTTAGGTCTGGCACAATTAGGCCTCCTTCATTGGTATTTTTTTCATTAATTCCCTTGAAATTCTGGTCAATTCTGTTTTTAGGTGTTATTCTTTTCTGTATTTTTTATTCTTTTTCATAATTTTCTTGCATCATTCTTATTTCTTTTTGTAATTATTGCTTTATTTCTCTTATTTGAAATTTGAACTCCTTTTTGAGCTCCTTTAGGAACTTGGGGACAGGAGGAGGGACCTGAGGACATACCATCTTTTTTCTTTGTTTATGCCTCGCATATACTTGTTTGGACATTATATGTTGAGGTTTTTTATTTATTTGTTTTTGGTGAGGCAGTTGGGGTTAAGTGACTTGCCAGAATCACACAGCTAGGAAGTGTTAAGTGTCTGAGATTAGATTTGAACTCAGGTTCTCCTGACTTCAGAGCTGGAGCTCTAACCATTGTGCCACCTAGCTGCCCCAAAAAGCTCACTGTTTCGCATGAGCAGGGAATGCAGCTAGATGGCGCAGTGGATAGAATACCAGCCCTGAAGTCAGGAGAACCACTTCACTCTTACAGTGAGATAGTCCTTTCTTCCTGGGCTTCTAAATTGCCATGGGCTGGAAAATTGTTTTACTGCATCTTTTTATTGGTTCTGTTGCTTACGAATTTTTGAGGTGTTATTTTAACATTGTTTGAAGGCTTGACTCTAGCATCTTGACTCCAGCAGCCTCAAATACCTTGCAATTATGCAAATAAAATTAGTAAAATGTCTTTCCCTTTGAGTCAGGAACTCAAGTAGTAGGCTTTTATAGCAAAGAAACCATTGATAAAAAAAAGTTCTCACATACACCAAAATACTTTTAGCAGTATTTTTCTATGATAGCAAAGAATTGAAAACAAAGATGTTCATCAATTGGATAATGGCTACTCAAAATGTGATACATCAATATCCTTGTGCTAATTAATATGTTATGAATACAAAGAATCATGGACAGATCTATGTGTTCCCATGTTGGGTGAAGTAAACAGAGCCAAGTATTCAAAATGTACAGTAACTATAATAGACATAGAAATAACAATCACAAACCAAAAAATCAAAAGTGCAGAATGATTCTGGGAAAATGGTGGAGTAGCTCTCCAGATTTCCCACACACATAAAAAATTTTTTTGCCTGAAGGAAAATGTAGACTGGTGAAAAATAAGACTTGGGGCAGAACAGGCCTCCTCCTGGGACACCCAAAGAAGAAAGACTCCAGGACAAGATTTGGTGGTGTGAAATGTAAACACCTCTGTTAAAAAAAAAAAAAAAAAAAGCAGTCAGAGAGGGTCCTGGGGCTAATTTGGTTTGAGAGTAGCCAGCCTCAACCACAAGAAATTTCATTTCTGGAACAGTTTGGGAAGTTGGAGGCTTGAGTCCAGGAAGATTGAAAGGACGTTTTTTGAGAAGAAACAGCAGAGCTAGCTGTGCTACTGAGTTGCTGTCTTGGACAAGAAAGAACCAGCATATTCCAGGTGAGTGGAGAAGTAGTGGGCCTCAGATGCTGCTGGATGCAAGCCAGCTTATAGGAAGTTGGAGTTCTTGATTTTGGTTCCAGAATTGAGGGGAGAACTGAAGGAAAATCTGAAGCCAGAGGCATCATCTTCCTCAGTCCAGGATTAGAAGTAGTTACACTAAAAAGATTACACTAAAAAGACATGATTATACATTTTTATTTTTTTTTTTAAATTAAGCAGGCAAAGGAGAAAGAATCCAACCATAGAAAGTTACTATAGGGATTGGGAAGACCAGGATTCATCTTCAGAGGAGGATACTGAATTTTAAAAATCCTCTTCTACCCCAAAGAGTAATGTCAAATGGTTACTTAATGAAAAAAAACTTATAGAAGATTTTAAGAATCAAATGAGAGAAATTGAGAGAAAATTTTTTAAAAAAGAAAAGAAAAGAAAAGAAAAAAGAATAATCTAAGAAAAACAACAAGAAGAAAATGACTCTTTGAAAATCAGAATTGGGCAAGGGGGAAGCCAGTGAAGTTGTAAGAGACCAAGGAATAATTATATATATACATATAAAAAATTATTCCTTGGTTTTCTCTTGTATTTTTTCATTATAATGAAAAAATACAAGAGAAAACCAAGGAATAATTTTTATATTATTTTTATATAATATTTATATAATTTTATAAATTTTATATATATATATAATGTATATATATAAAATATTTATATATATATATATATAAAATGAAAAAATACAAGAGAATATGAGACATTTCAAGAAAAACAACAGATCAAGAAGAGAAAAGAATAAGGGGACTACCTGAAAGCTATGATCAAAAAGAAAAAGAATTTAATTACAATATTATAAGAAATAATGTCCTGAAGTGAATAAGAGGAGAAAGTAGAAATAGAAAAAAATTCACTGATCATCACCTGAAAGGAAAATATATAGGAATGTCATAACATATAGGAAAACATAAGGAAAATATATAAGAATATCATTGTTAAATTTTGAAACCCCAGATCAAAGAGCAACTTTACAAGCAATATACAAGCAACAACAACAACCAATTTCAAATACAAATACCAACTCACTTTCATCTACAGTTGGAGTCATACAAAGCTTATCACCAACTACAATAAAAGACCACAGGTACTGAAATATTATTTATCGACAATCAAAAAACTGGAATTACAAGTCAAAAATATCATATCCAGCAAAAATTAACTATAATAATGAATATATTTTTTAAATGGACATTCAATGAACTAGAATTTGTTCAATCAAACCTGAACACAATAGAAATTTAACATATAGGAGCCAACATCAAAGATTGATTTAAAGGGACTCAATTACAAAGGATAAATTACACATGCTTTATGCATAGAAATGTAAACCGTATCTCTAGGATTGTCATTAGTAATTGGATAGTCCAAAATAAAAACTGAAGTAGAACTGAATATAATGTGACTATAAGAAACAAAGCTACATAGAAAAAAGTATTAAATGATAATTAATTAAATTTGGTAGAGCTTCCCTATTCTTCCAGAAGTAGCTGATATGCTAAAGCTAAAGGAATAAATCAAATTTTCTGACACTCAACAATTTCTGTGCTTGTATAACCTGTAAGTTAACCAAAGTGGTGATTATTCCCAACACAGTGATTCTGGTTCTATACCTCCTGAACTATCCCAAGACTCAGTGATTTTATTCATAAGGTCAATTTCTACAGAACCTAGGAATACTTATATTCCTAAGTCCAAAAATGCCTAAATGCCTGCAGGCATGGGCTGCTATGGGAACTGTTTATTCAAGACCTAAAGATGACTGCATTGAGTTCTGTGTTTTTGTCATTTTCAGAAATATAAGCCTACTTGAGGGGGAAGAGAGAAGGAGGAATTGCAAGAGATTTCAGTTCACAAATTCATTTTCCTCACTTTGAAATTAAACATCTGTTTGATTCCTCACTCTCCTGACTCCACTCTCCTTTGTTCACTTTCAACCACCCACAGGTTAAAAGCTGGTTCCAGTCTAATTGACAAAGGTGCAAGTGCATCACAAGCCACTCCATGCTCCTGCTTTATACGGTTTTTAATATGCATATTGTATTTTGTACAAAGCTTTTTCTGTCTCTATTGAAATAAGAAAGCAGTTTTTTTTTTTTAATTTAATGTGATTACATTATTTTCCTAATGCTAAACTATCATTTTATTTCTGTATTACTAATTTGGTCATGTTGAAAAAAAAATTACTACAATTTTATACTAAAGTCTTTATTACAACTTTATTTAAAGTTTTTGATGCAATGTTAATTAGTAAATTTATTTATAGCTATAAATGCCTTATTTTATTTTTCCTTGATATACAGATGAGGACCATATTACTATAATAAAAATATTTTATAGTGGTTTCTTTAACATTTTTATAATCTAACAATTTCAATTTAAATGTTTTGAAGTATTAATTTTAAAATTCATATGGATCTGGGTTCAATTTCATTTTCTATAATTGGATTTTTTAA
Source organism: Antechinus flavipes (assembly GCF_016432865.1). Classification (NCBI taxonomy): domain Eukaryota; kingdom Metazoa; phylum Chordata; class Mammalia; order Dasyuromorphia; family Dasyuridae; genus Antechinus; species Antechinus flavipes. Next base: position 188,710,571 of record NC_067401.1, read on the forward strand.
ATTTTCTATTAATTTGCATGCTTAATTTTATAAGCAATCATTCATTTATTTTAAATTCCCAGTTTTTCTAGCATCTACTTGTGTGTAGAAAGTTTTCATAGTTTTTTGTTTGTTTGTTTGTTTGTTTCTTATGATTTATTTAATTTTTGGTGTTTTTTTTCAATTTTGGAAATGTTATTTTCTTTTTTTTTTCAAATAGTGTTAGCTAAAATGTTAATGAATTTTATTAGGATTTTCAAGTAAATAAGTATTTCTATATTTATTTTCTATTTCTACTTTTTTCTGTAATTTTCAATATTCTCTTTTGTACTCATTTTGGATTTATTTGTTCATTTTCAATTCTTTTTAAATGGTATATTCCACTCAATAATTTTTCTTTTTTTTTCTCTTTTGTTAATAAATGTCACCAGAAATGCAAATTTTCTTGACAAATTTCTGGATTCCCCAAATTTTAATGTTTATTATTACTTTTTCACATAACTACTATTTCTTTCCTTTTTAACATATTTTTATACATTTTACACATTTATTACATATTTTACACATTTACATGTTATTTTTTACACTTTTTTACACATTTTGCACATAATGATATAGCCATTAACTCTCCATTTAGGTCCTTATCTTTTGCTCATGTTCCTTGTACCTATTTTACATTTTTATGGTCTATAAAGGATGTCTTCACATTGATACTTTTATAGTTATTTATAATTTCTTTGTGTCCTACTATAAAATCAGTTTTAATGGTGAGAAATACATATATTCTTTAATGTTCTCTTGTAGAAAATACCATGTGTTTTAGATCTAAATTCTCTAATAACTTGTTCAATTCAATATTTTTATTTTTATTTATCAATCTTTAAAATCTTTCTATTATTATCTACATGCTTTTGCTTTATGAATGCTATTGCCTTTAATGCAAATATATTTAGTACTGAAATTGTTTCATCAACTGTTATATTTTAAAATATAATGAAATTATATTCTGTTTATCTCAATATTATATTTTCTCTTATATTTGCTTTATATGATAACATGACTGCAATTCCTTCTTAAATCACCTGGTACATAGAAAATATCATCCCAGTTGCACTTTCCTTCTGCTTGTATCAATTTTCAGCTGAGTTAATGGCATATTATAGAATGTTGAGTTTTATACTCTAATTTATTGCAGCACTATTTTAATTATTTTATTAAATCAATTCACATTTAAAAAGAAAATTATTGAGAGGCAAAGTCAAGATGACAAAGTAAAGGCAAGAACTAAACCAATCTCTCCTCCAAACTGCTTCAAATTCCTTTAAATAATGACTCTAAACAAACTTTAGAGCAACAAAGTACTCAAAAAGACAGAGTAGACATTTTCTAGTTAAAGATAACTTAGAAAGTCAGCAGAAAAAGTCTTTCACCAAAGTGGTAGTCCAGTGTGCAATCCTAGTATAAGACACACCTACATCACTAGCCCTAGTCTCACACTAGTAATGCTGGAATAAGTCTGGGGATCTCTGATTTAGAGGCAGTATTGGTGGCTTCCAGACCTCTCAGGTCAGAGATACCAAAGAAGATTGGAAGATCAGCAGAAAAGGTCTGTGGAAACAGGGTGGGAGTCCACAAAGCAATCCCAGTACAGGCATACCCTCAGCTCCAGCCCTGACCCCAGTTGCCAATAAAACAGGATTTCTGAATCAACAGCAACACTGGCAGTTTCGAGACCTCTAAGCCCAGACATACCAAAGATAACTTGGAAGGTCAATAGAAAAAGTCAGCCTTGGAAAAGCAGCATACCAAGAGTGGGTGTAGGTAGTAGTGGTGGCAGCTTCCTCAGGCCTCAGCTCATAAGAAATCTCTTTATTAGCATTAATAAAGGACTCTGTTGCTTTAGCACACTAGATTTTATAGCTACAGGTGGGCAGGGATATTCCTAACAGTCCAAGGCAGAAAAGACTGCTTGCGATAAAAGGATCTCTGAAAACACAAAACTATTGAAACTTGAGACGATGCACCCTCCAACCTGGAAACAGAGCTCCACTTTACAAAGAATTAAAAGCCAAGTAATAGGTTAAGAAAATGAACATACAACCAAAAAGGTTTCTGATCATAGAAAGTTACTATGGTGAAAAAGATCAAAATACACACTCAGAAGAAGATAACAAAGTCAAAGCTTCTACATCCAAAGCCTAGACCAAATGGTAAAGGAATACTACACCAAATAGTCAAGGAGGTAAAAAAAAAAAAAATCATTGAGGATGAAATGGAGGGTTTCCAAACTTTCCTGGTGAAAAGGTCAGAGCTGAATAGAAAATTTGATTTTCAAATAAGATTCAGGAGAAGCATAAGGAAGTAATCAGGAAGTGATATCATAAGACACTTAATAAGGTTTGTCTGTTTACAATCCTACATGGGAGGATGATACTTGTAATTCATTACACAAGGTTTTATAAGGGTTAGTGTTGAATGCATATGTTTGAAAAATAAAAAACTTTAATTTAAAAATTAATTAATTATTATTTTTTTAAAGTAGAATGTTTCTTTGGGGAAGGTGGCCTCCTACTATAGAGATTCCCACCACATAAAACCCATTTTAAGTATCTTGCCGTTTACCATATACTTATGTCTCCCCTCCCTTCCAGGAGAGTATGCGTTAGTGGTGCCCTTTTCTTTCTCTTCTCCTTCTTTATTTTATTCCTTAATGTTCATTCTATTGATCACCACCCCAGTTCTCACACACTTGTTGAGTGATTATTATTATCCTTTCTTTACTTATTTTTGGACTAAATGAAAGATAGCTACCCTATTTCTTTTACCTTCCCTTTATTCATTTACATAACTTAAAAAAATAATGCACTGATAGGATGTTATAGGATGTAGTCAAATTTCCCTTCTCCTGATTTTGAAGTCCCTTAAGCCCTTTCTGGACCTTCACGGTCCATCTTTGTTCTTCATTTTACCTTTCAGTTAATTTTATACATTTTTCCTTTATTATCCTACAAAAATGAAATTTTAATTCATTATTTGGACTTTTGTTAATAAACATGTTTAATTCCTTTCTTGCAATTTGCTTTAGTATTCACGAGTAAACACTACTCACCTCCATTTTTTTTTCAAAAATACCTCAAAGCCTTTCTTTTGTTCCAATCTAAATTTTGTCCTCAATTATTAGACTTATATTTGTATAATGTTATTAAAATTGCAGTTTGAGTTTTTTTCTTTCCTCGTGAATATACTATTCTTTTTCTCAAATTTTACACAAATTTAGGATAATCTTAAATAATTCAAATTGGTTTTTCTGTATAGCTTAGTTTTTCTTCTGGATGCCTGCAAAATTTATTGTTTATGATTGAAATTATGGAATTTTAAGTTCAATGTTTTTCCCTGGATTCTAGCTCTGGATTCAATGTTTATTGAATTAAAATATTTTTAAAATTATTTTAAAAGGCCTAAATAATTTTGTATCATTGTTGTATTATTTGCTACCATATAGCATGAGGTTTTTAAATTATTAATTGCAAAATGAGATGATTGAGGCCAGTTTCAATGATCTCATGATGAAGAGAGTCATCTACATCCAGAGAGAGGACTGTGGGAACTGATAATGGGTCATAACATAATATTCTCACTCTTTCTGTTGTTGTTCATTAGCATTTTTTTCTTATTCATTTTCTTTCCTTTTTGATCTGATCTTTCTTGTGCAGCAAAATAATTGTACAAATAAGTTTACATATATTGGATTTAACACATATTTAACATGTATAACATATATTGGATTTTTTACCATCTAGGGGAGGAGGTGGGGGGAAGGAAGGGAAAATTTAGAATATAAGACTATATAAGGATCAATGTTAAAAAAAAATTATCCATGCATATGTTTTGGAAATAAAAAACTTTAATAAAAAATGTATTAGTTGTAGTGTTTTTTTGTTTGTTTATTTTTAATGGGCCATTTTCTATCAGGAGATTTATTCGATTTTCTCTACTTATCTTGTTTTCAAGATATTCACTTTGACTTATATGAGATTCATGCTTTCTCTTTGAAGTTGTTTTTTACGTGGCTTCTGCCACATCTTCCTATTCTTGATTTTTGTGTTTCCTAAGATTTTTTGTGTGTGATTTTTCACCTTATCTTGAAGCTATTCTATATTTGATGGATAATTCATTGTTTTGAGAATAGAGAAGTTTGCAGAAAACTTCTCTACCATCTTATGGTCTCTAGGATGTAGAACAAAATTCCATCTTTACTATCTCATGCCATAATTATATGATGCCCTCCTAAATTGTTTCCTTGTCTTCAGTCTCTTCTCTCTCCCTTTCTGCTGTCCATTTCCCACATCTATAATATTTACCATCTAAATAGTATTTATATTGGCATTTCTCAGTTCAGAAATCTTCAATAGCCCAAGTCCAAACTCCTTATTTTAATATTCAAAGAACTTTGAAATGTAGTCTCAATCTGCCTTCCTGATTGTCTCTGCCTCTGCTCTTCTAGAAAATTCCAGACTACTATTTTACTAATTCCTACCTCTATATTGTTTTGTCATTGTTACTACTGCTGCTGTTATTCAACTAGTTGGTCAAGTCTTACTCTTTGTGACTCCATGGACCATAGCATGCCAGACCTTTCTATCCTCTACTAACTCCCAAAGTCTGTGAAAACTCTTTTTTGTTGCTTCCATAATGCTATCTATCCATTTCATTCTCTGCCATTCTCTTTTCTTTTTGCTTTCAATATTTTCCAGCCTTGGGGTCTTTTCCAATGAATCCTATCTTCTTGTTATGTAGTCAAAATGTTTATTCTCCTTTTTTTGCTCATATATGTTCTGCTAGATGTCCTCTTTGCTCTTCTTGCCCAGCTGAGTTCCTGCTAACCCCCAGCTCAATTCTTCTTTTGTGTGTGAAACTTTCTTTAAGCAAATTCATTCAGTTTTTACCTGTACCAATCACTGTACAAGGCAAACTACTTTAGAAGGAGAAATCCTTTTCTTGAGTTCTACATATGGCACACACTTGTCATAATGAAAGAATGAAAGTGGGGAAAATAGATGATACAGATATGAGACATAGAGCTTATGAGAGGAGGGAAAAACTCAAAGATTATATACAGAATAACACATTCCAAAAACTAGAGGAAAAATTAGGGGCCCTCTCAATATGAAACCATGTATAAATGGGATCTATAACATTCCCAAGTTGGCATCTCACTTCCAAACAAAGGCCTCTAAATGATGGGAAATTCAATGCTTTCTGAGTTATCTAATTGAGCTCCTGGAAAGCTCTAATTTCTGTATTCTGTATTATTTTATATGTAATTTCTCTATCTCTTCCAACTGGTTTTTGTTGGCAACTTACAAAAATGCTGATAATTTATGTGGATTTATTTTACATATTACAAATACAATTTCTAGAAAGTTTTTCATTGTTTATTCAAATTAGTTAAATTTGTGATCTCATCAGTGAAGTTATTACTCCCTCCAGTGGTGGAAATAATAATGGCATCCTAAAAGCTCTTTTTTTTTTTCTTTTTTTTTCTTTTTTTTTAATTTTTATTTAATAATTACTTTATATTGACACTCGTTTCTGTTCCGATTTTTTTTCCCTCCCTCCCTCTACCCCCTCCCCTAGATGGCAAGCAGTCCTTTATATGTTGGATATGTTGCAGTATATCCTAGATACAATATATGTTTGCAGAACCGAACAGTTCTCTTGTTGCATAGGGAGAATTGGATTCAGAAGGTATAAATAACCCGGGAAGAAAAACAAAAATGCAGATAGTTCACATTCGTTTCCCAGTGTTCTTTCTTTGGGTGTAGCTGCTTTTGTCCGTCATTTATCAATTGAAACTCAGGTCTCTTTGTCAAAGAAATCCACTTCCATCAAAATATGTCCTCATACAATATCGTTGTCGAAGTGTATAATGATCTCCTGGTTCTGCTCATTTCACTTAGCATCAGTTCATGTAAGTCTCGCCAATCCTCTCTGTATTCATCCTGCTGGTCATTTCTTGCAGAACAATAATATTCCATAACATTCATATACCACAATTTACCCAGCCATTCTCCAATTGATGGCATCCATTCATTTTCCAGTTTCTAGCCACTACAAACAGGGCTGCTACAAACATTTTGGCACATACAGGTCCCTTTCCCTTATTTAGTATTTCTTTGGGATATAAGCCCAGTAGAAACATTGCTGGATCAAAGGGTATGCACAATTTGATAATTTTGGGGGCATAATTCCAGATTGCTCTCCAGAATGGTTGGATTCGTTCACAACTCCACCAACAATGCATTAGTGTCCCAGTTTTCCCGCATCCCCTCCAACATTCATCATTATTTTTTCCTGTCATCTTAGCCAATCTGACAGGTGTGTAGTGGTATCTCAGAGTTGTCTTAATTTGCATTTCTCTGATCAATAATGATTTGGAACACTCTTTCATATGAGTGGTAATAGTTTCAATTTCATCCTCTGAAAATTGTCTGTTCATATCCTTTGACCATTTATCAATTGGAGAATGGCTTGATTTCTTATAAATTTGAGTCAGTTCTCTATGTATTTTGGAAATGAGGCCTTTATCAGAACCTTTAACTGTGAAGATGTTTTCCCAGTTTGTTGCTTCCCTTCTAATCTTGTTTGCATTAGTTTTATTTGTACAAAGGCTTTTTAATTTGATGTAATCAAAATTTTCTATTTTGTGATCAGTAATGGTCTCTAGTTCATCTTTGGTCACAAATTTCTTTCTCCTCCACAAGTCTGAGAGATAAACTATTCTATGTTCATCTAATTTATTTATAATCTCATTCTTTATGCCTAGGTCATGGACCCATTTTGATCTTATCTTGGTATATGGTGTTAAGTGTGGGTCCATGCCTAATTTCTGCCATACTAATTTCCAATTATCCCAGCAGTTTTTATCAAATAATGAATTCTTTTCCCAGAAGTTAGGGGCTTTGGGTTTGTCAAACACTAGATTGCTATAGTTGACTATTCTGTCTTGTGAGCCTAGCCTTTTCCACTGATCCACTAATCTATTTCTTAGCCAATACCAAATGGTTTTGGTGACTGCTGCTTTATAATATAATTTTAGATCAGGTACAGCTAGGCCACCTTCATTTGATTTTTTTTTCATTAATTCCCTTGAGATTCTCGACTTTTTATTGTTCCATATGAATTTTGTTGTTATTTTTTCTAGATCATTAAAATATTTTCTTGGAAGTCTGATTGGTATAGCACTAAATAAATAGATTAGTTTAGGGAGTATTGTCATCTTTATTATGTTCGCTCGGCCGATCCAAGAGCACTTAATATTTTTCCAATTATTTAAGTCTGACTTTATTTGTGTGGAGACTTTTTTATAATTTTGCTCATATAATTCCTGACTTTCCTTTGGTAGATAGATTCCCAAATATTTTATGGTATCAACAGTTATTCTGAATGGAATTTCTCTTTGTATCTCTTGCTGTTGGGTTTTGTTGGTGATGTATAAAAATGCTGAGGATTTATGGGGATTTATTTTGTAGCCGGCTACTTTGCTAAAATTATGAATTATTTCCAATAGCTTTTTAGTAGAATCTCTGGGGTTCTCTAGGTATACCATCATATCATCTGCAAAGAGTGATAATTTGGTTTCCTCATTGCCTACTCTAATTCCTTTAATATCTTTCTCGACTCTTATTGCCGAGGCTAGTGTTTCTAATACGATATTAAATAATAATGGTAATAGTGGGCAACCTTGCTTCACTCCAGATCTTACTGGGAAAGGTTCCAGTTTTTCCCCATTGCATATGATGTTTACTGATGGTTTTAAATATATGCTCCTGACTATTTTAAGGAAAAGTCCATTTATTCCTATGCTCTCAAGTGTTTTTATTAGGAATGGATGTTGGATTTTATCAAATGCTTTTTCTGCATCTATTGAGATGATCATATGGTTTTTGTTTGTTTGGTTATTGATATAGTCAATTATGCTAATAGTTTTCAATATTAGGAAAATACCAGGAATGCAGGGCATAAATCCTACTTGGTCATAGTGTATTATCCTGGTGACGATTTTCTGTAATCTTTTTGCTAATATTTTATTTAAGATTTTAGCATCAATATTCATTAGGGAGATTGGTCTATAATTTTCTTTCTCTGTTTTCAGCCTACCTGGTTTAGGTATCAGTACCATGTCTGTGTCATAAAAGGAGTTTGGTAGGACTCCTTCAATCCCTATTTTTTCAAATAGTTTATATAACATTGGAGTTAATTGTTCTTTAAATGTTTGGTAGAATTCACATGTAAATCCATCTGGTCCTGGGGATTTTTTCTTAGGGAGTTGATTGATAGTTTGTTCTATTTCTTTTTCTGAGATGGGACTGTTTAGGATATTTACTTCTTCCTCTGTTAGTTTGGGCAAGCTATATTTTTGGAGGTATTTCTCTATTTCATTTAAGTTGTTGAATTTATTGGCATAAAGTTGGGCAAAGTAACTCCTAATTATTGCTCTAATTTCCTCTTCGTTAGTGGTGAGTTCTCCCTTTTCATTTTTAAGACTAACAATTTGATTTTCCTCTTTCCTTTTTTTAATCAGATTTACTAAGGGTTTGTCTATTTTGTTGGTTTTTTCATAGAACCAACTCTTAGTTTTATTAATCAATTCAATAGTTTTTTTTTTTTTACTTTCAATTTTATTGATCTCACCTTTTATTTTTAGAATTTCAAGTTTAGTGTTTGACTGGGGTTTTTAATTTGTTTCTTTTCTAGCATTTTTAGTTGCAAACCCAATTCATTGACCTTCTCTTTCTCTATTTTATACAAATAGGCCTCTAGAGATATGAAATTTCCCCTTATTACTGCTTTGGCTGCATCCCATACATTTTGGTATGATGTCTCATTATTATCGTTTTCTTGGGTGAAGTTATTAATTATGTCTATGATTTGCTGTTTCACCCAATCATTCTTTAGTATGAGATTATTTAGTTTCCAATTATTTTTTGGTCTACTTCCCCCTGGTTTTTTGTTGAATGTAATTTTCATTGCATCGTGGTCTGAAAAGGATGCATTTACTATTTCTGCCTTACTGCATTTGAGTTTGAGGTTTTTATGTCCTAATATATGGTCAATTTTTGTATAGGTTCCATGAACTGCTGAAAAGAAAGTGTATTCCTTTCTGTCTCCATTACATTTTCTCCAGAGATCTATCATATCTAACTTTTCTAGTATTCTATTTACCTCTTTGACTTCTTTCTTATTTATTTTGTGGTTTGATTTATCTAATTCTGAGAGTGCAAGGTTAAGATCTCCCACTATTATAGTTTTACTGTCTATTTCTTCTTGCAGCTCTCTTAGTTTCTCTTTTAAGAATTTAGATGCTACACCACTTGGTGCATATATGTTTAATATAGATAGTGCTTCATTATCCATGCTATCCTTTAGCAAGATATAGTGCCCTTCCTTAGCTCTTTTAATTAGATCAGTTTTTGCTTTAGCTTGATCTGAGATCAGGATGGCTACCCCTGCTTTTTTGACTTCACCTGAAGCATAGTAGATTTTGCTCCAACCTTTTACCTTTAACCTGCATGTATCTCCCCGCTTCAGGTGTGTTTCCTGTAAACAACATATTGTAGGATTCTGGCTTTTAATCCATTCTGCTAACCGCTTCCTCTTTATGGGGGAGTTTACCCCGTTCACATTTATGGTTAGAATGACCAATTCTGTATTACTTGCCATCTTGTTAACCCCAGTTTATGCTTTTCTCCCTTCTTTCCCCTTTCCCCCCCCTTCCCAGTATTAAGCTTGTGAGCACCACTTGCTTCTCACAGCCTTCCCTTTTTAGTATCCCTCCCCCCACCTTAGAGTTCCTCCCCCTATCTTACCCCTTTCCCTCCCAGTTCCCGTATTCCCTTCCACTTAGCTTATTCCTTCCCTTTTCACTTTTCCCTTCTCACTTTTCAATGAGGTGGGAGAAGTTTCACCATAGATTGGATATGTCTTAAGATTTTTCACTTAAAGCCAATTCTGAAGGCAGTAAGATACCCACTATATTCATCCCCCTCCATTCTTTCTCTCAGATATAATAGGTTTCCTATGCCTCTTCATGAGATGTACTACCCCCACTTTACCCTTTTTCTGATACAATGTCCTTTCCACATCAATTTCTAGAACAAGGTATACATGTATTCTTTATACATCTATATAGTCAAAATATAGTTCCCAAGATTAATCTTTACCTTTTTAGATTTCTCTTGAGTTCTATATTTGTAGATCAAACTTTTTGTTAAGTTCTGGTTTTTTCATCAGAAATAGATGAAATTCGCTTACTTCGTTGAATGTCCATCTTCTTCCCTGGAAAAAGATGCTCATTCTCGCTGGGTAAGTTATTTTTGGTTGCATACCAAGTTCCTTAGCCTTTCGGAATATCATATTCCAGGCCCTTCGATCTTTTAATGTGGATGCTGCCAGATCCTGGGTGATCCTTATTGTGGCTCCTTGATACTTGAATTGGGTTTTTCTAGCCGCTTGCAATATTTTATCCTTCATCTGAGGGTTCTGGCATTTGGCCACTATATTCCTTGGTGTTTTGATTTTAGGATCCCTTTCAGTGGGTGATCAATGAATCCTTTCAATGTTTATTTTTTCCTCTGTTCCTATGACTTCTGGGCAGTTCTCTTTGATAATTTCCTGGAAAATAGTGTCCAGGCTCTTTTTTCATCATGTTTTTCTGGAAGTCCAATGATTCTCAGATTGTCTCTCCTGGATCTGTTTTCCAGGTCTGTTGTCTTCCCCAGAAGGTATTTCACATTCTTTTCCATTGTTTGATTTTTTTGGATTTGCTTGACTGATTCTTCTTGTCTCCTCGAGTCATTCAATTCCACTTGTTCAATTCTGATTTTCAGTGAAGTATTTTCTTCACTCACTTTTTTAAAATCTTTTTCTAATTGTCCCATTGAGTTCTTTTGTTCTGTGGAATTTTTTTCCATTTCGCCAATTTTGTTTTCCAGTTCACCAATCCTATTTTTCAAGGATTTTACTTCTTTATCCACTCTTTCTTTAACTGACTTCTCCAGGCTCTTTTGCCAAGCCTCCCTCTCCTTTTCCCAAGCTTCCCTCTCCTTTTGCCAAGCCTCACTCTGCTTTCCCCATTTTTCTTCTAGCTCCCTTGTGAGAGCCTTTTTAATTACTTCTATGAGGTTCATCTGTGCTGAGGAACAGATGATCTCCTCCTTTGGGGATTCACCTGGTGACTGTCTGTTTTTAGTCTCCTCAGGATTTAGAGTCTGCTCTCTATCTGTATAGAAGCTGTCAAGGGTTAAAGTCCTCTTCAGTTTCTTGCTCATTCTGTCTAATAATCAAAGACAAACTACCAAAGAAAAACAGAAAAAACTGGAGTCTTTCTTTGGGGGAGGGGCTGGGTATGTTATTGAGCTTCCTCTACAGACTGCAGGGGGCAGCAGTGAGGCACTAGCAGGACTGTGCTGCGCCTGCGCTCTGAGATCCCAGAGCATGCTGAGTCACTGTGGGGGGGGAAGGGGAGGGCGGCCAGGTCCCGAGAGACTCCAGCTGTTTGGGGTTGTATTCTTCACCCCCGGTGTTTTTAGCTTCTCTGCTGGGCTGCTGACTTGCTGCCGGAGCAAAGTATCCAAACCTGTAGCGAAGCTCTCCCCGCAGAGACGGCTGCGATCACTCTCCACCCCCTCTCCAGTCGGCTCCTGTGCTCTCACTGCCGCTGCCCACTGCCTGCGCCCGATCTAAAACCGTCCCAGCCCTCCAGTAAAGATAGACCTTTCTTGGTGAATCTCAAGGATGGCTTCTCTTGGTAACTATTTGTGGGTTTTTTTTCAGTTAAGCATTAATTCAGAGGCTTGTAATGAAATGGATAGTGAGAGAAAGTGTGGAGCTTATGCAGCTGTGTGCCTCCTCTCCGCCATCTTAACCAGAAGTCCCTAAAAGCTCTTTTCATACCTTTCCTTATATCTGCCACAGAATCCAGACAATGTATTAGAATCATTCTTCTAAAATGATTATTGATATTATGTGGATAACAAAGCAGAATACTAATATTGATTATCTCTCCCTCTCATTATATTGCTAATCAATCCTTTTTTCCTGCCATGTGTGTTATATACTTGTATAAACAGAGAGATAGCGAGGTATATATATATGTATATATATATGTATATATATATATATGTATATACACATATATGTATATATAAAATGATATTTTATTGAGCTTTTACCAGAAAAAGAGCTATAATTATCTTTGTAAAAATAAATCTTTTTCCTCTTTCTTTGATTTCTTCATGGCATAGATTTAGTAGTAGGATCTAGATGAAAGAGAATAGAAAATTTAGTAGTTTGAGGGCATAGATAGAAATTATTTTCCAGATTGGCTAGGTAGACCAGTTTACAATTACATCAACAGGATATTAATCACCTGTGGCTTCTTTCCTCAATATGATATCTGTGAGGTAGAATCTGTCTTGTATTAATTTGCATTTTTCTAAATATTAGTGATTTAAAGCATTCTCATACAGCTATTGAGAATTTCTTCCTCTGAATATTGTCTATTCATATCCTTTAACCATTTTTCAATTGGAGATTCAGATTTATTGTCATAAATTTGAACCTGTTCCCTACATATTTTAGAAATAGAACTTTCATGAGAAATTTGTTTCAAAAGAAAAATGTTTTGCCATTTGTCAAAGTCTTTCTTAATTTGGGCTATAATTAATTTTGTTTGTACAAAACTTTTTAATTTTATGTAATCATGATGGCCTATCTTGCCTTAGGATCCTCTATCACTTAATTGGCCATGAACTCTCCTATCTATTGGTCTAAAAGGTAATTTATTTCTTCTTCCTCAATTTTGTTTATGCTGTCACATTTCGCATGTCATTTACTCATCTGGATCTTATATTGGTAGAGTGTAAGATGTTGGCCTATACCTCATTTCTGCCAGAAATTTTCTGGTTTTCCTTATTGTTTTTGTCAGATACCAGATTTTTGTCCTAGTATTTCCTTTCCTTCTTAGATATATTATTAATTCTGTTAAGATTTGGGGGTGGGGGTGTCTTCCAAGTGAATTTTGTAATTGTTTTTCTCTAACTCTACAAAAAACAATCGTTTAACAGATTTAAATAAGCCACTTAATTTAGGACAGTAATCTTGATTAAATTGGTTTGGTCAACCCATGAACAATTGATATTTCTCTAAATATTTAGATGCATCTTTATTTGTGTAAAGAGTATTTTGTAGAGCATCATATGTAATGGGGATAAACTGGAACTATTCCCAGTAAGATCAAGGATGAAACAAGGTTGCCCACTATCACCATTACTATTAAATATTGTATTGAAAATGCTAGCTTTGGCAATAAGAGAAGTAAAAGAGACTAAAGGAATTAGAATATATAATGAGGACACCAAATTATCACCCTTTGCAGATGATATGATGGTATATTTAGAGAACGCTAGAGAATCAACTAAAAAACTATTAGAAATAACTCACAACTTTAGCAAAGTTGCAAGATACAAAATAAATCCACATAAATCATCAGCATTTTTACAAATCACTAACAAAATCCAACAGCAAAAGATACAAAGAGAAATTCCATTTAAAATAACTATTGATAGTATAAAATATTTGGGAATCTATCTGCCAAGGGAAGGTCAGGAACTATATGAGCAAAACTATATAACACTTTTCACACAAATGAAGTCAGATCTAAGCAATTGGATAAATATCAAGTGCTCTTGGATAGGTCAAACAAATATAATAAAGATGACAATACTACCTAAACTAATCTACTTATTTAGTGCTATACCAATCAAACTCCCAAGAAACTATTTTACTCACCTAGAAAAAAATAACAATAAAATTCATCTGGAAGAACAAAAGATCAAGAATTTCAAGGGAACTAATGAAGAAAAAAAGTGAATGAAGGTGGCCTAGCTGTACCAGATCTAAAACTACATTATAAAGCAGCAGTCATCAAAACCATTTGGTACTGGCTAAGAAATAGACTAGTCAATCAGTTCGCAGGACTATCTAGTCAATGACTATAATAATCTAGTATTTGACAAACCCAAAAACCCCAGCTTTGGGGATAAGAATTCATTATTTGACAAAAACTGCTGGGAAAATTGAAAACTAGTATGGCAGAAACTAGGCATTGACTACACCTAACACTGTATTCCATGATAAGGTCAAAATGAGTTCATATCATGTTCATGATATAAAGAATGATATTATAAATAAATTAGAAGAATATAGGATAGTTTATTTGTCAGATCTGTGGAAAGGAAGGAATTTGTGACCAAAAAAGAACTAGAGATCATTATTGATCATAAAATAGATAATTTTGATTATATCAAGTTTAAAAGTTTTTGTACAAACAAAACTATTGCAGACAAGATTGGAATGGAAGTAATAAACCTGGAAAAACATTCTTACATTCAAAGGTTCTGATAAAAGCCCTATTTCTAAAATATTTAATAAAAATTTATAAGAATTCAAGCCATTCTCTAATTGATAAATGGTCAAAGGATATGAACAGACAATTATCAGATGAAGAAATTGAAACTATTTCTAGTCATATGAAAAGATGCTCCAAATTACTATTGATCAGAAAAATGCAAATTAACACAATTCTGAGATACCACTACACACCTGTCAAATTAGCTAACATGACAGGAAAAGATAATAGTGGATGTTGGAGGGAATGTGGGAAAACTGGGACACTAATACATTGTTGGTGGAACTGTGAATGGATCCAAGCATTCTGGAGAGCAATTTTGAACTATGCTCAGAAAGTTATCAAGCTGTATATACCCTTTGATCAAGCAGTATTTCTATTTTAAGATCCTGAAGAGATCTTAAAGGAGGGAAAGGGATTTACATATGCAAAAAATGTTTATGGCAGCCCTTTTTGTAGTGGCTAGAAACTGGAAACTGAAAGGATACCCATCAACTGGAGAATGGCTGAATAAATTATGGTATGTAAATGTTATGGAATAGTATTTTTGTGTAAGAAATCATCCAACAGGATGATTTCAGAGATGCCTAGAGAGATTTACATGAACTGATGCTAAGTGAAATGAGCAGAACCAGGAGATGCACAACAACAACAAGACTATATGATGATCCACTCTGATGGACGTGGCTCTCTTCAACAATGAAATGATTCAAACAAGTTCCAATTGTTCAGTCATGAAAAGAGCCATATACATCCAGAGAGAGGACTGTGGGTAACATTTTCACTCTTTCTGTTGATGTTTGCTTGCATTTTGTTTTTTCCTCGGGTTTTTTTTTTCCTTCTTGATCTGATTTTTCTTGTGCAGCAAGATAACTATAAATATGTACACATATATTGGATTTAGCATATATTTCAACATATTTAACATGTATTGGACTACCTGTTATCTAGAAGAGAGGGTGGAGTTGGAGGGAAGAAATTGAAACAGAAAGTTTTGCAAGTGTCAGTGTTGAAAATTACCCATGCATATGTTTTCTAAATAAAAAGCTTTAATAAAATTAAAGAAAAAAAAAAAAGAAATCCAGTTTGTTTAGCTCCCCATGCCTATACCCCTTTGCATGAAGGCAAAGAAATATTCAAGTTTCCTTTAAAGCCATTTTTGAGATGAAAAAGCAAAAAGCCTTGAGGAATTCTGAGCCTCTGACCCTGATTCAGCCCACAGCATGGTATTTAGATTGAAATGAACTGAAAAAAAAAAAATTAAAAAGGATGCTTTCCCTGATGTCTGCTGTCTGTTCACTGTCTGACCACATCTCTTACCACATTTGATCTCAGTCCATTATAAAATAAGGGGAGTGAACTCAGTAGTCTGCTGGCTATAACAGTGACATGGCAACTGCTGCCATTAACCAACCTAACATCTTGCTTTGACCTTGAACACTGTACTCTCCTGCTGTATGCATATCTCTCATCATAATTTGACAGCCAAATCCTTGAAGCTCGGAAGAGGGAAGGGAGGGAGGCAATTATAAACAAAGTGAGAGCATAAATGATTGCAAATATGGGAGGATTCTCAAAAAGAGTCAAGGCAAGAAGAAACAGGTACCAAGTAGGAAAAGGAGAAAATAAAGGAGGCAATTCATTAAATAAAAAAGGACTAGGTCCTCCTCCCCACCCCCACCCCCAGAAAAAATAAGTTTTTCTGGACAAAAACACACCAAGTTTTAAAAATGTAAGTCATACAAGTAACTGGGGTGATATATATTATCTCCCTCAAGAATCAAAAAGCCATCTAGGGAGGTTAGAGACACAGAAAAGTTATTCAACTTTTGACACCTGTATTCAGTCACCCTAAAAAGATTAATTTTTTCTATCAACCCAATAGAAAACCTTCAGAGTTTCAGACCTTAGTCCATTCATACCTCCTTTTTATAGATGTGTTATAGTCCAGAAAAACTTTTGTTGTTTCAAAGGAGAGAAGATTGAGTCTTTTCCTATTCAACAAACCACCCACTGCTTCTAAAGAAATACAAACACAATTCTTACATGACTACAAAGTGGCTTATCCTAGCCAGATTTAATAATTTTTTTCAATTTTTTAACACTTTTATTTAAAGTTTTGAGTTCTAAATTCTATCTCCCCCCTCCCTAAGATGGTAAGCAATCAAATATAGGTTATATATGTACAATGATGGAAAACATTTCCATATTAGTCATTTGTACAAGAAGACTCAAATAAAAAAATTAAAGAGTGTAAAATAGCATGCTTCAATCTATATTCAATCATCAGTTCTTTTTCTGGAGACAGGAAGTATTCTTCATCATTAATCTTTTTCTTCTTTTAGTGTCATAGGTAGCATTTCTAGTATAATATTAAATTATACAGGTGTTAATGGGCATCCTTGTTTCACACCAATCTTATTGGGAAAGCTTCCAGCTCATCCCCATTATACATAATGTTTGATAATGGTTTTAGAGAATTTTATTTATTTATTTATTATATTAAAGAAATATCATTTTAATGTAAACTCCATTTATTCCTATATTCTCTAGTGTTTTTATAGGAAAGGCTTTTATGCATCTATTAAGTTTTATCATATGATTTCTGTTGGCGTTGTTAATAATAAGTGACCATTATACTGATAGTTTCCTAATATTGAATCAACCCTGAATTCCTGATACTCATTCCACTTGGGCATGGTGTATAATATTTGTGATATATTACTATAATCTCTTTGATAGTATTTTATTTTAAAGTTTTGCATTAATGTGTATTAGGGAAATTGTCTATAATTTTCTTTCTCTTTTTTGGCTTTTCCTGGTTTAAGTTTTGGGACCATATTTATATTGTAAAAAGAATTTGATAGGTCTTCTCTTTTATCTATTTTCCCAAATACTTTATATAGTATTAGGATTAATTGTTCTTAAGATGTTTGGTAGAATTTGCTTATGAATCCATCTGGTCCAGGGGATTCCTTCTTTGAAAATCTGCTGATGAGTCATTCAATTTAATTTTTTTTAACTTTTTCTTCTGTTAATCTGGGTAATATATATTTTATAGATACTCATCCATTTCATTTAGATTGTCAAATTTATTGGGATATAACTGGACAATTGTCTTAATTTCCTCTTAACTGATGGTGAATTTACATCTTTCATTTTTAATACTATTAAAATTTGGTTTTCTTCTTTTCTTTTTTAAATAAAATTAACCAATAGTTTATCTGTTTTATTTATTTTGTCATAGTTTTATTTATTAATTCAATGGTTTTCTTATTTTCAATTTTAATAATCTCTTTTTTTTTATTTTCCCCAATTTTCCAATTGGGGATTTTTAATTTGTTCTTCTTCTAGGTTTTTTTTTTAATTGCATGCAATGAATGAATTCATTGATCTACTTTTTCTCTATTTTATTGATGTAAACAATTAGAGATATTGTTTCCCCTAAGTACCATGTTGGTATCCCATAAATTATGTTATCTCATTGTGGGCTTTTTATCTTTTCTTCTTTTTAAAAAGGTGTTGTTCTGTTCGGTTCTCAAATATGTATTGTATCTAGGATATACTGCAACGTATTTAACATATATAGGACTGCTTGCCATCTTGGGGGGGGGGTAAAGGGAGGGAAGGGAAAAAACAAAACATAAGCGAGTGCAAGGGATGATGTTGTAAAAAATTACCCTGGCATGGATTCTGTCAATACAAAGTTATTATTAAATAAAATAAAATTTAAATTAAAAAAAAAGGTGTTGTTAAGAAAAAGAGAGATTGACATGTCTGTAAACCATTTGTTATAAATGCTGTCAGTTTCTGTTGATTATTTCTATGATTTGTTCTTTGTTCCACTTGTTTTTTATGATTAGATTTTTTAACTTTCACTTAACTTTTTATCTCTCTCCCTTGTTCATTACTTGTACATTTTTGTCCATTTTTACTGCATTATGCTCTGAAGATGATACATTTGTGCTGTGAGGTTTTATGTCCTAATAAATGGTCAGTTTTTGTGTGGATAGCATGTACTGATGAGAAAAAGATATATTCCTTTCTATTCCCATTCAGTTTTCTCCAGAGATCTATTTTATCTGACTTTTCCAAAATTTTATTTACTTCCTTAACATCTTTCTTGTTTGTTTTTTCTTGGTTAGATTTATCTAGTTCTAACAGGGGAAAATTGAGATCCCTCACTAGCATAGCTTTATTATCTATTTCTGCCTATAACTCATAGGGAAGGAGAGAAGGAAGAAAGGAGGGAAGGAAGGAGGGTGGGAAAGAAGGAAGGAAGGAGGAAGGGAAAGAAGGAAGGGAGGGAGAAGAGAAGAAAGGGAGGGAGGAAGAGAAGGAAGAAAGGGAGGGAGGAAAAGAAGGAAGGAAGGAAGGAAGAAGAAAGAATGAATTACTATTGCAGAAATGAAAATACCTCTGAGATACTACATCATACTTATCAGAAATGACAAATGGTATAAAGGATGAAAGAAATTAGATTCACTAATGCACTTCTGGAGGAGATATGACCTAGTCCACCCATTCTGAAGAATAATTTCGAACTGTGCCCAAATGGCTATAAAAATGAATATCCTTTGACTTGGCAATATCTTACTGGGTCTATACCCCAAAGCAATCAAAGGAAAGGAAAAAGGACCTATATGTACAAAAATATTTATAATAGCTTTTTTCCATAGTGACAAACAATTGGAAATTTAAAGGATGTCCATCAATTGGAAAATGTTCAAATAAGTTGTGTTAATATATTTGTGATAGAAAATTATTGTGCTATTAGAAGCAACTGGGAAACCATAAGAAATGACAGACAACATAAAAACCTGTGAAGACATATAAATCAATGCAAAGTGAAATGAGTAGAATCAGGAGAACATCATACACAATAACAGCAATATTACCAGAATATTGTGAGTCTTATTGTGACAATTTTAGCTATTCTGATCAATGCAATGATCCAAGACCTTCCAAAAGATTCATGATGAAATATGCCATCCACCTGCAGAAGAAATACTGATGAATCTTGAGTGCAAATTGAAGTATACTTTTCTCATTTTCTTAATTTTTCCTTCTGTGATATAGTTAATGTGTAAATATGTTTTGCATAATTTCACATGTATAATTGCTAGGGTGTGGGACTCTGCCAAAAAGGAGTTCAGAGGCCACCTTGATCTTTGATGCATAATAAGTTTTCTTCCATATTGCAGAAATGCCCTTGTTGAGCAAGGAGCAGTGATGTGCTACATGGGAAAGAGGACAGTCTAAGAGTCACAGTGTAAGTTGCTTGTAAACAGGGATACCTTGAGGGCCTCTCACCTGTGAGCGAGTTGCTAGATTGCTGGATTGGCTCTCCTCCCATTGGCAGATGCCATGCATTCACAAAGCCCACGATCTGCTTCTCGAATGGTGATTGGGGTTACCTACTGTTCAGGTGCTGATCATGCTTGCAAAAATGTATGTCAACAAGGCTGTAAGGCATAATAAACTGGAGTTCTTTTCACACTCTATGAGTCTCCATTTCATTCATCTCACTTCTGAGATCAAAGGGCTCTTATCCTTTCAGCTCTCAATCAGGATGGTCTCAACAACTGGCGCCTGAGACCAAGGAATTGTAAAAGAAAGGTGCCAGAGCGATCACTGCAGGTCAAGCACTGCTACATGGTCAAGACAACCTCAAGTCGACTCCAGAGCCCACTGAGCTGCACTGTGTCTGGATCAGGCAGAGAGTGGTGGAGATGATAAGTAACTCAACGGGGCAGAAAGTAGGCACCCAACTCCCTTCAAACAGAAAAGCATATGTGAGGACTATATATAAATATATAGAAGAGGAGGGGAGCATAGTTCTATTAGGAGACATTAGGAAATTCCTGGATATTGCTTACGAAGTTTCTCCATGGTTACCCAAGGAAAGCTGTTATAATTGTGAGAGATGGATTGTTTTTGGTTATGATAAGCAAGGTGCAGGAGAAATACAAAAAAGCCATTTTACTATATATGATCTCATTAAACAAAGTCTAAAATCAGAACCAGAAAAAGAGGTCAGGAAATTTACAGTTGGAGCAGACAGACCCATCTTTTTTTAGCCTTAGAAGTCCCTTTCCTGAACCTGAGGAGGATGATATTGAATGCTCCCTCCCTGCTCCCATCCTCCAGCTTCCCCCTGCCCTACCCTTGTGATTATCTGTATTTACAACTTTTCAAAGGTTCTGCTAATGTAAAATCTAAGAATAAAATAAGAATTGAGGAAATGCAGAATCATACATACAAAACAAAGACAACAGTGACCTCTAGTGGACAAAAAGCCAAAGGCACTCAGTCTCCAAAATTTGACTACCACTGACCAGGTCAGCAATGAACTAAGAAATAGTCTATTCAGAATCAGACAGATTGGATGTGGTAGTTTTCTGAGGCAGACTCGAAAACCAAAAGATTTAGGATTTTCTGACATGGTTAGAACAGAAGCCCGCCTAAAATCAAGGGACCACAAAATTATCATATCATTTTCCTTCCTCAAGCAAAGGGATGCAGGTCACAGTGGGATTCAGACTGGGAGGGGAAGTGTGCAATTTGAAGATGGTAGCAGCAATATCTAGGGATGTTGAGTGTCCAAGTCAGTCAGTCCTTGATACTCAGATTGAATGGCTAGTTGGAAGTTCATAGCTTGGAGCCTGGAGGAAACAAACCTCACAAGTAGGTTAAAAATGCAGGGGCCAAATATGAGTTAAAAAAAAGAATAATTAAAAGTGGAGTTAGTATAGAGGTTAATAGAGATGAGATTTCCATGAATGTCTTGCATCCAGCCAGCTTTCTCTAAGATTCTCTCAGTACTGAAGCTCAACCTTCCCAGTTGTACATACAGCAGGAGGTTTTGACAAGGGCACAAACACTTCTGCTAGAGGCAAGAAGATAATTCAAGACCAAGTATTATCTTAAACCATGTTAGCAAACGAGTCCAGAGATTTTTGGATCTCCCGGAGAGAGTGTGCAGTTTCATTGGCCAGCTGGTTGATTGTGACAGTCAGGTTGGAGAGGATATTCTCATGTTCTAAGTATCCCAGGGAACATTGTTGTGCCCTTCCTTAAATACACGTTCTCAAAATCCCTACTTTTGTCTCCTTGAAGGGGTGGGGGTAGTGTTCAAAGCAGTGGCATTATACACAGTGAAAGGAGCATGCAAATGACCTAAAGTGCAAGTACCATAGTGTTTAAGAGGGGTTAAGCATCAGGTAGAGATCCCTTAGGTGCACAAATGGTACCTGAAATCAAATTTTGTAGTAGTTTAATATCAATAGGATGTTAGTTCTCAGGAGGTTATGAAGAAACTTCAAGGAAGATGATGTGGAAGCATTATGAGTGAGTTTGCCAGGATATTCCTGGAATGGATACCCTACAATTATTTCTCGGAATAGTCCATGGTCACAGGTACAACTAGCCCTTGACCCACCTGTACAACTAATACAGGTTGCCAAGGTGAAATTGTGGCAGATGTAGGAGGAGTTACACTCACTTGAACCAACAGTATTGGTGGTACAAGTCAGTGTCCCAATATCTGGGATGTAACTATGACCATGATGGGTCATGGTGACATCTACTGTTTCTGTAATATAGGTGTTGAGATACGTAGGTATGAGATCCTTTCCAGCAAGAAAACATGGGATAGTCAGGTTCCCCTAGGGGATAGCTAGTACAAATGGAGTGGCATCCAGGGTGGAGATGGCAACATTGGGGAATGGGATCTCTGCAAAAAGTGCTTTAAGTCGCACCTGTGGGCTGCCTCAGGGATGCTGAGGGCACACCCAACAATCCTGATTGCCCCCACTGCCCACAGAGTTCCCTAGCCTGACTAAGAAGTTATCTCCCCACTGGTGGGGTTCCACAGAGGAATACCAAGAAATCTACAGAGAAAATATTAGGAGTAAAGTTCTCATCCTCAGAGTGGAAAGTTACAAGAAGACTAGACTGAGAGAGAAAAGGACCAGTTTCACCCTTCTTTCTCTAGAGAGTTTTCAGGGGTGATGTGGAAGAGTAGCGTCAGGTCCTCTATGGGTTCACAGGAATATTCAGAAACATTTGAGGCAGAAGTAACAGAAGCAGCACTTTTAATCCTAGAAACATGAGTCCACCTGGGGAACCTTCCAGTTTGACTGATGTCAGAGTAGTCAGAATGACTTTATACGGTCCTTTCCACTTTATATCCAGAGGGTCAGCACCTTGAGCCTTCCAAGAGTTCAAGTATATCATGTCCCCGGGATTTATAGGGGAGACAATCTGAGTCTGAGTATCTGTAAGTTTAGGGAGATGTTCATTTGCATATAAAGAGCTTTCTGGACCTCACCAAGCTGTGTGGCAAACTGGGTGACCAGATGCTGTTCTGGATCTACAAGAATGTCAAAGGTAAAGAAGGGCCGCCCATACAGAAGGTCAAAGGGCTCAGCTTAATATTCTCCCGAGGTGCAAAGTGGACTCTAAGAAGCCCTAATGGGAGATTCTTCACCCAGTCCTCTCATAGAGTCTCCAGTCCTTTAATAAGGACTCACTTGAGGGTGTGATTCCTTTTCTCCACCTTCCCAGAAGCCTGAGGACGCCAGGCAGAGTGGAGGGGGTAAGTGATTTTGAGTGCCTCAGTCACATTTTGAGTTATTTGAGAAGTGAAGGTCAGGCCATTGTCACTCTGCAAGGAGTTAGGTAGACCAAAGAGAATTTTAGCAAAAACTTTGATACCTCCTGAGCTTTTTCAGTCCTGCAGGGAAAAGCTTCTACCCAATTAGTAAAGGTGTCAACAAAGACCAAAAGCAATTTGAAACCCCCTGCAAGAGGGGGCATGTAAAGTCTATTTGCCAATCTTCCCATGGGTATGTACCCTTCTCTGAACAGGGAGTGGGGGGAGGTTTAACAGCTCCTTTCAGCATTTACTTGGCCACAAACTGGGCAGACCTGGCAGACCTGTCTAACTGTTTCTCCCAGCTTGTGACCAGTAAAAATATGTTTCATAAGGGACTTAAGAACATTTCTTCCCAAGTGGGTAGCTTGGTGTAGGTCAAGAACAAGTTTCTACCAACTTGCCTCTGGGATTAAAACTTGGCCTGAGGGTGTTTGAAACCAGCCAGAAGGAGAAAGGGTATATTCCCTTTCTTCTGCCATGTTTTGTGAGTTATATAACGGGATGTAAAAATCAGAGGTCTGGGGAATTAAAGGTTCCATGGTCAGGGACAAAGAGGTAACAGCACAGGCAGCTGAATCTGTGAACCTGTTCCCCTTGACCTGAAGTGAATCTCCCTTCTGGTGTCCTTTACAAAATATGACAGAAACCTCTCTAGATTGGTGGACAGCTTGCAATAATTGTAGAATTTCCCTTCATATTTAATAGGAGAATTTTTTGCCGTCCAGAGTCCCCTTTTTTTCCATGTAGCATGCAAAATATGAAAAAACATATTTGGAGTCAGTATAGATATTCACTCTCATTCGCTTTCCCAGGACTAAAGCTCTAGTTAGGGTAATGAATTCAGCCTTCTGAGCAGAAGTTCCAGGGGGCAGTGGCTTAGCTTCCAGAGTGCTATTGAGGGTCACTACAGAATAGCCTGCTTTTCTTTCCCCATTTTCTTTTTCTTTTCTTTTTCCCTGACGCCATTAGGGTTAAGTGATTTGTCCAAGTTAAATGCCTGAGACCAAATTTGAAGTCAGGTTCTCCTGACTTCAGGACTAGTGCTCTATCTTCTGTGCTATCTTCTTTCCCCATTTTCAAGAAAACTGGATCCATCTGTAAACCATTCACCATCTGGGTTGTCAAGAGAAATGTCCCTCAAGTCAGGTTGATGGGAGTAGACAGAATCTAAAGTTTCCTCACATTATGAATGATGTCACACAACTGAGTGTTGTCAGGGAGCAGAGTGGCAGGATTAAGCGTACAACACACCGGGAGAGTCAGATCAGGGGTTGTCTAGCAGGAGAGCTTGAAATCTAGTAAGCCTCCCACTAGCAAGTCACTGATAGATAGCCTTGGGTTTCCAAAATGCTCTGAACTTGGTGGTAAACTCTGAACCTCCAATGGCTGACATAGGGTGAGTTTTGAGGCTTCTTCAATTAAAAGGGCCATAGCAGCCACTACTCTAAGGCAAGGGGCCATTTTAAGGACAATGAGCCCAGTTTCTTTGAGAAGTAGGCAACCAGTCTGGGATCAGGTCCAAGAACCTAAGTTAGAGCTAGGGCATGGGGCAGAGGTCAATTTAGCTTTCAGGGTCTTAAAAGCTTTGCCCAGATCAAGGCCCCAGCCAAGAAGAAGTGTGTCAGAGCTTTGAATAGGATCATAGAAGGGCTTGGCAATAATCCCAAAATTAGGTATACAGATTCTGTAGAAACCAACTATGCCCTGGAAAAATGTGTAGTTGTTTCTTTGGGTTAGGTTCAGGGAGAGAGAAAATTGTCTGCTTTCTCTCCTCTATGAGAGAACAGGAGGTGGGAATTAATTCATGGTCCCAATATTTGACAGACTGGCAGGTAATGTGGGCTTTGAATAAGGAAACCCTGTACCCCCTAGAGGCCAGAAAATTAAGAGTTTTTATGGCTGTTTGAAAGGAAGCCTCTCGAGTTGGTCTGCAGATCAAAATATCATCCATGTATTAGATGATTCTGCTGTTAAACAACTTCAAATCCCTTAAATCTTTAGTCAGTGCCTGTCCGAATATGTGTGGGCTATCTCAGAAGCCCTGGGGCAAAACTGTCCAAGTTAATTGGTGGGGCTGTTCCCTGGCTTTGCCCATTTGAAGACAAAAAGAAATTATGAGTCTTTGTGCAATGATATACAAAAGAAAGCATCTTAAAGACCTAGAGTGGAAAACCATTTTGTGTCTCCTGAGAGCTGAATGAGAATAGTATAGGGATTGAGCACAATGTGAATTGGAATAACTGCCTCATGACTCTGAGGTCATGTACCATATTGTAGAGGGCTGAAAGTCTTGAGTCGATACACTGAGGTCAGGATAGCTGAGCGCTTGAGGCTAATTACTGATTGGACAATACTCTAGGGGCATATGCTCGATGATTGGTGTATACAGAGAATTGTAGGAGGGACTAGGGGGTGGAGTAAGACTAGCCAAAGGCACTTTGGTGTTAGACGAGGGAGAAGGCGGTAGCAGAGATTCTGCTTCCATCCTGTTCACTTCTACCCCTAAAGACCAAGAATAAAGACTAAGGACTTTTGCTAATCCTGATTCCAGCTGATTCTAAGTTATCCAGGATGTTAGCGCAGTCTTCACACTTATGAAACTCCCCATTTGGTTTTCTAACAGGGAGAATTGGAGTATTGCAGGGAGACTCGAAAGGAACTAAAAGCTTGCGCTTAAGAAATTTCTCAATCAGGGGCTCTCCCTTTCCTCTGGCTTTATTGGGTATTGGCATTTATAGGGGAATACACTGGGGTCAAGCAATTGTATTAAAGCTGGGGTGTCATGAGTAGCTCACCCAGGGAATCCTTGGTTCCAGACAGAGGAATTTATTTCCTCCCAGATTTCAGAGGGAATATGAGAGGGCTCTGAGAGAAGCACAAAAAGTTCACCCAGAAGTCTGAAAAGGGAAAATTGGGCCCCCAATTTCACCATTAAATCATGCCCAATAAGGGAGCAGGGCAGGAGGAAATAATAAGAAAGGAGTGTTTATAAAACAAGTCACCAAACTGCAGGGCAGAGGGAAGGTCTCAAAACAATTCTTAAGTTTCCCTTCAATCCTATTATCCTATGGGGGGAGGAAGAATGAGATCAGAGTGCCAGAGCAAAACAGAAAATGAGGCTCCGCAGCAAAAAGGAATTCAATGATCTTACCTGCCACATCCAAAATTACCTTGGGTTAGGTCACTGTGATGGAGTAAAAGGGAGCCTGGCCAAATCCCAGTCTCATCACTCTAGATTCTAAGGAGATCAGAGGGCAGGGCATTGGGCGGTGGCAGCAGCTCTACCCCTCCTTGTGCAGTCTCTCCTCCAGTGCCCCTCCTGATTACACCTGGGGCAAGGGCGGGAGGTGGGGGAGGGGGAGAGGGGTTTCCTCAAAGGACAGTTGTGAGCCCAGTGGCCCTAACTATGACATCTGAAGCACAGATCCCCATGGTTCCCAGATATGCCAGCAGTTAAAATTTGAGCCTTCCCCCAGGAAAGATCACATTGGAGGGCAATGGCCTTAAACCCCTCAATACATTTAGTGGGGTCCTCAGAATAACAACCAAGTTTTTCCTTAATCTGGGAAAGGTCTGACATTGAAAAAGGCACTTAGGGGCAGCTAGGTGGCGCAGTGGATAGAGCTCCAGCCCTAAAGTCAGGAGGACCTGAGTTCAAATCTGATCTCAGACACTTAATACTTCCTGGCTATGTGACCTTGGGCAAGTCACTTAATCCCCATTGCTTCAGGGGAAAAAAAGGCAACTTAAGGTGTGTCCCTCCCTGGAGTCTGCTACTTCTTTTAGTGGGAAAGCTTAGAAGGGGTGGCTGAATTGGGATCCTGAGGAAGAGAAAAAGGGGTCCTACTCCTCGTATTAGGACTAAGCAGTGGGGGCTAGGAAGTCTCAGAAGCTGGTTCAGAAAGTGAGGGGGACTGAGCTGAAGAAATATTGTTGGACATAAGGTCCTGATTTTGATAAGGGGGTAGTTCTGGCAGGGATTCACGGGGCTCCTGATAAGAACTGCATGTGGAGTTGGAGAGCAGAGGAGGAATCCTGTATCCCTGGAGGAATGAAAAGGAGGGAGTCATCTAGGAGGTCAGTATCTCTTTTCAATTCCCCTCCAGTAAATTTTTACCAGCCTCTGTAGAGGGTCACAGACAGTGGGGAAACTCTGGGTGAGGTACAAAACCCTTCAGCCCCGAGGGAACCTGCTAACAATGTCTGGTTCTGCTCCCCTTCTCCCCTAAGGGCTCTCGGTCTTCTGAGAAGTCAGGAGGCAGTGACAAGCAGAGTGATACCAGACAGAAAAGTGATACTAGGTGGCAAACTGCATATAATAGCAAGTTGTTATGTGGTCTCACGTGTGCAGTATATGCTTAGCGCATGCCCAGTGTTGTTTTTGTTACATGAGGGTATAAAAAGGAGAAAGTCCTTGCTCCATTTTTCCACCATCCTTAGGAGTCCTGCCTCATCATTTCTCCACTAGGACGGTATATTTTAATCACCCCAGCATGGGGGCTCCAGAAAGCAGGGTACATTTTGTCACCCCAACTTGGGGGCTCTAGAAAACAGGACACAACAAGCAGCATTCTGCAGTGCTATCTTAATTTAGGATATTGAGAAAGGCCATAAAGGCTTGGACATAGGGAACTTGTTCACTTGTCTTGTCTATGGCAAAACAAGTGAAGCTGTTGGATAGTACCATAGTTAACTGATCCATTAATGGGTCATTTTTCCTGGTTCCCCAAGATATATTGAGGCCAGGCAGTATTGCAGAAGAAAATAGTTTCTTGGTTTTCAGATCTTTCAGGCCAAATTTGTCTGTTTTTAAAGAGAAAAACAAAGACAGTCTAAGGGAGAATTCTTAGGGATAGAGATAGAGGTGGATTGTCCCATCTTTGCCACAAATCTTAGATTTTCCTACTTCTATAGCGCCCTGTTCTCTTCAGGCAGCCCAGAGAGGATGATAGGTGACAGATGTTCCCTGGTTAAGGGTACTTCTGCCGAGAAGTGTAAGAATTTCCAAGTCTAAATGTCCCAAGCATCTGCTGAGTGTGAAGCTGACAGTCCCACAAGCCTTCCGAGGTGCCTTTGTTGTTCTAGCTATAGAATAGGGACAAAAAGGAGCTGATCTTAACAAGGAGAATGTAAAATTCGGGGGGATCCCCATATGGGCCACCAAATGTTGAGGGATAAGACACCCTAACATTTAGGGGTCCCCAAGTTGGTGTAGCAGGTGTGGTGAAAGAATTTGTAGACCCAGTCTCCAAGTTAAGTGGCAAAGGATTTATTGATGCTGAGAGCAGTGGGCTAGATTCTAGTCTGGAGTTTCTCCGAAAGGATTTATTGACACTGAGAACAATGAGCTAGATTCTAGACTGGAATAGCAGAATGCTGAGGGACAGAGAACATATTTATCCAGCTTTTGTGGCCCAAGGATAGGGCTAGAGAGTCTATCACTGGCATGTTAGTTCTATGGACCAAGGGTAGGGTTAGAGAGTCTATCATTGGCATGGGATATGACCCAAGGATAAGGCTAGGGAGTAGTGTTCAGATTGACTGGAGTCTCCAAATGGGTCTCCGAAATTTGATTCTCACTGACCACATCATTCATGAGGCAGCAATGAACTAAGAAATAATCTATTCAGAATCAGACAGAATGGGCATGGGAGTTTCCTGAGACTGACTCCAAAACCAAAAAATATACTTAAAACAGAAGCCCCCCTAAAATCAGAGGAAACAAAATCATATCATATCACAACTACCCAAGAAATCTACCATTACTTAAAATTTTGCCAAACCCTAACCCTTTGTTTTTACACCCAGACCAAGGAGATTTTGCTGAGTAAGAACTCCCTACCAAGATAAACTCCTGACTTTTTATGGTCTTACTGGTTTTACTTAAAGCATAGTCCCTAATGCCTATAAAACTGTAGTTTATAGCAATTTCCCCTTATTCTCTTTTCTTCTTGTCTTGATGAGTTAATTGGAGCTAGGCACTGGACTGAAAGACTCTTTGGACATCTAGATTTCTGTCACTGACTGACAGTGAGTAGAAAATTTGATACCTAGTTGTTCTGAGGATAAGTTTGGCAGTTAGCAAAAAGGAATTTTTGTCTCCTGTTTGTAGAATAAACAACATCTCTGTGTGAGATGATTTGAGGAGAATTGCACAGAGGTAGGAAAAAAAAGAGAAGAGAGATAAAATGAATCATATAAGACAGTGCACACTCAAGTACTATAGATAAGGTCTTCCTTGAAAGAGGCAGAAAAACAAGGGCAAAGAGAAGTCACAGAGACAAAGAGATAGCCTAAAGAGAGACAGAGAAAAACAGGTCAGAATAGAAAGACTATGAGAAATAAAGAAAAGAAAAAAAGTGAGGTAAGTATGCAAAGAGGTAATGATCTCTTTACTAGCCAGCTAGATAATGAAGATTCCTTCAACCATTAAATGAAAAGACAGATACCAAAAAAAAAAAAAAAAAAAAGTTTGCTAGATCCCACAAGGAAAGGACCTTCAAACACATAATGGATGGCCATTAAGCAATCCTAACTAGAAGCAAGACCATGAACAAAAATTGTGGTATATGAATATTATGGAATATTATTGTTCTGTAAGAAATGACCAGCAGGATGAAGACAGAGAGGCTTGGAGAGACTTACATGAACTGATGCTGAGTGAAATGAGCAGAACCAGATCATTATATACTTCAACAACGATACTGTATGAGGATGTATTCTTTTTTTTTAATAACTTTTTATTGATGGAAGCCATGCCAGGGTAATTTTTTACAGCATTATCCCTTGCACTCACTTCTGTTCCGATTTTTCCCCTCCCTCCCTTCACCCCCTCCCCCAGATGGCAAGCAGTCCTTTACATGTTGAATAGGTTGCAAGATATCCTAAATACAATATATCTGTGCAGAACCAAACAATTCTCTTGTTGCACAGGGAGAATTGAATTCAGAAGGTATAAATAACCCAGGAAGAAAAATAAAAATGCAAGCAGTTTATATTCATTTCCCAGTGTTCTTTCTTTGGGTGTAGCTGCTTCTGTCAATCATTGATCAATTGAAACTGAGTTAGTTCTCTTTGTCGAAGAAATCTACTTCCATCAGAAAACATCCTCATGTTAATCTGACCAATGGCCTGAGGTTTGACCTAAGCAGCCTTTCTTCTGCTTCTGCCATATTTCAACTCTTTCCTTCTTTATTCCAAAGACCAAGGCCTCCTTCCCAATAACTTTCTGATTCATGTGACTTTAATCTTCATGAACCTGTACTCTTCATTGAATTTATTTGTATGTGTGTATTTGTGTGTTTTATCTTTCATTTTCTGTAGAGGACTGCAAATAGTGGGGAAACTCTGGATAAAGTATAAGCCCAGAGGAAACTTGCTGACAATGTCTGGTTTGGCTCTCCATTTCCCTTTGGTGTTTTCACCTCCTTTCCTGAGAAGTCAGGGAGGGCATGACCATCTGTGTTCTGCTTTTGAAGCAAGGGACACTTTCAGCAGGGTGCTTATTAATTATAAGCTTGCTCAGTGTGATTGATGGGATAATGGTTCTCTAGTTCACACATAGTGTGCTGTAAAGATGTATATCATACTGAGGTATTTAGGGCTAAGAAGACTGGAAATGAGACTCTCCATCCTTGACCATCCTCCTGGTGGCTCTCCTGCCTACTCCACTAAGATCAAGGCTGATCCTGAGATCCTCCAGAGAGCTAGTCCGGACGCTACATTTTGGCCCCCGAACAGAGACCTCCAGAAGGACACTACATTTTGGTCCATTGTGAAGGACTGTGCCTGGGTGTAGAGGCAGGTCAGTTCTCCAAGAGCCTCCATAGGAGTTGCAAAGCAGCCTAACACAGATGTTCTTTGTGGACTGAGAATGAAATAAATTGGAGGCAAGAGGGAAGAAGAGCGAGGTCAGAGAATGCAACTGCCTCTCAGGCTCCTTGTATCATCATCATCATCATCCTCTCACATGAAGAGAGCCATTGTCTGAGTTAGACCTCCAGCAGCCGCTGGCAGGTGGCTCCCATATCA
Source organism: Antechinus flavipes (assembly GCF_016432865.1). NCBI lineage: Eukaryota > Metazoa > Chordata > Mammalia > Dasyuromorphia > Dasyuridae > Antechinus > Antechinus flavipes. Next base: position 188,741,710 of record NC_067401.1, read on the forward strand.
CAACAATTTTCTTTCCAATTTTTCCCATTATTATGTTTGTTCTGTCTCTCCAACTAGATCAAAGACTTTTCAAGTGCATAAATTATATCTCCCATTTCTTTTTTCTGGGTCATCTCATAGGGTTTGTATGTTGTATAAAAGATACTTTCTGATAGTTAGGTTCCTAAGAGAGGAAAATTCTATTTCTCAGGCTCAGAGCAGAATGACCAAATCTAGCCATTTGCCTTAAGTTTGTAAGAAGAAAAGGGTAAAAGTGTGTGGATGCATTCCTGCTCCTAGAAAAACAAATGCCAACCATATATCCTATACTATGTGTATGCATATTCCTGGTCATGGACTACATTTTGTTAAACAAAGGAATTTTTTTACCATTATAATTTTGGGGGAATATCCCAATCATTTAAAAAAAAAAAAAAGCAGAACATAGAAGAGTGGGAGAGAAGGGACACAGTCTGTGTTCTCTCCATTATTCAATTAATTAATCAGGACATCATGGGTTTTCTTACATTTACAACTTTCTTATCAAAAGCGTAGAAGATGGTGATGGTAGTTAACAGAGCTGAAGGAAACATTGTGTCTATGAGGGGATGTCACTGGAGAGAGAAGTGAATGAAGTTGGATCATTAGATAAGAAAAGGGAGGGAAAAAATACCTTCCCTGCTATGTTTTGACAAGTTCACAAGTACAAACAACAAAAATTTTAAAAGCTTGTGAAATATCTCATCTCTCTTTCTTTCTCCTCATTCTTCAGAGCCCAGGTCAAAGGTAAGGCCATGAATAATAAAAGTTCCCCAGGAGATTTTATTCTCTTGGACTTCTCTGACCACTCGAGGTTAGAGAAAGTCCTTGTTGTGTTGGTACTGACTTGCTACTTTCTGACTTCGGTTGGCAATACATTCTTCATTTTATTAATCTATCCTGGATTCCAAACTTCACACTCTCATGTACTTCTTTTTTTCCAACCTCTTCTTCCTGAATCTCTGCTTCACCACAAGATGTGTTCTCAAGTTACTGTCCAACCTTTGAGGTCCAGAGAACATCAGCTTTACTGGTTGTGCAATTCAGCTATTTGTGTTCCTAGCCCTAAGGACCACTGAGTATATCCTGCTGCTTGACCTTTGACCAATATGTGGCAACATTATGTACTCCTGCCTTAGTCAGAGACACGCAGCTATAGCCTGGATCTTTGGACTGTGGCCCAGACACCATCCAGTTTTGATTTACCATTCTGCTCCCAACGAAGAGTTGATGATTTTATATATAAAGTTCCAGCTCTTATCCATCTTACCTCACAGATGGCTGTGGCCAGTGTCCCCATCCTGGTTGTGCCACTGACACTCATTTTGATTTCCTATGGTATTATTGTGCAGGCTGTGCTAAGGATTAATTCAGGAGTAGAATGGAAAAAAAAGCTTTGGGGACTTGCTCCTCCCACCTCCTGGAGGTCCCCTTCTACAATTCTGTCATCACTGTCTACCTTCAGCCCAAGAATCCTTATGCCTAGGACCAAGGAATATTTTTTGGTCTTTTCTGTGCTGTGGGGACTCCTGCACTAAAATGCCTCATATGTACCCTCAGAAACAAGGAAGTGAAGGGAGCACTTAGAAGACTTTTGGGGAAGATCAAGCAACTAGGGGAAAGCTGAAACATACTACAAAATACTGAGATGTTTCTAAAGTTTCCATTGTTTTTCAATTGTATCTGGAATCCACAATTAACTGCCTTACCCAGCCACCAATTCAACACATAACCTCAGAGTGAGGAAGGGCTGTTTGAGATGAGAATTTGTTATATAGAAGACATATATGTCTAACTTCCTTTTGTTTTTCTCCTTTATCCTATATCCATCTTTATCTTCCTCTGGCTTCACTTGAATTTTTATTCTATATAACATTCCCTGATTTTGCTAGCTCTGTCTTAACTGGTCATCTCTTGTCATTTCTTTTATTTCCAACCACCATCTCTTTCTTTGTCATCCCTTGAATCTTCTTTGGCCTATGTGATCCTAAGCAAGTCACCCACTCTCTATCTGCAAAATGAAGGAAATGACCTCTGAGGTAACTTCAGACTTGAAATCTGTGATTCAGGGGTGTGTGTGTGTGTGTATATATATATATTGCTTTTTTATTATTTTTCCTTTTACTTTTTTCTCCACTCCTTTTTTTCTCCTTAATGGATTTTTTTAACAGATTCAAAGGCAATGTCTGGGCATGGATAGAATTTGACTAATATCTGATCAAAAATACCCAACAAACTATCTCTCCAGGCTTTTATTTTTGCTTACCTATGTTTTTTATTATTATTTTTTTAAATTCTGAATTCTTTCCCTCCCACTTACTCCTTTCCAAGTCATTGAGAAAGCCAAAAAACAAAACAAAAACTTACAAAATATGTATAGCCAAGCAACATAAATTCCTGCATTAGCCATGTCCAAGAAAAGGAAATATGATTCAATATGCATTCTGACGCCATTAGTTCTCTACATGAAGTTGCATCATAAGTCCTTTAGAATTGATTCTATTATATTGATTAGAGTGGCTGAGTCTTTCAAAATTATTTGTCTTTGCCATATTATTGTCATTGTATACATTTTTAACCTGGTTCTACTCATTTCACTTTACATCAGTTTCTATGTCTTTGCAAATCTTTCTGAAACTAAACCCCTCACTATTTCTTACACCACTATAGTACTCTTATCACATTCATAAGTTGTTTAGCCATTACTCAATTTATGAGCACCCCTCAATCTCCAATTTCTTGGACATTGGAGACATTGGACATAACAAAAAGAGCTACTACAAATATTTCTGAACATAGTAGATACTTCTCTTTTTTTATCTTTTTGGTAAAAACCTTATCTCATAGACTTCAAATAAAAGAAATGCCATTTATTGTTTGAAGATGTTAATACTGAAAAAGATCTTAAAGATCATCTAGTTCAAGCCCCTTATTTCACAGAGGAGGAAAATGACTCTTAGAGAAAGAAAAAACTGATTGCCTTTAGTGATTGTTCAAGGTTTTATAGCAGATAAAGAACTGGCTTTTAAAGTTGAAAAGAGCTGAATCCAAATCTTTCCTTAAACACTAGTTTTGTAACATTGGATAAATCACTGACCTCTCTCAGCCTAAGTTTTCTCATCTTTGAAATAATGGGAGTTGAACTCAGTGACCTCTTAGACCTATTCTAGCTCTAAATCTATGATCTTAAGTAGCAGTACCATAATTCAAAAGCAACTTGCTTTCAGGTCCATTACTCTTCCAATGTATAATAGCTAGCATTTATATAGCATTTAAGATTTGTATACATTATCTCATTTAATCCTCATAATAACAATGGGGTTGGTGATGCTATTATAATCCACATTTTGCAGCTGAAAAAAAAAAAAAAGCTGAAGCTAAGAAAATTTAAGTGACTTGCCCAAGATCACACAACTAATACCTAGGCAAGATCTGCAATGACTTCTTCCCGACTATAAGCCCAACACTATCTAGGAACTGTCTAGCTAGCTGCCTGAACTTCAGAAATGTTCACTACCCTGCTTATGCTCATACAAGAAGTCAGGAAGTCTAAAGTCTAGGTCTCTTACCTTTTAATATAACACTTCCTATTACAGCTGCCTACTTTCATACAATAATCAAATTCCCAACTATTATATAGCATAGGGTTGGATTAAGGATAAGGAGTACTTGCCATCTGCTTTGTGAAAATCTTTCAGAATACTTTAGGGGCTACAGGTGCAAATGTCAAGGGCTTAATCCAATTTATAAAAAGTCAACTGCTTAGTAAGTGAGAAACCACTGGGACAGTTTCCCCTAACCATACTTTATTAGGTAGCCTGATAATAGGGATTCTTTTGCTGATGGTCATGTAAGGTATGGTATCAGGAATTCCTACTAATTCCAGGACTTTCTCAGCATGATTCATCTTCCCAATTATCAGAAAAAATATCAAAGGATCCTTACCACTTGGAGCTTTCATTTACTTTTTTTGTTGTTGCTGTTCTTAATTTCCTTCTTTGGAGGTACAAAAATTGCCCTTTCTAATGTAGTTCATTGAGACTACTGAGACTACTAAAAAGATCTTTGGCCTGAAAAAATTTGCTGTCTCAATGGTGAGAACATTGTGATCTGGCTTGTCGGAGATAACTTGTTTTTGTTGATCAATTTTTCATGACTCATTTGGGATTTTCTTGGGAAAGATAACAAAGTGGTTTGCCATTTCCTTCTCCAGCTCATTTTACAGATGAAAAAACTGAAGCAGAGTTAGGTGACTTACCCAGGGTCACGCAGCTAGAAAGTAGCTAGAAGGCCACAAATCAGCCTCTATGACTATTCTTAGGCCTAATTTACTACACCTATTTTGCTTTATTTCTTTTCTGTGCCTTTTAGCACTGCTTTAGGCTTCTTTATTATTTTGATTTCTTTTTCAGTTGGTCAACTAGAATTTATTAAGTTCCTTACTTGTGCCTAGGCACTGTGCTAAGCATCAAGTATACAAAGAAAGGGAAAAAATACTCCTGATCTCAAGGAACTCATAGTCTATAATTGGGAAGATAACATGCAAACACCTATGTACAAATAAAATACATACAGGATGAATTGATGATAAGAATTATTTCTTTTTTTTTCTGTATATGCCTACTACAAGTCCTGATATGCTTAATAAATCTTACTGAATCATTGGATGACAAGAGGATCCAATCTAGACATACTTGAATCTTGAAGAATAAATTTAATAATGTAATGTCTTGCACTTAGGTTCAAAAAATTAACTTCACAAGCACCAGATGAAAGAGACATGTTTAGATAGTAGTTTGTGTGGAAAAAATCTCTTGGTGTTTTGTTATACTTGAAAGCTTAAGTCAATAATGTAATATGCTATCTTGAGGTATTTTAAGAAAAGCATAGCTCACTACAACCAGTGATAATCCCACAATATTTCGTCATGGTCAGATGACATCTATAGTATTCTTCTGTATCAGTTTAGGAAGGGTGTTAGTGATTAGGCCCAAAAACCTCCATTTAAAGGAGATCAGGGTAGTGAAGGACCTTGATTCTACCACAAGAGTTTCAATTGCAGAAACTAGGAATATTTAGCCTCAAGAAGATTGCAGAGGGCAGGGAGGAAGGAGCAGGGACATGATAGCCATGCTCAGAAAGAGCACTCACTCTGGAGAGCACCTATGTTCAAATCCCATCTCTAATATTACTTGAGTAACCTCTCATGACCTCAGTTATCTCATCTTCAATGACCCTAAGTGTCTGAAGATCTGTCATATGGAAGAGGGATTAAATCAGAGAAAGCAGAATATGAGAGACTTTTGGGGATGGAGCCAAGATGGCAGAGTAAAGTCAGGGATCTGTTCAAGCTCCCCCAGTTTCCCTTGAAAACCATATGAAACCAAATCTCTGAATAGAGTCTGATGGAACAAAACCACTCTTCAGCCCAAGGCAGACTGGAAAAACTTCAAGAAAAGTCAATCTCACTAGGGTGAAAGGGATGTTCAGCCCTGCTCAGCTAAACTCTGGGAAAGCTGATAAGAGGGTCTTAATCACAGCAAATCAGCCACTAAGACCATCAGTCCTGGCTCAGTAGAGGCACTTTTCAGTCTAAGCTCAGAAGGCAAATTCTGGGAAACCAAGCTGTTTCCTGAAAAGAGCAGCCAAAACTCCCCCCTGCAAACACAAGAGGCCCCTGTGCTCAAAGCCAAGGTTCAGAGCTATACAGGAAGCTTGGGACAGCACCACCTTTACCCCAGTATCAGAGTTCAACATAAAAGTTAAAAAATATATAAAAATAACAAAAAGTAAAAAGTAAAAAAAAGCAAATACCTAAAGGAAGGGGAAAAAAACAGCAAAAAACAGAAAAGAACCTTGACCACAGAAAGCTATGGTGACAGGGCAGACTAAAACCCAAACTCAGATGAGCACAGAATGTCCACAGAAGAAATCTCAAATAGTGATATGCATTGGTCAGCCAAAAGATCCAAAGCCCAAAGAGGCTTTTTTTGGAAGTGCTCATAAAAGACTTTTAAAAGCAAATAGAAGAGGTAGAAGAAAAAATGAGAAAGAATATGAGAGGTATATATGAGAGAGTCAACAGCTTGGAATAGAAAAGAAAAAAATTGTCTAAAGAAAACGCCTTAAACAGTAGAATTAGCCAAATGGAAAAAAGAGACACATAAGTTAACTGAAGAAAATCACTCATTAAAAATTAAAACAGAGCAAATGGAAGCTAATGACTTTATGAGACAGCAAGAATCAGCCAAACAAAATAAAAAGAATGAAAAAATGGAAGAAAATGTGAAATACCTCATTAGAAAAACAGCCAAATTGGAAAAGAGATCCAGAAGAGACAATTTAAAAATTATTGGCCTACCTGAAAGGTCATGACCAAAAAAAAGAGCCTGCATAACATTCTTCAAGAAATCATTAAAGAAAACTGCCCCAATATTCTAGAAATAGAGGGGGAAATATTGATTGAAAGAATCCATCAATCACCTTCCAAAAGTGATCCCACAAGGAAAACCCCAAGGAACATTGTTGTGAAACTCAAAAACTACTATCTCAAGGGAAAAATACTACAAGCTGCCAGACAAAAGCAATTCAAATATCAAAGAGCAACAATCAGGATTACCAGGATCTGGTAGCTTCTATAATAAAGGATTGGAGGGCCTGGAATGCCATATTCCAGAAGGCAATCCAAAACTACCCAGTGAGATTCACCAGCATCTTTCAGGGGAGGCAATGGAGCTTCAATGAAGTAAGAGACTTTCAGTCATTTCTACTGAAAAAAACAGAACAGAAAATTTAATCTACAAACACAGGACTCAAGAGAAACATAGTAAAGTAAACGGAGGAAATATATATTATTTAAAGGAAAGCGGAATGAGGAGAACTGGGTAGAAGTTGCAGAAATCCCTTTGTACTTGATATCAGGAAAAACTTCCTAATAATTAGAACTATCTTCAAGTAGAATAGACTCCCCTGGGGAAAAGTGAGATTACCCATTGGAAATATTTAGGAAGGGCATGGATGGAGATGGGTTTCCCTTAGGGGAAAGAGTTGCAATAGAGAGATTGTAAAGTCCTTTCCAATTTGAAGGTTCCATGATTCTGTAACTTTTTCCCAGAGTGAAGGGTGGGGAGGAGAAAAGTCTTTCTAACTATTATTCTGAAATCAATATATTATCATTTCACCAGATTCTATTTCTCAACTAGGTTCTCCATTGCCACCACTCATGTTAAGGAAAACTCCGATTTTCTGCTTTGTGAGCTCAGCTACTGAAAAAACTTCACCTTCAAACTTTTAATTTTTGCATAAAGACAGTAATAAACCTTTCTCTTTCTGTGCCCTAACAGGGATTATCCAAGGCCATGATTATTTTCTTCCTTCTCACCTACTCCCTTGAAATTATATCAGATGGAATTCAGTATGTTTCAACTCTCTGTGTTCCTTCTGTCTCAATAACAATATGGAGAATTAGGAATCATTATTTCTCTTAGCTTTAATAAGATGTTGGGGTCAAGCACTTCTATGTTAAGACACGTGTTCAGGGAGAGGCAATAAATCTTAAGATTTGGAACAAGAAAAGTTAGAGTCAAGAGATATTTCCTTACAAAAATAAGTGCCTGGGAGCTCACAGGATACAAAAATTTAAGCAGCATAGTATTATCTTTTGGTCATTAAATAATAAAAGATTTTATTTCACTGCTCTCATTTTTTTGTTCAAAGAATTTTACTGCTGAAGGATCCCTTATAATACCATTTCATTCATCCTCCATAGATGTTCTTATTGTATCTTAAATGTAGAGGAGACTTCTCAAACTCTGATGGAAACATGTTTCAGGATATGAAGACTAGAAATAGGAATATTAAGAAGTTTTTCCTCCCTTCAATGACTCTAAACATCAGCTAATTACCTTCCTCTTCCCCCAAAACAAACAAAAATCCTTCTCTTTTTGTCTCTTCATTGACTTATAAATTTAAGTAATTCCTTCAGTCTTCTCCAAGCACTTCTCCAAAGAAGTGTTTGATCCTTTTTCAATAATAGAAGAAGGAAGAAATGCTATGTCACATTGATCTCTGGTTTATTGAAGGCCTAGAAAAATTTTCCCCAAAAGATACCACAATATGAGGAAATATCCATACCCATACATCCATCTGTTCATCCTAGTTGTTGAAGGTACCTTTCCTTCAGGTCAAGACTGCTTGCCAGCTAGCCACTAGAAGTAGTTCAATTGTATCCCCCCCTTTGCCTCAATTCTCAATTCTTCCCAAAACCTAAGGGATTTGTGTCAGAAGGGAAGGATCATAGGAAGAAATATGGATAGAGTGCTAAGTGGTTGTGACTAGAGGAAAAAGAGTATTATGTGAGGGGAGAAAAATTATGATTATAGGAGGAGTATAGATGTGGACAAGAGAAAGCAAGTGAGCATAGGAGAGAAAATCTATCAACATGGCAAGGAATGTGTAGGAAGGGCATGGGTTTATATTGAACATGTGGCTATAAAAGTGCAAAGAAGACAGAGGTAACAGCATTTTTAGGGAAAGCACTGGTTATAGCACTTGCTATATGTATATGTAAGGAGTATATGTAAAAACACACATAACCATAAGCATATACAAGAGCACACATGCTAAACAAAGGGATAAGACTGAATCTGTGATTTTATTGGTAGAGGGGATGACTCTGAGGTGAGGAAACTCTATCATTACAGATTGGCACCTTTTCTGCAACTTATGGTCTTAGAGGGTTGATGAGAGCACTGAGAGCTTAAGTTCACCCAGTGTCATATAGCTTGTACATATCAGAAATAGGACTTTAAACTAGGTCTCTTGGTTTCAAGGTCAGCGCCCAAATATTTCTCTGATTTGCTGGACATCTCTAACTACAAATTTTCTTTTAATTGCTCATGTCACTCTGACCTTTCTTGTGTATTTATAATACTCTAACATATTAAAACTGATTATTAATATATTTAATCTCTACTAGACTGTAAGCTCCACAAGAACAGGGACTAGGTAGTTTTTCATCTTTTCCTGTATATATTAAACTCTTAAAATACATTTCTTGAATTAAAACCAAGTATGTTTGAGAGCAAAGATATTGTGGAGAGAGCGAAAAAAATGAGAATGCAATGGTGAGCAAGAGTCACAGGCAAAGGGCAAATAAATCTAGACAAGAAAAAGGAGGAAGTGAGCAAAGTAAAAAGAACAAATGGGAGAGCCTGAATGTATGTGGAGGAAGCAGAAAAAAGAGTGAGAGAGTACAAAGGTGCCATATATACGAATGGTCCAACACTGATTAAAAAAAAAAAATGCTAGAAAAAGCACATGTTTATAGAGTATAAAAAGGTACATGGAATGTGGGAGGAAGGGTCCAGAGGACACAATAGATATGAACTAGATTAGCTAAGTGATGCGAGTTAGATGTGAATCACAAGAAAACGAGACATGGCAGTGTTATCACTTATGTACATGTGCATCAAAAAATGACAAAGAGCAATTAGAGCTGAGGTAATAAAGCTGTGACATGAAGATGTGTAGGTAAGTGGGAAAAGGCTTGTTTCCCAAAGTACTAGAAATCCAAGCCATCCTAGGAGAGATGGATTAGGGGGGCAAAAAAAAACCATTCCTGTCCTCTGGAAATGAGGGCTTCTCCCTGTTTCTTCCCAAAGTTCTTGAAATTTTTCTCTACTTCCCTCCCTCCACCCCACCCTGCTCTCCCCTTCCGAATAAAAACCCTTATTTATTTTCCTTCCCCTCACTCCCACTCCCTCACTTATAGAGCAAATGGACCCGGCTTCCATCACAGCTGAGCCGGTCAGGTGGCTCAGAAGTACCACAAGGAAGACCCCCTGAAGGGTCTGGGGGTGTTGGAGGATGACGCCGTGAACGGAGCTGCTGCCGAGACTGGAGTTGGTGGCGAAGTTCAGAGACACGTTCTTCTTTCTAGTGGTAGAGGCAGAAGGGAAAGAGATGACAAGGAATAGAGAAGATTTAAACTTTAAATCTTTACTTAAAACTTACTTTACTTTACTTTACTAAAACTTAAATCATTACTGGAAAAAAAAATTTGGAGCACAAAGCCTCCAAATTTGGAAAGAGGAAAGGGGAAGATATAAGGGGGAAAAAAAGGAAGAAACTGAGAAAAGGGAAGAGAGAAGATACCAGGAGAATGGCAAGAAATAAAGAGTTATAAGGGATTGAATGAAAGGGAGAAAGATAAGATCTGAAAGTTTTCAACACATATAATATAATAATATAAAATAAATATGAAAAAATAATATAAAAGTCCCTTCTTCCCAAAACTACCTGTCCCTCCGAATCACAAGCTGACCTTCCCTTATACTCCTCCACTCACCTCAGCAATGATCTTTTCTAACTCCCGATTTTCTTTCTCTAGAAGTCGTGATTTCTCTTCCTCATTGTTATTAGTAGATGAACCTGTTTTCATAGTGTCTTGGGCTTCAGATTGCCACTCTCCTCTGGTGATCAGCCTCCGCATCTGAGGGTAGTTGGTACAGAAAGGAAGAACAACACACTCAGCTAAGTCTAATAGCAAAGTTGGGTAAAGAGAAAGCAAGGAGTAAAATTAAGGAGACAGAAATAGCAGCAGCACAGGGACAAGGATGAGAAGGAGGAAGGGTAGAATCAAGGAGTCCAGAAAGTAAGGGGAGAAGGAAAGGGAATTCCTGGATTATGGGAAGGAATAGAATAAAGGGGGAATAAGAGGATTAAGGAAAAGAGAAACAAGCAAACAAAAAAAGATCAGGATGGAGTTGGAAAATAAGGATAAATACACATTAAGTAAGGGCAATTTATTAAGAAAAACAGCTCCTGGGGCAGCTAGGTGGTAAAGTGGATAGAGCATCAGCCTTGAAGTCAGAAGCACAGGAGTTTAAATCTGGCCTCAGACACTTAACACTTGGCTGTGTGACCCTGGGCAAGTCACTTAACCCCAATTGCCTCAGGGGGAAAAAAAAAAAGTAAGAAAAACAGCTCCCTCCTATTTCAAAGCCTCACCTTGGGCACAAAAAGCACAACTAGTGTAATGTAGGAGGAAAATACAATGGCAAGAGAAGCAAAGGCAAAAGCAGCATCCTGTTGACTAGATAGGATCATAGTGACTGGGGCAGTGATGAGACATAGGACCTGAAAAACACAAAGACATTCATGAGTCCAATAAGATGTAGGACAAATTTTCTCCCTCTATAATTCTTATAATGCCAGTTTGAGGAGCTGTTGAGGGAGTATGTTGATGCTGGCTATCTCATTAGAAATAGCCTGTCAGGCATTGATTTGGATTGTAACCAGTGATTTAGAGACGAGCTTCCAAAAAACGTATCCCACGAATCATTTCCCCAGTTCTAACTAATCGCCTTCTCCCTTCTGCTTCTCATATCAGTGCTATGAGTTGAGCCAACAGATAGGGACAGAATTAGTCTACATACATTTGGTATGCCCTATCTGCCTCAGAAATGGAAAAACACTTAATTTCATTCAATAATCACTTATTAAGTGACTATTGAGAACAAAGTACTATGAAGAGGCAGCATCAAATCCATCTCTATTAGACACACTTTTAATCTTAGCCAGAACCAGAGCCATAATAAGGATGAGGAGAGTGGGCCCTCTCCCAGCATGCTCAGAATGGGAGGTATGTTCCAGCTTGTGTCTCCCATTTCAATCCATCTCCCAGTGCAAGGCCATCCACCTCAGTCTCCTAGAGGTGACATCATTTTACTCTCATCTCTCCTCTGTAATGCTTCTTAAGTGGGGGAAGGGAGGGATGGAAGGGCTGTGGAAAGGCCAGGGACTGTTTTCTATGCCACAGAGGTTCTCTGTAGGACAAGTCAACTCCTTTCCCAGTTAACTGCACCTACAGAGGACTGTGCCACCCCCTCCCATTTCCACCCTCCCCTCCTTTCCCCACTTCCCTATCTACTCTAAATCAATTTGCTCTAGAATCACAAATTCTTGTTTAAGGCTGTGACCTTATTTTATCAGATCTCCATTTCTGAATCCTAAGATTATCTACCCATAAGTAGTAGTGAGACTAGTGACTTTGCACAGCCCACCCTCATAAATCTGATTCACTCCCCTGCCATGGCATCCTCTCCCTGATGTAATGGTCCTCTTCAAGAACAAAGGACAAGGGGCAGCTAGATAGTGTAATGGATAGAGCACCAGCCCTGAAGACAGGAGGACCAGAGTTCAAATCTGACTTCAGACACTTAACACTTCCTAGCTATGTGACCATGGGCAAGTCACTTAGCCCCATTTGCCTCAGCAAAAAAAAAAAAAAAAAGACAACAATAATCCATATGTAGACATATGGCTCACCGCCACATTGTAGATTGCCATTCCAACAGCACGGTGATCATTGATTTTCTCAGTGGAGACACTCTTGGTCTCATAGGCAAGGAAAATCCCAAGAAGCAGCAACAGTCCCTTATACCCATAAAAGATACCTAGGGATTAAAAAGATCACATGGAAAACATTCATCTTCACTCCCCCACCACATCTATTCCTTCTCTAGTCCCTCCTAATTCCCCAATCCTTCATCAGACACCAATTTTTTTCAATAGCTCCATTAAAGCAAAGTGAAAAACGACCTTTCTAACCTCTCCAGGAGATATGCCTGTTTGATCCTCCCTCCCTCCTATACTGACCCTACCTCCCACTCATCTTCTCTAAACTTTTTTCCTATGCTATCCTTTGACTTATTATAAGGTGATACTTCTGGTCTCTTTTCAGAAGATTTGTGCTCCAAATTTCTTTCTCAGTAATGATGAAGGACTATACTGAACAGTACACACTGGCTTACCAGGATCACCTACTCTGGCAGCCAACAACAAATATGGTGTATGTTTAAAAGGACTTTCCAGGGCTAAGAATGTAAACTGTGGCTACAGACAGAACACAGCAAACTAACTGAACCAAAGGAGAACGAAGCCTATGACTTGCCCAATCAAAGATGGTATAGTTTTCAATAAAGTATTCCTAACTTATTCCTCTGTCACTACAGAAGTGTGACTTTTAATCTATCTTAGAGTCTCAGTTCCTTACAGGCAGAGACAAATTTACTTCCATTCTTTGAAAGGTCTTTATTATATAGGAGATATTTTTTAGGGGGGAGGTAAGTAATCCATGTTGTGTATCTTTGCCTCACATGAATCCCACCCATTCTCCCCAACTCCCTTTTATTGTTTGTTTCTATCCTCCTCCCTTCTGTTTTCAAGACTACTTTCATCTCCAAGTCCCCCATGCCCCACCCACCGAGCCAAGTATTCATCTTCTTGGAGCTGCAGTGCTCCAGCTGGGGTAGAATGGAGATATCAATATCTTGTTTTGGTTCCTCCTTGGTGAAAGACTATAGGAAAAAATGGGACCATAGGTAGAAAAAGTGCCACTTCTCACATTCTACTTCTTGTCTAGGATACAGTCTCCAACTTCTCCCCTTTGCTTGAATAAGTTATCCTCAAAAACAATACCTCCCACTCAATAACATCCTCAGTTCCCAGTCTATGTATATGAGCTTCCCTTCCTGAATCCCAACCCCAAAATCTTAGCTCCCCTCTTTTGAGAGAATCAGTTCTTAAAATGTACCCTATCTGATTGCTATCAACATAATACCTTAAGTCTTTTGCTTGCTTTTATTCCCCAAAGTTATCAAATTTACCAAATTAATCATACAGTTATTAAACTATATAATTAATAAGAGTTTAATAATAAGAGCTCCTTCTTAGATGAAAAAGTTCTTTTTGATGTCTAGTAGGATGTAGAGAGTTATCTTTATTCGGGTCTTCTAAACTAATTTCTAATAAGAGCAATGCCTTTATGATTGTCCTCAGCCGCTTCAATTCCAACTCCATAGCTTTTAAGTATACCTCAATTGTTCGATGTAAGGGATCCACAATCTGCCAAATAGCCAATGTAAAAACATCCAGTCCCACCAGCAGCCCCACGGTAGCATAAAGTTTCCAGGATTCTAGTGTCTGGGTCAAAGAGGATATAATATGGTAATTACTAATAAAGAGAGCACTTCACACCCACAACCCCCACCCAGGATCCAGCCATTCTCCACCTTTATTACTGTCAAAAGTCTATCAATGGTTCCTGAAAAAGATCAGGGGATTGGGGTGGGGGAAGTCTGGCTTGGCAGAGGGTTAGGAGAACAAGTCAGCTCACCTTCCGTCTTTCCTTTTTCTCTTCCTTTTTTGTGAATACTGTGTGGACCCACCAAATCTTAGTGAACATGGAGCCATAGCCCAGACTGAAGCCCAGGCCTAAAAGCCAGAGTCGGGCCTAAGGGAAAAAAAAAATGTATACATGCATTTTGGGAAGTGGAGAAAAGAAAAGGAGGAATTCAAGGCAAACAAAAAAAATAGGAAATAAGGGAGAAATTTGAACAGAGGAGTTGAAGATGCTGGAACAGTAGAGCACAGGAGATAAGAAAAGGAAGAAGATTGAAAGTACACACAAAGATATAAGGATTCAAACAAGATGGAGAAAAGGAGATAGGAGAGAGTGAAGAGTGCCAAGAAAATGGATATGGATTAGTTATGATAAAGTACTCCTCAATCAGCATGTAAGGAATGTTACATGTCACACTTACATGACTGGTATGTCTTGGCAAGTAGGCTTTCCCCAGAGTACTGAATCTTGCTCCATACATATTACTCTTGAGGTCCTGAGACCTAAGAGGGGTCTTAAGGCCCTTCCTTATATGTCCTTAAACTTTCTCACCCCTTCTCTTTCAATACAACAACTTCCATCTTTCTGAACCCAATGTGGGGCTCTTTCTTGTCATTTTTCATTTCTTATCCTGAACCCCTATACCAGGGGTCCTCAAACTATGGCCCGCGGGCCAGATGCAGCAGCTGAGGACATTTATCCCCCTTAATGAGGGCTATGAAGTTTCTTTATTTAAAGGCCCATAAAACAAAGTTTTTGTTTTTACTATAGTCCGGCCCTCCAACAGCCTGAGGGACAGTGAACTGGCCCCCTATTTTAAAAGTTTGAGGACCCCTGCCCTACACCATGGATATACCCTAGCTAGTTTCTTGGTCATGCACAGTTTTTCCTTCCCTTTACTTCATCCCCTACCTGCAAGGTGATAGTGATTTTGGAATCCTTTTCATTTTTTTAATGTAAAAAATTTCATCCATGTAGGGAGCTGCCAAGCTGGTTATTACACCTGAACCAATGTGAATTGGCACCTGCTTTGCATTATAATTGCAGAGTTATCTGGGGCACTGAGGGAAATGGACCTGGAATCCCACAGCCAAAAGTAGGACTTGAAACCAAATCATCCTGATTCTAAGGCCATTTCTTTGTCACTATGCCATTCCCTGAAATTTAGTACCAAATGGAAAAGTTGGTCAGATTGTCAGACAGAAATAAGCATGGGACATTACCAAATGAAGGAAATTAATATAAAGGACAAATAAGGGGGAAGAAGAAAAAAAGAAAAAATAAAAGAAAGGTGATGATAAAAAACAGCTTCAAGGATAAAAACACCTTACCTGACAAACAAAGGGGAAGTGGCCTGGCCTAATGTGGTGGCCATCCAGCCCAAGTGGGAAGACAGCAGCTAGTGCCAAGCCACAGCCAACAGCAGTCAGATTGTTCAAGTTTGGTTGTGAATTCTGGATATACCTAGGATAGAGGGGGAAGGGGAAGATCAATTACCTATCTGTGGATAGATTCAACCTTTCCCACGCAACACCATACCACAGACCTAAACCCATGCACAAAGTCCTGGGATCACAAGAAAGCAGGTTTTAAAAAGCTTGAGAGAAATCAAGTTAAGGGAAGATTAGTCTTTGGATATAGATAGAAATTTCTCTCCCGCACAAAAGTGGGGCTACAGAGAGTCTATCAGTATCACAAGTGTTAATGAGTTTAAATTTTGCTTAGGACCTATTAGTGCCCTAATGTGATCACAAGGGGCATTTCCCGCCCCCCCCCCCAAGATATATGACTTGAAGGATAAAAAGGAATTTATATTTTATATCCCTGCTTTTATTTCCAAAACATACTGGGAAATCAGTGAGTCAACACTGGGCAAACATTTTTGGGGTATGTGTCATTATGATGAGGCAAAGCTTTGCTCCTATCATGATATCCATTTATGAGTAGACTGATGGGTAAAGGCCATAGTGATCATTTGAAAGGACAAAAAAAAAAAAACAAAAAAACAAAAAAACAAACCCCACAACAACAGAAAAAGAGAAACTGACCGAACATGAGAGTTGTAGATATTAAAGGACAAACAAACGATGGCCAGCACAATGCCCAAACTGGATAGTACTGAGACGGAGATAAAGAGCTTCTGAGATAGAAAGCGGAATGTCTGGATGACCAGGGTTTGGTCAGCTGGGGGATTTCCTCCTAATTCGAGGAAGGAAAATGAAATAAAAAAGAAAAATTAGGAGACAATCTTAAAAGGTGAGAGATCTGAAGCAAATGACTCTGATTATAAGATCTAGATGTTACAGTAGGAACAAATACTGCTATCAGACAGGACAGGATGTTGAGTTTCATCATCAAAGTATGTTGTAAAGTTTCCACTTCTTTTGCAAAGGGAAGTGTAGTACAGTGAAAGGAGAAGGGTACAGCCATGATCAGGCAAAAGGATGGAAAGAAGTTTCTTCTAGACAAATCAAAAAGTCATCAACTGAGAGAATTATAGAATCTCAGAACTGGAAAAAATCTTGAACATATTATCAAGTCCGACATCTACTTTTAGAAAGAATATCTAATCCAACAATATTCAGAACATCTACAAATTCCTTAAGGGTATCACAAAATTCTCCCAAAGTTCTCCAAAGTTATTACCTCTAATTTAAATTATATATGTGTGTATAAGTATACCCCTTCTCTTTTTAAATATTGTGTACATATACTATAAATGATATACACCCATATATGCATACATGTTAAATGCACACAATACTAAGAAAGGGAGAGGGTTTGTGCCAAATATCAGGTGCCAAACATCAGGTGCCAAAACATCAATCAAAAAAAAAAAAAAATGTGGAGTATCAATAGCCTAAACAGTTAGGATAGATGCTTGGCTAGCTTCTTATCTTTTTCTTAAACATCTTCAGGACTGAGACTATACATTTACCTCAGTTGACCAGGTTAAAGATTTTCCTTTCTGAAATCCTTTTTTTAATCCACTCATTTTCTCTATTTTAATTTAAACTGATTTCCAAATAAATGAAGAGTACTGTGTAACATTCTTCCCATTTAAAACTCTTTATTGCTTGCAGACAAAGATTAGGTCACTCCTTAGCCTTCTTTTCTATAGGACAAACAACACTTCAGTTTGCTTCCTGAATTTTCATCTCTAATTCAGGGGTTTAGATTGCCTGAAATATTTCCACGATGACACCAGAAGATAGAATTGTAGAAGAATAAAATATTAGACCTAGAAGGAGTCTTAGATAGTGTCTAAATCAATCACTTTATTTTACAAATATGGAAAATGAAACACTGAAAAGTTAAATATTTTGCCTAAGGTCCCACCTCCAGTTAGTGTGTAACGGGCTGAAACTCTGAATAGGTGCACTTGAATCAGACAACCAAGCACTTAAGGCTAATTACCTACTGGACAATAACTCTATTAACATGTTTGGAATTTCTCTTCTCACAGTTAATGCTGGGGTTAAGAGAATTGTAGGGAAGGATTAGAGGGTAGAGTGAAAGAGGCAGAGAACTTCACTTGGCCTCAGGAGGAGGAGGAGAAAAGTATGGAGATTCATGAAGATTCTGAACTCTAGAATCAAGGAAGGATCCTTGGCAAAACTCCCAGCAGTTTTGTCCATCTCCTTCACTTCTCCCCCTAAAAACCAAGGACTTTTGCTTATCCTGACTCTGGCTGATTCTGAGGCCTCCAGGGAGCTAGCCTGAACTTCATACTAGTGGAAGAAGGAAGAATATCAGAAGAACACAGGATCTCTTATGCTCATAGTTTTTCTATTATATCAGAACCTTCAGAACCTTCAATGTGAAAATCATTTCCTTCCTTCAACCACCAAATGTGGTGGTCTCCAACCCTCTTCCGTATACTTACTGCTAAGATCTGTGATTCTCTTATTATTCCATGAATTACTTCAATAGTTATTCACCAACTAAGAATTTTTTTCAATTCCCTGATCCCAGGGCCTGTGACATACAGCTGCTACATTTCAGCCACAGCCCTTCCCCACCTCTGCAAACATGAAAGCCCTATTTGATTTTTCCCTTCTCAGAAGGGGAAGGGATACAGGAAATAAAGTCACAGAAGTTAACAGATTTCATTTACCGATCCATTTGTCAGCACCCAGCCAGTGCAGGTCATCCTTGGTGCTGTCATAGTAGCCAATCTGCATATATTTTCCGCCTAGGAGGAAGAAAAAAAGAGGGCAAGACGACTTTAGAAAACAGAACTTGAATCCCCTTTTTCTTCCCATTTCCTGAAAAGTCATACTGCACTGTCTTTGATTTCTTTCTGATCCTAGGGATGTCAAGTTTAGAACTGAAAAGATCTTGGAAGTGGTCATTTCATTTATCCCCATATAAGTAGTACCTAAGTCTAAGTCTAAGTTTAAGTAAGACACCTAACTCAGCTCAGGCAGATAAGAATCTCTCCTAACTTTAAAACTCCTTAGAGAAGGGTTACTCCATAACTTTTCTTAGTTACCTATTTCCCTATCATTCTCTATTCTAGGCAGCTTCCATGAGCACTAACTACCTTATATCCCTTTCATTATAGTTAAATATCTCATCCTGGACACAAAAAGAAGGGAATGGGATAGGGGAAAAGGAGCTTTTCAAAGAAGCCCAAGAAATAATTCTCTTTACCAAGGAATGGAGAAGCCCAATTAATTCAAAGAACCATATTTGGCCATACAAGAAAACTCACATTAAGAAAACCCAATACAATATTGATTCATACATTTATAGAAATGTTAAACTTAAAAAGCAGGATGGTTGTTGACATCCCCCCAAAAAATCTGATAAATTCATTGACATTTAAGTCAATGTTGTTTGAAATAATTAGACTCCTTTATAAATTTAAAACATATGCTTCCAGATTAAAACTCCTTGATTAGAAGAGCTTGGTGAAAGTGAGGTTGGGGAAAATTTAATATAGGAGACTTGGCATTTTAAAGTCTATCAGGAATGAGGTTAAAGGATCTCTGAAATGATATTATAAGTTATTGGAAAAATAGGATTTAATTCCATTTACAAACAATAGTTTTTAGGAACATAGCTATTAAATCTTAAAGTGAGATATATATATATGTAAACTTAGAGGGAGGGGAGAGAGAAGAGAGGAGGGGAAGGGAGGGGAAGGGAGGGGAAGGGAAAGAAGGGGGGAGGGAGGAGGGAGGGTGGAGTTTTAGGATTGTCACTTTCTTCAATGTGATAAATACAGAAGATAAGCCAGGGCATAGGGAAAAAGGAAATAAAATAACCTTCCAACTTTTCTCAGTGTTCCATTTTGACAGCTCTCCCCATTGGTGTCTTCCTCTCCACTCAGGATCCCTCCCCACATCCCAGTTCTCCTCTCCACAAACCTTGCCCTCACCCTGCAGCTGTTCAATGAGAGTCCGTGCCATCCTAGAACCACTAGCATCAAATACCACATGGCCCTAAAGGGAGGAAATAGGGATGGGTGGAGGGAAGTGGAGAGGGATGGATAAAAGGAGGACAGAAGAAAAAAAAAAAAGCAAATCAGGGACACTTTCGTTTCTTGTGTTTTCAATAAATTCTATTTATGGTATTTCTTACATGTAGGACACACTCCAGTTGTCAGTACCCTAGATTTTAAAACATCATTCCTCTAAAGAGATTGAAACATCTGTGACAGTAAATCACCTCCAAACTATAAAGAGCACTAGATTGAGTTAAGAGATCTGTGGAATAGTTCTACCTTTGCCTTTAGCTAGCTGTATGACCCTGGGCTAGTCATAAATTTCTATGAACTTCAATTTCTTCATCTATAAAATGAAGAAGTTTGTGTAGATGCTCTCTAAATTCTCTTCCAGCAATAAAAATTCTATGGTATTAAGGAGATTTTTGAAAATCAGATGGCAATCTGATAAGAGGTCCAAAGGAAATGGAATACTCTTTCTTTTATAACAATAAAATATAAATAGAGCTTTAAGGTTTGTGAAGGGCTTTATAAATACATTTTCATTTCATTCTCATATATTTTCATTTTATCCTCACAATTCTGGGAAATATGATTATCCTTTATGAGGAAACTGAGAAAGGCAGGTTAAATAACTTATCAAAAGTCTCATAAGTAGTAAGTTTTTGATACAACATTTTCATTCAGGTCTTCCCTACTCCAGGACCAGCATTCTATCCACTGCACCATCTAATTACCTTTATATTAGGTATTTCTGTAACTTTTTAAGGGAATGAAAAATAGACAAATGACAAAAATTAGATTAAGGGCAAAGGAAGGTTGGTTCATACTGTCTAAAGAAATTCAAAGAAATCTATTCTGAATAACAGCCAAGTGTGGAGGAGGAAAGATATTTTAAAGGGCAAAAGTCTGTTGAGAAAAAAATCCTAATGGAAAGTGAAGGATGGGACAAGACTCACAGAAACTCCTTCAAAGGATGAAGAGTTCATTGCCCGGTAGATCTGATCTGTAATAGTTTGGTTGTTATAGTTGAAGTCCTCCAGTCGCACCCCACCACTCGAATGGATACCACTGCCCCCTGATGTCTTGTTCAATGCTAAAGCCAAAGCCCAGATAGCATCATAGGCCAGTGGTGCCTCCTGAAAACCACCAGTCTCCTCAGCTTTCTTGCTCCCCAATCGCTGGGTCAGTTTTTGTACAAACTCCTGCGATGTCTAATGAAGGAAGGAGTAGAGAAGGAATTAATATGCCAGGTTTCAAATGGTATATCCAATTCCCATGATTCCTGCTTCATCCCCCTTTTAATTCATTTGCTTATTCACTTAATGTATGAACAAGGATCTAGAGTCTAGAACTGGAAAGAAACTCAGAAGCTATGTAATTTAAACCCCATCATTTTACAGATAAGGAAACTGAGTTCCAGGCAGGCTAAGGTGACACAGGAAAGATTTGAATCCAAGTCCTTTGACCTCAGAATCCTTGCTCTTTCCATCATACTATGCTTCCTTCTTGTCATATATTTGTATTGGACTATATCCATTTGCCTGTCATACCTTATAAGACAAATGCATAGAACAAGGACACTAGGTTTTTAATTTGGTTTCATTAGCTCCTAGCACAGAACTACATATAAACAAATTAATTCCAATCCAAAGAGTTTGGATTACTGAGGATCAGGAAAAGGTAAAAAATACATGTGGACAGGGGAAAAGGAGATAGGCAGAAATTCAAAAAAGTTTCTTCTATATTAATATACAAAGTTCCCTCAGACCTCATTGGTTTAAGGCCTAGAAATAGAGTAAAAAGAGAACTGGACTTAAGAGTCAGAGGACATGAATTTAAATTCTTGTTTTGTTACCTACTTCTGAAATGAAGGTGCTGCTCTGCTATGATTTCCAAGATCCTTTCCAGTTTTTAAGTCCTATACATACCTCACCTCAGGTTTAGTTTTTTATTACCAACCACCTATAGAACATCTCTACTTGAATGTCTTATCACTTAAAACTCAGAATGACCAAAATTGAACTAGTCATTCCCGCCAAAAAAACTAGCTCTCCCTTACAAGTTCTCTATTTCCACCATTTTCCCAAACACACTAGCTTGAAAACCTTAGACTCAATGTCACATCTTTGTTCTCTATAACCAGTAACCAAATCCTATCAATTATCCCTTTGACATCTCACTCGCATTTGTTTTTTATTCCCACTGTGTGTGTGTTTCTTCTATTCTATGCCTGATATCCATCTCTGAAATGGCTTCTTTTTTTCCATTCTCTCCCATTACAATCTATCTTAAACACTATATGAGATTGCCTTGAGAAGAAGACATCAGCATCCACAAGTGATGACTCAATGCCCAGCTCCACTGAACTCTCAAATCTTTTTTCCCACTTTCCTACCTTAAATCTGCTCCAGTTCGACTGATTTCTGAGTTGAGATAAACATTGCCAGCCACTCCTCTCTAGTTTAATTTGCCTAGCCTTTTAACAACTGTGGAAAAGTTCCTTTTGCCAAGATAAGGACACAATTTTCTAAAATAACTTTTTCTAAGGAATTAATAGAAAACAATAAGCAAAACAAAATGTATTAAAATGAACAAGTCCACAAAGTACAGATTTCTGTTCCTACCACCTACCCGAGATCAGCTTGGCTGGCACAACTCACAGGAACCCAGCTTTTTCCTCTTTTCTTCACCTCGTCCTTATTTGGGTTAGATGTGTGAGAATGAATGCTAGACCAAAATTCAGAAATTTTTGGCTCAAATAGACTTAGCTTGGCACTGCTGCTAAAGCTGGTGGGATTCACAATCCCATCAAAAACCAGCTGCTAGGCCTGATAGAATTCATAGTCCCTCCCAGAACCTAAAATAAGGTCTAAGAAAATTCTCAGTATCTCTTAGAATTTGCTTCCTAGTCTTGTTTCTGGCCCTGGTGATCCCTACATTTCACAGTATAGTCACTCTGGGCCCCTGCCAAAAGATCTCCTACATTACTTGGAAGATTTCCCCCCCCTAGAATTCAAACCATCTTACACTGACCTTCCCCCATTTTCCTGTCCTATTCAGTATGCCTAAAGCCTCCTCACTAGGCAGTTAAGGCCAATTATACCCTTTGGTAAAGTTAAATACTTTAGTTTCTATTCTAAGCAAGCAAACAAGTCTAGTGTTACAACTAGAAATCTGGTCTTGATGGTGAATGTCATTTTTGATAGAGCCTATCTACATACCCCAATTACCTCAAACATGCAAAAATAAATTCCCTATTATTTCCTATTTCAAAGCTTGATCAACTTTTTTTAAAGAGATCTTTAAATTAAATTAAATTAAATTTTCTGAGAGCACTTGTAGCTGGCAATTCATTTGCAAAGCAGGGATGACTGACAGGTCCTGAACTTAATGAATAAGAAAGTTTTTCCTGGTTCAGTTTACTGGTTCTATCCAAAATTTCCCTTTATTCCAAAATCCCTTTAATTTGCAATTTTCAGATCTCACCATCTGAGGATTAGAAGCTTTCCAAATTCAATCAACACTCTGAGGGTAAGAGGTAAAAAATAAAGAATTGGGGACAGTTATGTCTATTCATTCCTTTCTTGATGGAATTATTTTCTGTAACTAACTTTCTCTCAGGGTGGTTTTTGGAGTCAGAAGACCTGGGTTCAAACTTTGCCTCTGTTACTACCTTTGTGATCTCGAGCAAACTTCTCAAGCCTCAAAGATTTGTCACCTACAAAATGAAAGGATTGGACTAGATGGTTCCTGAGCTTCCTTCCAATTCTAAATGTATAAATTGTCATCCACTTCTCTAAATATCTTCCTTTAAAACCAGGTCAAACCTCCTTATATCAAATCAATAAAGGCTTCTCCAACTTCTTCAACCCATATAAATTCTTCTCCTTCTCTGAATTCCCATAGCTTTAGTTGTAACATTCATATAGGCATTTTTATGGTATCATGAACTGTTACCATAAAGGTTTCATACAGTTCACTGTGTTTCCCTAAATACTGTTTATTTCTAAAGGGCAAGGATCCTGCTTTCTGAGCTCTCAGTAAATGTTTACTGTACATTAAGAATATATAAAACAGATAAATTCAAAGGTTTTTATTTTATCAAAGGAGGAAAAAACATTCACCAACTAACTCCCTTAGTTATTTTAAATGTTTATTTACAACCCATTAACTACTTAGGATAAAAATTTTAAGAAAACATTAGGAACCAGGCTAAATGAATAGCAATCAAAAAGAAGGATAAAACATCTAAGTAATATAAGTCCCTGGGAAAATAAAATCTGATTTATACTCAACTTTTCAGGAACAGAATGACTGCCAAGCAAGGTACAGCTGTACATCCAAGGAACTAAATTATTAACTCCACTGCCCTCCCTTTACAAGTCTCCAACTTCCCTTCATCTCCATGGTGACAATCACCCCCTACCTTTAGTAGCACACTGAGCATACTAAGAACTTGATTCCCTACCTCCATCCGTTTCCAGAACAATGACAACAGAGGCAGACCCTACAATACCATTTAAGCATAACCAGAACAGGAAAATTTTTCTAACCCTGACTGCCGAGTTCCAGTTACAACAACATTCTGTTAGTTATAACACGCCTGCACCCAGATCCCAGATCCCTGACCCACTTTACATACCTACTAACTATCCAAACCCAAATACTTCTCACCATGTTAGAGATACCACGAGTGTTCTCAGGATTTAGCATAACGATCTCAGTAGTGACATGTCCCTCTACTGCTTCTGCCATCTCCTGCTCAGTGCAGTTGATAGCTGGGTCTGGGGTTCTGAACCAGTTATCAGCATACCAGCCAATGAGGAACCAGACATATTTCTTCCCAAAGAGACGCTCCTTGTAAACCTGAGTATAGAGAAGAGGGATGGCTAAGATTGGTTCTAACCTCAGATCATCCTCTTGAGAATATGAGGAAAAGAGGCAAAACATGACATGCATGTTTCAGCAGTGGGGGAAAAAAACAGGGAAAGTTCATAAATTTCCTCTCAGACATTCATCCTTAAAGCCCTCTACTAATTCATAGGACCCCATAGAAAACTGAAATGGAATACAATGGTATTTGAAGAAAGTAATGCTAAGAAAACTAGAAGATATGAATACCAAGTACAAAGGTATGTTATCATAATAATGCTGGGACTAAAGAGTACAAAAATGATAACATAAGAAATCAAGGTTTTTATGTATATTCCCTGTCCACCCTCCCTTTTCAGAGTTCTTCAGCTCCACCTCACAGAAAACTTTACGAGCTTCAGTTTCATAGAAAAGTCCCACGATGATGCGGGCATCCTGGCGCTGCAGAAGGAAGAAAGGCAGAGATCCTGAAAGACATCTGTAAGTCTCGAACACAGTAATACATATAAAGTAAGTGTCTAAATGATCCTAACTGAATTAGTGAGATGTCCCTTTTGGAACTTCTAGGACTTGTATTTCTTGTTGCCCAGGCTGACTTTCCTTACTACCTCAGTTCTTGTTATCTTCACCAAGTCTCAGACCCCAATTTATTATTCTATCATACCTTAAGGTTCTTGACCGGTACTGCTGGATCAGAAAAGAAGCTCTGGCGGAAAGTGATCTCAATTCCTGCTTCCTTCACTCGTTCCTCTAGATCATCCAATGTCTAATAGAAAGGGCAACAAACAAACTTTTGTATACTCTCCCCTGTAAAAGTTCTTTTGCCCTAAGGTAGAGTCATATGAGGTAGGAAAGGAAAAAGAGATTGTGATTAAGAGGGATTGCATTCATACATACAGAGTATCTATGTACAGAGTTCAGGGCAGTTTCCCTACTTACTCACTCCCCTATGTAGTTAATATCTTTGATGAAAACCAGTGAGAAGAGGGGAATGCAAAAAGAACATGTTCAGCATACACACACACACACACACACACACACACGCACACACACACACACGCACACACGCACACACGCACTCAAAGAAAGAATGGATTTGTCTCCCATTTGTCATGATAGAAGCCATGAGGCCTCAATATCAAGCTCAAATTCTAGATGAGGTTTGATGAAGTAATTAGTTTAGATTTGTCCAGTAATCACAAAGATCAGATCATTTCAAAGTTATCCCAGTAAAATAATATCTGGTGCCCTCTGTAGCATCTATCTGCTATCTTTTAACGAGGTAAATAAACTTTCCTTAACTAATTATGCTTAAGAAAGAAAACAAGAGACTTAAGAAAAAGAACAGATATTGAATCCAGGGGTATTCCTATGTGGTAGGAAGGATTAAAGGGGTCAAAAAGATTAGGAATTGCCAGTGGAACTTTTATAACAAAACTGATAAGATTCTTAAATCAATAGAGTGTTAAGAACAGGACTAGAAGTAATTGGAAAGTTCACAAAAGTTAGGGGCGAACCATATAAGGTTTCCATTATAGAGTGTGACACATATAATTAGTGGACAAGGAGAAACAAAAGTAAACAGGAACAAGAAAATCAGAGTTGTATCCAGAGTAACAGAAAGCAATTAATACTAAATAGGAAGCAGACCCAGGCCAGGTCCCAAAGAATAAGGTCAGAGATTTAAATACAGACTGATGGTATTTCTCTACTTCAGGTATACAGCTATGTATTTCTCTTTCCACTCACCCTCCATCATCTTTCCTTCAATTAATTCTCTCAACATTGTCAGTATCTTTCTCTACGCATCTATTTCACCCAATATGTGTGATCAGCCATGTATCTTTGTCTACCTGTCTTTTCTGTTTGCTCATTCCTTTTCCCCTTTCACAATCACACATATACCTGCTTCTCCTTTCTAACCATTTGCACTTTTGTTACTGTGTTCCTCTCCTAATTTGAGTTTTGGGATGAAACTCCAAAAGTTCTGAACAATTTTTCATCTTCTGATCTACAAGGTGAAAGTATCAAGAGAATTACAGAACCCTACTGGAAAGGTCAGCTGTTGCACCTAAGAATGATTTCTCTTTTTATGAACTTAACACAGTACTTGGCACATAGCTTAATTAAAATGTTTTTCCATTCATTCATTTACAATTCAGAAATGACCTCCATTATATTCCTCCCTACTATGGTTTAAATAGCTTCACCCCCCAATCTCTATCTCCCTCACCGAAGTGAAAACTTCAGTAGTCTGCTGAATGGTGGCAATCTTCTTCCAGCCCCACTTTTCAAAGAGTTTCACCCGGGTAGGATTATGGAGTGTGGCTGATGGATGAGTTCGAAAGAAAGTAGGAAAACGCTGCCGGTTTGATAGGGCTGGTGAGCTTGAACCATAAGAAAGCTGAAAGAGATAAGAGTAGTACAATAAGACTTATTCAACATGGAGTCCAGATTATTAAGTCAATCAATCCCTCTCCTTTTCTCCTTCCCCATTACTCATACAAACAAGATTTTTTCTGTACCAAGATAATTTCATGAAAAGAGATACTATTGACTCCTTCAGTCATTTCCCCAGATTTAACTAAATCATCCTGCCAGATTTAACTAGTTTAGAGAAACTAGTTATGCCCCAACACTGTCTACATTTCAAACAACTATAACTGATTGAACATTTCTGGGATACCAAAGTGAGAGATTTGTTGATCTGGTCTTCAGTAGTCTTTGAACCTGTAGCCATTTTCTTAACAATGTTCTCAAAAATAGCAAAATCTCAAGCATTCATTTCACAATTCAAGAGTATGTCCCCTTTCCCCAATAGAACTATCCTTATAGATTAGATTTCTTAGATGAATACCCACACCCTAACTCACCACAATGAGGTTCCACATCCTGGCAGCTTCTGCTACAAGGGTAGAGACAGAGCTGCAGCCTGGCAAGAGGATGATTTTGATGGGATCGTTGTAAAGTAGCTCATATAGGTACTTGGTGGCTTGTCCAGGATCACACTGCACAGTAAGAATAGGAAATAATGGAGCAATCTTACTTCAGATTCTTTTGTTCACATTGGCTTTCAATTTAAGACACTAGTATCCCCTATCCCTGCTCTGAGATTCCTTCCTTCTGTCCCTCTTCCATATCCAAATGTACTTGCCTATCATACAGTTTCCTACACTATTCAAATAGCATCCTCTCATGCCATTTCCCACTCCCCTTAAGCATGACACTATTTTCCTTTTTGTCCTTTTCTGCTGATTCCCAGATACTCTCCTCCCTCCTTCCTTAGACCTTGATATCTCAAGGATTCTCAAGGTAATAGAAAGGCATTAATAAGAATACAAATAAAATCACCATAAGCCCTTACCCCACTTTAAATTTTGTCTTCCACACTCCATATTTTTTCTTTATCTCTTTTCAGCACTGGTAAGAGATAAGAAAAAAGGACAGGAGGAGGGACACTGTGGGAATCTCAGCTATCCATCTCCCCCTACTGTGTCTTGACATTTTGACTGATACTTTAGAAAAGAGAAACAATTGGGGGATGGGGGAATCAGGAGTCTAAAAAGGAACAAGTGAACAAGAAATAAGGAGTACAGAAGAGAAAAGAAAGATACTTTGGGATCTGTAAGAGGAAATAGATGGTAGAACATAGGGTATAGAAGAAAGAAGATAAAGGGAGGAGGGTGAATAAAGAGAAGGAAAAGGAGTTAAATGGAGCAAGTATGAGCTACAGGTCTCAGTACATGTTCTCTTCACACTGAAGCCTGACCTTTTAAAAGCTGCAGAAACTCAATGGGGAGCAGAGGCATAAAGGAGATAGGAAACATAAGGGGCCTGGAAATGGTGAAACATAGAAGCAGGTAGAAAGGAAATAAAAGTGACTCCCTGGAGATACCACCTTCCCCACTAAGATTTGACATTTGATTTGGGCCACTATGGAAAATCAGGAAATGAGGAGGAAGTTAGCACAAAATGAAAAACAATATTCAATTGAAACTTAACACCACCCACCCATCCCTTATCAAGGTCAGTGTCTCAACAATATTCAGATGTGTTGGGATTTTTCCCTTATTCCCTCACTTTCTAGAATCTTCTTTCGGACTCTTCACTCTCTGGGGATCCCATCTCTAAGATTTCCATCTCTTATCTCAGTTCCTTTCCTTACCTCTCCCTAGTGCCAAATTCTGAACTTCCCTCTATTTCAATACTCACCTAATTTTTTATCCAAAATAGAAGTTGTCATGAGCAGTAAGCTACGTTTTAGTGAAACAGTATATATGAAAGTCCTTTTTGAAAAATAAAGCACTATATAATATTACCATTTTCTGTGAGTGGGCACTAACACACACACATTTTCTCTCCCTCCCCCCCTTTCAAATTTTTGACCTTTTCCTACATTTCCTTTTTCTCTTCCACACCTATCTGCATTTGGTTCATTATGGAATAAGAGACATATATTACCACTTCTCCCCTCCTACATATTCTACATCTTCTCTCTTATTCTCCTTCCCTCTCCCTTCCATTTCTATTTTTTTTCCTCCAGTTTCAGCTCCCATATCCCCCCATCTGCTTCCTCAATACCTCAAGGGAATCACCTGTCATAGTGCATAAAGCTGAGCTCATACTCAAGTCTCTCTCATTTCCCTGTGATCTTGTCTCAGAAGGGATCTTCTTGTTTTGCAACCCTCAACATGACTCTTTCCTGTATCCACTTATTTCCCTTTCTCTTACAAACAGAATTGTTTTGCATCTCATGCTCAGTATGACTTCTTAAATGAAATCCTGGCATCCTCCTTCTTACCTATCCTCCAATTCTCCCTGTACTTTTTTATTTCTTTCATGCTCTTCCCTCAACCTGGGGATTATCTGACCTTCTTAGATATTAGTCAAGAGCCAGTTAATTTTGCCATTCTTTTACTTCCCCCACCTTGGTATTTCCCCTCACTCAAGTTACCCTGAAAACTCATATCTCTGGCCTTATTTTGCTACTCTAAAGAATCAGCATAAGGTTAGTCTTATATGATATCACTAAGTTAATGCCATACCTTGCATACCACTTTACTCCTCTATCCCAAAGTTTTTCATACATTTCCAATACACTCTTTGTATCTAAAGTTAATTGTCGTGGAATATGTCT
This sequence comes from Antechinus flavipes, assembly GCF_016432865.1. NCBI lineage: Eukaryota > Metazoa > Chordata > Mammalia > Dasyuromorphia > Dasyuridae > Antechinus > Antechinus flavipes. Next base: position 188,771,377 of record NC_067401.1, read on the forward strand.
GATCCATTAAAATGGCCCTGAATTTCTCCCCAGATCTTTTTATCACATGCCCCACATTGCTAGGGAGAGATTTTTTTGCTACTTGAAAAGATAAACTTGTTCCCAGCTCTCTTTAAACACCATCTCTCTCTTAACCACCATTTCACTGCTATGAAAAATAATCATGATCACTAGTTCCTCATAATGATCAAGGTTTCTTCTCATTCCTGTACCTATCCCTATAACCTCCTTTTACCACCCCCCTCACTTACACAGGGGATACCTTGGAGTTAATGGTAATGGGCTCGAGCCTAGATACTGCTCTGCAATTACTTCCATTCCTATCTTGTCCCCACATCCATCCTATTTCCCCATATTTCCTCCCCTAAACCCCCCAGGAAGGGATATCTATCTTGCTGTCACTGAGTTTCTAACTCAGGGTGTCCCTGAGTCTCCCCCACCCCAATCTTGTTCTGAATCCTGTTCTAGCCCTTATACCTTATTTCTTTTCATAACCTAAATCTCTCCAACCCCCACCTCAGGTTCCTACATCATAACAATTACCTTGATATTGTGTAAGCTCAGCTTGTACCCCTAAACCTATTTTCCCCTCTAAGGCTCTTCTCCCCTCTCCCTTCTTCATATACCATTTCCTCTCCCATATCCCACACTCCCTGCATGAGAAAATCCAGATTATTTTGTTAGGTAGATTACCTTGAACCCGTAGCTCCTCAAAATGATTCCTAAATCTTTATCTTCCAAAACTCCAAACCCCCACAAGAAAGAGGGGGCTGGGCTCTGCCTCGTGATTCTAGAGACTCAGCTTAAATCCCAAATATATCCATCTCCCTAGCCTCAGCAGTAACCGCCGCCCAAACGCCACTGTCCCCTGAACCCCCATCCCGGGGGGGTCTACCTTGCTGTCGTGGTGGATAAGCTTGAGTTCGTAGTCGGGAAGGATGTCCCTGCGGCTGTTCACGTCCTCCAGCGCCATCTCCACCGCCGGCTGGCAGGCCTGGCCCCCAGGCCAGCCCCCGCTCATAGGGAACAGCGCCCCGATATAGACGGAGCGCCGGCCTGAGGAGGGGGCTGAGGGAGCCCGGAGATGCGGGTGAGGGTGCGGGAGCTCTGGCTGCGGAGGAGAGTGAGGGGCCCACACCGGGGGCACCCCAACAACCAGCAGCATCCCCACCAGCAGCGGCCAACCCACCCTAAGAGAGGGAGACCCCGGACCCATGGCCAGCGGAGGGAGCTATTGGGGAAAGGAGTGGGGAACCTCAGGGAGACACTTTTTAGGGGGGGCTACGGTGGGGTAATCGAGACTGAGGAGACGCCTCCATCCCGAATTTGGGGGAAAAAGGGGGGATGGGGAAACTCGAAAGGTCTAATCTCCCTAAGTCCCCGCCGCTGCCGCTGCCGCTGCCGCTGCTGCTGCGCTGCCGCTGCTGCGAACTCTCCTATAGCTGACTGACTGAAGGAAGGAGGAAGCTATGGGGAGCGGAGAGGAGGGGGCAAGAGGCGGGGAGGGGGCGGGCTCTGACGTCACGGGCGGCGGCAAGGCCGCAGGGGGCGCGAGGGGCGGCGATTGAAAGGGAAGATGTGGGGCGGGAAAGGGAAGAGGAGCTCTCTGGTCGAGAAGCTAGGAGCTGCGGCGTGCTGAGAGGGGAGAGGGAAGAGAGAAGGTGGGGAAAGTGAGGGAAGGGAGCACGTGAGAGAAGGTAAGGAAAGGACGTAGTGGAGCGCTAGGTGGGGGGAGGGAAGATGGATGGACTGCCGGATTGGGGGGGGGGGGGGGAGAGGGAGGATGGGTGAAGAGTTGAAGAAAATGAGAAAGGGAAGAGAGAGAGAAAGGAGAATAGAGTGGGAGGCCAAGAACATGGAATGGAGAAGGGTTTAGGGGGAGATGAATGAAAAGGAAATTGGGAGATGAATAGAAAAGGGAGTTAAGAAAAATTGGAGGGTTAAGAAATGATGGGAGTGTTGGGAGGGGGGTGGCCGCAAAGAAATGGGACCTTGGGGAAAGGACTCGGTGCAGTTGAAGGAAAGTGATGGCCAAGCTATAAAGGAATTTTGGCAGTAATATTTAGGATTAGTAGTAGAAATTGATAAAGACAGGAATGAGTAAGAATAAGGCAAAGGTCACTTGAGTTAGGAGAGCATTTCAGTGAGGGAAGAGGCAAAGTTTGGGGAAAAGGTAGAGGTTAAGAAAATGAACTGAGGAATGTTCTACAGCCAGTATCCAGACATTTAGCTGAATATGATCAGATAGGAGAAGTTAGGGGGAGGCAGGGAATCTGGAAGTGGGGAATGGGAGAGGAAATGGGAGTGGACACCATGGCCCAAAGGAAGAACTGGCAGAGGGAATAGGAATCAGGTAGAATGAGAGAGGGCTAAGAAAGCAGAAAGAGGAAGGGACCTCCCAGTCCAGGGCAGAAAAAGGGAAGAGATGGTGCATTAAATGGACTTTAATGTTTGCTGGTCTCACCTGTGTATATGGTTCTCTTCACTGGCAGCAGGAAAGATGAGGGTGCAGAGAAGAGTTATCACTGATGCCCAGCTTTCCCAGGCCCGATCCCCATCACCCCAAACACACACCTGTGCAAGTCAAGCACTTGGGAGAGGAGAACACTTGAGTTTCTGGGAGGGGAGGGTGTCTGGGGATAAGAGCAAGTTGGGGCTGGAAGTCAGAATTTGTATTTTCTCAGTTTGGGGAACAAAAGCCAAAAGCTAAGGTTGAGATTGCTGTGTCAAGAAATAATGGGCATCATGGAGGCTTGGGGCAATGAGAAGAGCCAGGGATTAAAGGGCAAGACCAGGATCTTGAGGGAGAAAAACAGTCTATAAAGTTAGGAATGCTGGGGCAAAGAAACATAATGCCTGGGTACTGAAAACCAAAGGTTTAGGAACTGGCTTCTCCAGGGCAGAGTAAAGTTTTGGTAGAGTGGGGGGAAACCATATGAGGTTTGAGTGGAGGGTGATGGAGGATCAAGTACCAGAATCTCTTTAAGAGAAAGGCTAAAGGAGATCTAAGGACTGAAAAGCTTCAGTCGCTAAAATAAGTTTACTTTAAAATCCTTGTCCTCCTACATTGGCTCCTAAATGTTATATTCCCTTTTTCCCCGCCTCCCCTCCCAACCCAACCTCCCCATTCTAAATTTTGGAAACATTTTCTTTAAAGAAACCTGAATATTTCAGGGAGGCATATAGGAAATTTGGTGGCTAAACTAAGAAGATGGAGTCCAGGGAACAGGGGGAAAGAGCCTTAAAGTAAAATAAAGTAAAGTAAAGAGAAATTCCTAGAGAAACAATAAGACTACAGAGAAAACAGAATATTTATAAGAGTGAAGTGACAGATTGAGAAAGGGAAAAGTTGAGGGTCAAAGATGAAGAGGGGGAAAAAAGAAAAAGATTATAGCTATAAAAAGAATCTAGACATGGAAAAGAATGAGAGAAGCAAAGTTGTTAGAGGAGTAAAGGTTGGGTTTTTAAAAGAGGGAATAAAATATTATTTCAGCCTCTCCCTGTCAGTAATTCATTTCCCCCAACATCTGTATCTTCCTCCCTACCCATCCCTTCCCAACCATACTTAGAACCTATCCTCTAAAAACTGTATACAACCAAGAGCTTGTTCCCCTCACCCTGGCAGGAGGGCTTCGGGGTGTCCCACTGTCCCCTGGCACAGATGCTTCGGGAACTGCCCACTAGATGGAAACCAGGGTCACATCGAAAATCCACCCAGGCACCATCTAATGCTGGACGGTTCCCTCCCCTGAGGAAAGCTGTTCCATTATCCAGTGTCAGATAAGACTTGGAACAGGCACGTACTGTAAAGAAACAGGGAAAGAAAAAGAAAAAGATACAAGTATATACAATATGCATATTATATATATGGATATGTATACACATATATACACACACATATGAACACATATATACATATATTGTGAGTTTTGTCTTTTGATACATATAATCATGTATCTCTTTTGATATATGTATCAAAGAAGAAAGCACTTTCATTTCAATGCTTTCAGTGGAGGAAAGACTCTGGATTGGGGATCTGGAGACATGGACAAAATACTTTCCAAGTAAATAGGGGAAATAAAAGGCAAGATCCCAAGAGAGAAAGAATCTATAGGCACACCAGAGAGAGGCCCTTTTTAAATATTAATTTGTTAAACAAGCATTTTAATTGCTGTTATGTGTGCTTAACTATTTTGGGTCCTGATGATAATGGGGGAAAATAAGATATATTCTTACTCTCAAGAAGTTTAGTTAATTAAAATAGTTGAAACTTAGTTGTGCATACTGATTAAATAGTAAATTCTAGATAATGCAACAATAATTTCTCTTTTTATATGTAGTAGATAAATCTCAAAGTTTATGTAATATAATATTAAAATTAAGTTCATAGGATAATAACTTTTGAGCCAGAAGTAATCTTAGGAGTCATCTATCTAATGCCTTCATTTTACAGATAAGGAAACTGATGACCTAATCATCTTAAGATAATTGCCCTAAGTAACACAGCTAGCAAGTGGCAGAGCCAGGACTTTGACCCAATTCCTCTAACTAAGCTAGGACTCTTTCTATTTCACCATGATGCAGTAAACAAAAGTGGCTACATTGGGAGACAGGACTATCCAAAAGTGTAATAGGATGGGATGGATAAATTATGGATTTATTTTTGTAAGGTGCCACCATTAATAATGAAAAGTAAAACAAAAATTCAATTAGCCATAATCATAATGGACTATGTGGAGAGTATGGAAAGAATGCTGGAGACTGTTGACTGCCTTATATTTCTAACAGTATATCGCACAGCTCTATATTTATTTTTATATCATTTAAAATACATACTTGCAGGATTGCAATGCCAAGGAGTTTGGGGAGAGTAGAAAGGGGGAAGGAAAAGGAAGGGCATTGCAAGTTTACTCACCACACCGACTTGGCATGTCCATATCTGTCCAAGAACCATTGGAGAGACACTTTCGAACTTTGGGACCCACAACCTCACGATCCCCCCGGCACACATACTCAATCTCATAGTCAACGGGCAGGAAGTTGATTGCCCGAACCTGATCCCGGGTCAGGCCCCTGTAGCGGATCCCCCCTTCCCATGGTGGGTGTATGATTTGGCAGCCTGTTAGAAGTGTAGGGGAAAGGGAAAAGGTAATCAATTTTAAGGAAACAATGAAGAGAGAGGGGATCAATGGGAAATGTCACGAGGGAAGGGAGGGATGGGACTGGTGTTAGAGTTTTGGAAGAGGGGCCATAGGGAACATGGGAACAGAAAAACTCAGACTATGATTCTGGAGGATAACGAGAAGCCAATAGGATCAGGGGAAGAATTAGGGAGTTGTTCAAGTAGGGGAGGGAAAGAAATGAAGCATAGTTAGAAAGAATAAAATGGATTGTCTGGGCTTAATTAAAATGAATAAAGAGTTGGGCTGGATTGAAAGTGAATGTGAGAGCATGGAAACAGGAAAATGCAAGTGGAAGTTGTCAGTTATCTGGAGAGATTTTACAGAAAAGTGCACCTTCTGAGGTTGTGTTGGAGTTCTGGGCCCCATCAGAACCCAAGGGAAGAAGGAAATGCAGTAGCAGCAGCAGCAGCATCTGGATAAGAGGCACCTTAGTTAGGATAGAATTGAACCTCACTGGAATCCGATCGGACAGGGTGCGGCTCTGTCTTTCATTTTCCTCCTAGATCTTACAGTGTTTCCCTGGTTGCTGCTTGGTTCAGCATCAAGACGTGTGGACAGCGCCCGTGGAGTAGGCAGAAGCGGAGCACCGCGCCAAAGTCGGGATGAGGAAGAGAAGAGACATTATGTCCCTTCCCTCTTTCTCCTTTTCTAGGAACCCCATATCCTTTTGGGACTCTATCTTACCATCATCATCTCCATGCCCTTTTGTCCCCCTCCTCGGGACCTCGGGGTCCCCCTCCATTTCTTATTCCCATCTGCTATAAGGCATCTCCTCCTCTTTTTCATCTTTTTTCTCCGCACCATTTGTCCCCTACCTCATTTTTCACCTTCCTTATTACCCACTTTCTAGTCCTATCAACACCTCTGGCCTTCTGTATTTCCTCATATTTCTGCTTCCCTTCCCCATTCCTCTGTTCCTTTTTCCTTTTCCCTTTTTCCTCCATCTCCTCCCATGTCCTTTCCTCTATTCAGTCTCTCTTCCTGCCCTCCTCCCTCCAGGCCCTTGGCTCTCTTACCTCAGTGCTTTGGCCCAGCTCACCCGGCTCTTTCCCTGGCCCAGCTCCCCGCCTCTCCCCGGGCCTCAGGGTTCCAGGCCGGGCCGCTCCTCCTTCCCCCCACTCCTTTCTCCTCCTCCTCTTCTTTTCCCTTCTGCCTCCAGGTACACAGCGACAGGCCGAGCAAGGGTCTTTTCCCTCCTCTCTCTTCTGTTCAACCAACCCCCCCACCCTCCCCCCAGTCTTCCCTTTCCTCGGACAGCGGCTGTAGCGGGAGCCCAGAGCCGGGAAGAGAGTAGGCGGCGCCGGAGACCCGGGAACCTTCGGGCGGAGGGAAGAGGGAGGGTGGAACGGAGGACTGGGAGGGGGACGGCGAGAGGGCACCGCCCACAACCGGAGCCCCGGGAACCGCCCCGGATCCCAGCCTCGCCCTGGACCGCCCACCGCGATGTGAGACAAGCTGAGAGAAATCGACTTGTGAGTGTAGAACTGAGAAAATGGGGGGAAATACTCGAACACAGGGAATAAGAAGGAGAGAAACCGAGCTCAAGCCAAAGAAGAAAATTAGGCCGAGGTATTGAGATAAATGAGTGACTAGGACTGTAAGCAGAGAGTACGGGAAAGAGAGATGGATACAAATAGAAGCAGAGTTGCTCTGGAGGACACTAAGTCTGGGAATAGAATAGGAGAATGGGGGATGAAGGATAGAGATAGTAGGAGTGAAGGAAGTGGGTTGAAGATATAAAAGCAGAAATTAAGTAACTTAGAGAAGGAGAGATCCGAGACAAAAAGAGAGGTATAGGAACAGATGAATAAAGGAAGAAGTATCATGGGGATAGATGGACGAAACCAAGCCTGAGATAATAAGTACCAGATTTGGAGTCAGAAAGCCTAAATTCAAGTGGGACCTTCCAGAATGTGTATTCTATTACACATACACAGGGCAGGAGACAGAAAGAGATTCAGTACTTGAAGCAAAGGTGAGGGAGAAGTGGGAGAAATGGGTAAAATGTTTGAGTAAATGGAGGCAGAACTCATACCAAGTAGGAAAGAGATTGCAAGCTTCATGTGAGTAGGAACCATATCTTATACTTCTTTTTTATGTAGCTCCAACAGTCTTTAACAAAGTTCTAGATACTAAATAAAACTGAACCGATATTTGGCAAGAATGCAAATTGGAGAAAGAAACCAGGAAAAATTCACCCAAAATGCATCTATTAAGCTTCTGTTATGTTCAAAACACTGTGTAGAGCTTTGAAATAATTTTTTAAAGTTTAGGTAAAGCATAGCCCCTATCCCAAGAAACTTTATAATTTAGTTGGAAAGAGAGGCATAACAATACACAAATAATCTAAATTCAATGTGGCTCATTGACTACTAAGAAGTGGCCAAACCAAACCATCATGAGTCTTCATCGATGTTTTTACTTGTAAGGCAATCAAGAAGAACACAGTTCAAAAAAAATGATATTTAATGAAATGGCATAGCAAATGACAAGACAAAGAAAAGATCCCCATTTGAATACATGAAATACATATTTCCCATATTCCCCACAAGTTACCATACTACTATTAAGCAAAATTTACATTTAGAAAACACATAACCAAGAAAACATGCATGAAGGATATATGTGTGTATACTTATATATGGAAGACATGTCCAGGGTAATTTACATCTTGAAACACTTCTAATGTTATGTACTGATTTCAAACTAAGTGTCTACTGGTTTTGTGGTTACCAATCTGCTATCCTCTACCATCAGAGCCATCTGTTGGGCTTTGTGTTCCCAACTATTAGTGACCAGATCTCTAACTCATAACAAGCTTATAAATCTTTTAATTAAGATAGCCTAGGGGGTTTGGGGAAAGGAGTTATTCAGATATATTTTCAGTCAAGTTTGACTCTTCATGACTCTATTTGGGGTTTTCTTGGCAAAGATACCGAAGTGGCTTGCCATTTCCTTCTCCAGTTCATTTCACAGATGAGGAAACTGAGGCAAACAGGGCTCCTGAGGCAAAAAGGGTTCAGTAATTTGTCCAGGGTCACACAACTAGTGTCTGAGGCCAGATTTGAACCCAGGTCTTCCTAAGTCCAGGCCTGACATTCTACTCATTGTACTACCAAGCTGCTCTAATTCCTTGTATATTTGTGTGATAGGCAGCAGTTAATGGAGTACAGCCTCAAGACCTCAGATATGTGACCATCTTGAAAAGAGTATAGGAACTTTTCTATCTGCTATCCTAGAGCTACTCAGATATGATTGAAGGACTCTACAATCCACCACCATCCAGACTTATTCAGTGTATCTTTATAGATAATGAAGTTCCAGAGGAGCTATGTTCATTGTGTATTGTTGTACTTCAATTAAAAAAAAAAAACTTATTGATTTGAATATTTTGGCCCTAAGTGCTCCATTTTCAGCAGATTAAGATATCAAAAAAAGATCCCAGGTAATTCCTGAACAAGTATTGATTGCAGGAATGAGTGCCTCTCACCATATAGTTCTGGGCCACAGATCACAGAAGTGAGCATTGACACTGGCTGTTACTGAATCCAAAATGACTTTTGGAAAGCACATGGTAGCTGTGTGGGTCCGACCCTAGGAGCAGAATGCAGCATCCCAGATTAAAAAAAAAAAAAAGGAGCTATTAATTCAATCATTCTGAACCTGCAGAGCCTCCCAATATACCAATAGTGGTTGGATGTAGTGATAAGGTATTGAAACTCCCAACCAGATACAAGCCAATGCACCCAAATATATAGATTTAAATCTGTATATAGATTTATTTTTCCTCCTGTGTGTCTTCTCTGTCCTTTCACCTTTTCCTCCTCACCAATAGAATATATAGATTTAAAATACTGAAAACAATTTTATTAAAAGATAATGATAATGAGATAACATATCAAAAATTTTGAGATGTCCCCAAAGCAGTCTTTGGAAGAAATTCTCTCTCTCTCTCTCTCTCTCTCTCTCTCTCTCTCTCTCTCTCTCTCTCTCTCACATACACACACACACACACACACACACACACACACACACACACTTTCATCAATAAAAGAAACACAAACATTATACAAATCAATTTTTTAAAAATAAAGACAAAACTGAATTTCTAGTATCAAAAAATGAAAAAGTTAATTCACAACTGTTGTAATGCGGGAGCCACCTGACAGTGGCTGCTGAAGATCCAACCCAGAGCTGCAGAATGGATCTCCTCATGTGAGAGGATGATACAAGGAAACTGAGAGGTAGTTGCTATTCTCTGACCTCTCTGACTGAGAGGCCATTTGCATTGTCTGATCTCTCTCCTCTTCTCTGTGCCTCCAATTTATTTCATTCCCAGTCCACAACACCTATGTTAGCAAAGGCTGCCCTGCAACTCCTTCAGATACTATAATTCACAGCTATGGAGGCTCTTGGAGAATTCTCCTGCTCCTTAGCACACAACCAATGAAGAAATAAATTACTAAGAACTATTTTGTCCATTATTTATCCAACTATTTTATATAAATAAAATTTCCAGATTAACAGAATAAGAAATAGCAGTCTTAAATTACTCAATCTTAGTGGGGAGTGGGAATTGAATAAGCCATAAATGAACTCCCAAGGAAAAAAAAATCCCATGCCAAATTAATTTACAAAAAAAAAAAAAATAGGAAAACAAGAAGTTCTATACCAAAGTCCTTCTATAACACAAATAATATTTTGATATCAGAAGAACCTGAAAAGACTTAAACTGACACAAAGTGAAATGAGCAGAAATAGAACAATTTGTACAGGAACAACAGTAAAGTAAAGGCAAATAACTTGGAAAGATTTAAGAATTCTGATCAACAAAATGATCAACCACATTCCAGGGCTTTGGAATGAAACATACTACTTCTTGCTTGAAAAGTGATAGTCTAGAATACTTTCGGGAGCCAAGATGGCGGAGAAGGCACACACAATTCTCTAAGCTCCTCTCATTCCCCTCATAACCAACTATTTAATCTAGCCTCAAAAATAGCTCTTCACTGCTTAAATTCATGAAGATTAGAAGCACTACAATTTACCAGCTAAAGTCAATCTGGAAGATTGCCAGGAAAGGTTTGTCCTGAGGGGCTAGAAACAGATTAGCACAGGCAGGGAGAGGCTAGTGTCCTGAGCAGACCAGGGGCAGGGATGATCTCTGTGGCTAGAGAAGTTATAGAGACTATTCTGCTATAGGCTAACAGCTCTGCCTTGACTACAAAGCAGTAAACTGGAAGAGAGATTAAAGCCTGAAACAGAGGGTACTCTAAAAAACGCCAGAACCTAAGGAGATCTGGCTGTAACCCTTCAACCCTGGAAGTGGCTCAGGCAGACTTTAACACAGCCCTGCAGCCACATCCTGCAGTTCGGGGCTTTTGCGGGGGCAGTTACAAATCTGCATGGCAGCAGGGCACAGCCTGGGCAGCCTCTAATCAGCACAGTGGGGGGCTCGGCCTGGGGCAATAGAACTTCCCCGTAGATTGTGCTTCCAGGGAAGACACTTCCAGTCCCTGCAAATCCATTCACTGCTCAACTGCTAACACCCACAGTCCCAGGGTGGGATTTGGCTTGGGAAGTGAAACTCTCACAGCTCAGCGTCTAGCCCCAGGGCAGTCGTTATCTCACACAGTTGGGGGGGGGGGAGGGGGAGGTTTCTTTGCCCAGCACTTTCCCAGCTCCACCCTGCAGGCCTGAGTTACTCCCGGGTGGGGAACTCTTTCCCAGAGCACTCCAGTACCTCACTGCTTTTTGTCCATACACCTTTCACTGCTCTGCAGAGGAAGCTGGTAACCTCCTGGCTCTGAAGGCAGACCTTACAAGCTTTAACAAAATGAGTAAAAAAATCAAAAGAACGATTGGTAGTTTTTATACAGAAAGAGAACAGCTTTTCAACCCTGAAAAGACTAATAGTAGGCAGTCTCCAGACAATTGTTGGTCTCCAATACAAAAGGCTCTCCTAGAAGAGACTATTAAAAACCTTAAAGAGAACTAGAAGAAAAATGGGGAAAGGAAAGAGAAGCTATGCAAGAGAGCAACAACTTCCTAAAATGTGAATTGGAAAAGATAAAAAACTCCCAAGAAGTGCAGGGAAACAGAATTTGCAAATTGGAAAAAGAAAATAACTCACTAAAAAAAAAATTAGTGAAATGGAAAAAAAATTCCATAGAGCAAAACAACTCAATTGGACATACACAAAAAGAAGTAAAAAAAGCTAATGAAGAAAATAACTCGCTAAAAATCAGAATTGAACAAATAGAAATGACTGATTCATTGAGACATCAGGAATCAGTCAAGCAAAGCCAAAAAAAATGAAAGATTGGAAAAAATGTCAAATATTTACTTGGAAAAACAACAGACCTGGAAAATAGATCTAGGAAAGCTAACCTGAGGATCATTGGACTACCCGAAAATTATGATGAAAAAAAGAGCCTAACACCCAAAGAAAGAACACTGGGAGATGAATATAAACTGCTTACGTTTTTGTTTTTCTTCCCGGATTATTTATACCTTCTGAATTCAATTCTCCCTGTGCAACAAGAAAACTGTTCGGTTCTGCACATGTATATTGTATCCAGGATACTGTAACCTATTCAACATGTAAAGGATTGCTTGCCATCTGGGGGAGGGGGTGGAGGGAGGGAAGGGAAAAATCGGAACAGAAGTGAATGCAAGGGATAATGTTGTAATAAATTCCCCTGCCATGAGTTCTATCAATAAAAAATTATTTAAAAAAAAAAAAAGAGCCTAGATACGTTACAGAAAATCATCAAAGAGAACTGCCCAGAAGTAACAGAACCGGAAGGGAAAATAGGCATTGAAAGAATTCATCGAACACCTTCTGAAAAAGATCCTAAAATAAAGACTCCGAGGAATATTGCGGCCAAACTTCAGAATTTTCAGACTAAAGAAAAAATTTTACAAGCAGCCAGGAAAAAACAGTTCAAATACAGAGATGCCACAATAAGGGTCATGCAAGATCTGGCTGCCTCAACATTAAAGGATCGAAGGGCCTGGAATCAGATTTTCCGAAAGGCAAAAGAGCTTGGAATGCAGCCAAGAATAAACTACCCCACTAAGCTGAGTATTTTTTTCCATGGAAGAAGATGGACATTTAATGAAATAGAGGAATTCCATCTGTTTCTAAGGAAAAAAACAGACTTAAACAAAAAATTTTATCTCCAACAACAGGACTCAAGAGAAGTAGAAAAAGGTAAAAGGAACTCTTGAGAACTGTATTTCTGTTGTGGATATACATAAAAACCATATGTATAATTTGATATTATACCGATATAACATATATACCGATATAACATAAAAAAAGGAAGTGGAAATGGAAAGGGGATAGTGTCAGAAAAAGGGAAGAGGGAAAATAAAAAGAGGGAAACTACATGTGACGATGAGGCAAAGAAAACCTATCATATATGAGGGAACTTAGAGAGGGAGAGGAACATTGTGTGAATCCTACTCTCATCAGAGTTGGCTCAAAGAGGAAATAATTGACATATTTATTTTACAGAGATTCTTCTTTCACTTCATTAAAAAGTGGGAGAAGAAAAGGGAGAAGGAAAAAGAGTAATAGGGGAAGGGTACAAGAAAGGGGAAGGGATTCAAAGGGAGGAGGAAGGGATACTAAAGAGGGAGAGCTGCATGACGTAAGTGAGAATAATAAGTTTAATACTAGGGAAGAAGGGAAGGAGGGCAAAAAAGAAAAAGAAAAGTATAATCTGGGGATATTAGGATAGCAGGAAATACAGAATTAGTCATTTTAACTGTAAATGTGAATGGGATGAACTCTCCCATAAAGAGGAGGCAGATAGCAGACTGGATCAAAAGTCAGAACCCTACAATATGTTGTTTACAGGAAATACATTTAAAACAGGGAGATGCATAGAGAGTAAAGGTAAAAGGCTGGAGCAGAATCTATTATGCTTCAGGTGAAGTCAAAAAAGCAGTGGTAGCCATCCTTATCTCAGATCAAACAAAAGCAAAGATTGGGTTAATTAAAAGAGATAAGGAAGGAAACTATATCTTGCTAAAGGGTACTATAGACAATGAAGCAATATCAGTATTAAACATATATGCACCAAGTGGTATAGCATCTAACTTCCTAAAGGAGAAGTTAAAAGAGTTGCAAGAAGAAATAGACAGCAAAACTATAATAGTGGGAGATCTCAATCTTGCACTCTCAGATTTAGATAAATCAAATCATAAAACAAACAAGAAAGAAATTAAAGAGGTAAATAGAATATTAGAAAAATTAGGTATGATAGATCTCTGGAGAAAACTGAATGGTGACAGAAAGGAGTATACTTTCTTCTCAGCAATTCATAGAACCTACACAAAAATTGACCATATATTAGGACATAAAGACCTCAAAATTAAATGCAGGAAGGCAGAAATAGTAAATGCTTTCTTTTCAGATCACAATGCAATAAAAACTACATTCAACAAAAAGTTAGGTGTAAGTAGACCAAAAAGTAATTGGAAACTAAATAATCTTATCTTAAAGAATGATTGGGTGAAACAACAAATTATAGACACAATTAATAATTTCACTCAAGATAATGGCAATGGTGAGACATCATACCAAAATTTATGGGATGCAGCCAAAGTGGTAATAAGGGGAAATTTTATATCCTTAGAGGCTTATTTGAATAAAATAGAGAAAGAGAAGATCAATGAATTGGGCCTGCAACTTAAAAAGCTAGAAAAAGACCAAATTAAAAACCCCCAATCAATTACTAAACTTGAAATTCTAAAATTAAAAGGAGAAATTAATAATATAGAAAGTAAAAAAACTATTGAATTAATAAATAAAACTAAGAGTTGGTTTTATGAAAAAACCAATAAAATTGATAAACCTTTGATAAATCTGATTAGAAAAAGGAGAGAGGGAAATCAAATTAGTAGTCTTAAAAATGAAAAGGGAGAACTTTCCACTGATGAAGAGGAAATTAAAGAAATAATAAGGGGTTACTTTGCCCAAATTTATGCCAATAAATTTGATAACCTAAGTGAAATAGATGACTACCTCCAAAAATATAGGCTTCCCAGATTATCAGAAGAGGAAGTAAATTGCTTAAATAGTCCCATTTCAGAAAAAGAAATAGAACAAGCTCTCAATCAATTCCCTAAAAAAAAAATCCCCCGGACCAGATGGATTCACATGTGAATTCTACCAAACATTCAAAAAACAATTAGCCCCAATGCTTTATAAACTATTTGAAAAAATAAGGATTGAAGGAGTCCTACCAAACTCCTTTTACGACATAGACATGGTACTGATACCTAAACCAGGTAGGTTGAAAGCAGAGAAAGAAAATTATAGACCAATCTCCCTAATGAATATTGATGCTAAAATCTTAAATAAGATATTAGCAAAAAGACTACAGAAAATCATCCCCAGAATAATACACCACAATCAAGTAGGATTTATACCAGGAATGCAGGGCTGGTTCAATATTAGGAAAACTATCAGTATAATTGGCCATATTAATAATCAAATTAACAAAAACCATATGATCATCTCAATAGATGCAGAAAAAGCATTTGATAAAATCCAACATCCATTCCTATTAAAAACTCTTGAGAGTATAGGAATAAATGGACTTTTCCTTAAAATAATCAGTAGCATCTATTTAAAACCAGCAGTAAGCATCATCTGTAACAGGGACAAACTGCAACCATTCCCAATAAGATCAGGAGTGAAACAAGGTTGCCACTATCACCATTACTATTTAATATTGTATTAGAAATGCTGGCTTTGGCAATAAGAATTGAGAAAGAGATTAAAGGAATAAGAATAGGCAATGAGGAAGCCAAATTATCCCTCTTTGCTGATGATATGATGGTATACTTAGAGAACCCCAGAGACTTTACTAAAAAGTTATTAGAAACAATCCACACCTTCAGCAAAGTTGCAGGATACAAAATAAACCCACATAAGTCATCAGCATTCTTATATATCACTAACAAAATCCAACAGCAAGAGACACAAAGAGAAATTCCATTTAAAGTAACTACTGATTGTATAAAATATTTAGGAATCTATCTGCCAAGGGAAAATCAGAAACTCTATGAACAAAACTACAAAACACTTTCCACACAAATTAAGTCTGATCTAACCAACTGGAAAAATATAAAATGCTCTTGGATTGGGTGAACAAATATAATAAAGATGCAATACTACCTAAACTAATCTATTTATTTAGCGCTATACCAATCAGACTCCCAAAAAACTACTTTGATGACCTAAAAAAAATAACAACAAAGTTCATATGGAAAAACAAAAGATCAAGAATTTCAAGGGAATTAGTGAAAAAAAATCAAGTGAAGGTGGCCTAGCTGTACCAGATCTAAAATTATATTATAAAGCAACAATTACTAAAACCATTTGGTATTGGCTAAGAAATAGACCAGTTGATCAATGGCATAGGTTAGGTTCAAAGGACAAAACAGCCAATAACTTTAATAATATAGTGTTTGACAAACCCAAAGACTCCAGTTTCTGGGATAAGAATGCATTATTTGACAAAAATTGCTGGGAAAATTGGAAATCAGTATGGCAGAAACTAGGCATTGACCCACACTTAACACTGAACACCAAGATAAGGTCAAAATGGGTTCATGACCTAGGCATAAAGAATGAGATTATAAATAAATTGGAAGAGCTTAGGATAATTTACCTCTCAGACCTGTGGAAGAGAGAGGAATTTGTGACCAAAGAAGAACTAAAGATCACTATTGACCACAAAATAGAAAATTTTGATTATATGAAATTAAAAATTTTTTGTACAAACAAAGCAAATGCAGACAAGATTAGAAAGGAAACAATAAAACTGGGAAAACATTTTTACAGTCAAAGGTTCTGATAAAGGCCTCATTTCCAAAATATATAGAGAATTGACTCTAATTTATAAGAAATCAAACCATTCTCCAATTGATAAATGGTCAAAGGATATGAACAGACAATTCTCAGACGAAGAAATTGAAACTATTTATAGACATATGAAAATATGCTCCAAATCATTATTAATCAGAGAAATGCAAATTAAGACAACTCTGAGATACCACTACACACCTGTCAGATTGGCTAGAATGACAGGGAAAGATAATGGGGAATGTTGGAGGGGATGTGGGAAAACAGGGACACTGATAACATTGTTGGTGGAATTGTGAACACATCCAGCCATTCTGGAGAGCAATTTGGAACTATGCTAAAAAAGTTATCAGACTGTGCATACCCTTTGATCCAGCAGTGTTTCTACTGGGCTTATACCCCAAAGAGATACTAAAGAAGGGAAAGGGCCGTATGTGCCAAAATGTTTGTGGCAGCCCTGTTTGTAATGGCTAGAAGCTGGAAAATGAATGGATGCCCATCAACTGGAGAATGGTTGGGTAAATTGTGGTATATGAACGTTATGGAATATTATTGTTCTGTAAGAAATGACCAACAAGATGAATATAGAGAGGATTGGCGAGACTTACATGAACTGATGCTAAGTGAAATGAGCAGAACCAGGAGATCATTATATACCTCAACAACGATACTGTTTGAGGATGTATTCTGATGGAAATGGATTTCTTTGACACAGAGAAGATCTAACTCAGTTTCAATTGATCAGTGATGGCCAGAAGCAGCTATACCCAAAGAAAGAACACTGGGAAATGAATGTTTGCATTTTTGTTTTTCTTCCCAGGTTTATACCTTCTGAATCCAATTCTCCCTGTGCAACAAGAAAACTGTTTGGTTCTGCACACATATATTGTATCTAGGATATACTGTAATCTATTTAACATGTAAAAGACTGCTTGCTATCTGGGGGAGGGGGTGGAGGGAGGGAGGGGAAAAATCGGAACAGAAGTGAGTGCAAGGGGTAATGCTGTAAAAAATTACCCTGGCATGGGTTCTGTCAATAAAAAGTTATTTTAAAAAACACTATTAAAAAAAAGTGATAGTCTTAGGTACAGATAGAGAAATAACAATAATGGGGATTTGTTTTGCTTAACTATACATTTGCAACAGGGTTATTTTCTTGCTTTCTCAATGGAGACTGAGGGGAAAAGGTAAGAGAAACAAAAAAAAAAAAAAGATTTCTTAAAAATAAAATTAAATTAAGATATATGTGGTATAGGCACTAGGAGATATAGATCAAATTATAACATACATAGCCTTTATAATCTTTGTGAACCTGTATTCTAACTTGTACTTATAGGGATAAATCAGAACAAGGCTAACTTATCTATCTCTGTCAGGTCATAAAATACAATATTACTAAGGGGAAGTAGGGTTCTTTAATAACATCAATATAGTTCTATAGTTCTCTGCCCTGAAATTAATCACCAATGATGAGTGGAATTGTGAATCTATTTGGGGGAAAATGTGGAGTATGAAAAATTGCCTTGAAATTTTGAGGGTACTATTGAGACTAATATTAATTTGTAGTGTCATTATTATTTTCTCCAGTTTCATTTAATCCCACAGGAATATGAGAGAAGATAGTAGATGATGAGAACAATCCACAGTAGCATCTAGCTAGATCAAGATCAGTTATATGACAAGGGCAAAAAGGATTGGAAAGCAGATAAGTGTCCAATTAAATTGGTTCACCAAGGTACTGTTTTTAATCCATTTTACTTCTTCAGTAATTCCATAACTTTTAGACCATTTACAAACTTTAATTTTCCTATTGCTTCTCTAAGATCCTTCATTATCTAACAAGTTGATACATTATGAAACAAACTGAATTGTATCAACACTGATATTCCTAATATAAATAAAACCAGAAGGTTAAAAAATGTTACATTTAAATGGAAAAGCAAATATTTTAGTTTCTCCTTCCTCAGGCAAATAAAGGAATTGGTGCAGTTTGTTTTATTGTGTACTTGAAGACAAGAAGATACATTGTTTTTACAGAATACCTGATCATCTCAGCTTTTAGCACTCACAATAAACATAAGCAAAAAAGTCATCAAAAGACATTTTTAGGAGCTGAGTGAGGGCAAATAGGAAAAGTGATAGGAATGAAATACTGGTGAGGAGGAAAAGGGTGAAGGGACAGAGAAGACAAACAGAAAAATAGGATGGACACAGTCAATAACCATAACTGTGAATGTGAATGGGATAAATCACCCATAGAGTGGAAGCAGATAGCTAGGTGTCTCAAAAACCATAATACTATAATATGTTATTTATGAAAAATACATTTGAAGTAGAGAAACATACATGGAGTAAAGATAAGAGACTGCAACAAAATCTATTATGCTTCACCTGAAGTAGAAAGAAGCTTCTTTTAATTACTTATTTTTGCTCTTAATTTGTCTGAAGTTGACTTTAAACAAATTAAAAGCAAAAATAAGTAATTAAAAAAGATAAGAAAGGAAACTACATCTTGCTAAAAGGTACCCTAGACAATGAAACGTGATCAATACTAAAAATATATGAACCAAGTGTTATAACATTCAAATTCTTTTTTATTGAAGCCTTTTATTTTCAAAATATGCAAAAATAATTTTTCATCATTGACTCTTGCAAAACTTTGTGTTCCAATTTTCCCTCTCTTCCCCCCATCCCTCTCCCCCTCCCCTAGATGGCAAGTCATCTAATATATGTTTGGGGTTTTTTGGTTTGTTTGTTTGGCTGGTTGGTTTTTGCTGAGGCAATTGGGATTAAGTGACTTGTCCAGGATCACACAGCTAGGAAGTGTTAAATATCTGAGACCAGATTTGAACTTAAGTCCTCCTGACTTCAGGGCTGGTGCTCTATCCGCTGTACCCCTAATATATGTTAAACATGGTAAAAATATAACATCCAAATTCTTAAAGAAGAAGCTAAGTAAATTACAGAAAGAAATAGAGAACAAAGTTATTCTAGTGAGGGACCTCAATTGTCCTCTTTCAGAACTCATCAAATCAACCAAAAGATAAGAAACCAAGTTGATGAATAGAGTCTTAGAAAAGTCAAAAATGACAGAATTTTGCAAAAAACTGAATGCAAAAGAAAGAAATATACCATTTTCTCAACTGTACATGACATTGACACAAAAACTATATTAGAGCATTAAAAATTAAATATAATTGGGGAGGATCATAATACAATAAAAATTACATTTAACAAAAAGCAGTGGGAAAATAGGTTAAAAATGAATTGGAAGGCAGCAACTAGATCGCACAATGAATAGAGCATTAGCTCTGAAGTCAGGAGGACCTGACTTCAAGTCCAGCCTCAGACACTTCACAGGTAATAGCTGTGTGACCCTGGATAAGTCACTTAACCCCAATTGCCTTATACACACAAAATTAATTGAAAGCTAAATCATTTAATCATAAAGATAAGTGTGTCAAAGAATAAATCATAGAAACAATAATTTCATTAAAAAGAATGACAACAATGAAACAACATCCAAAAACGTATGGGATACAGCCAAAGAACTATTTAGGAGAAAATCTATTTCTCTAATTTAGGAGAAATTCTTGCATCAACAAAATATAAAAAGAATAGATTGATGTATTGGGTATGCAATTAAAATTTCCTTAGTGGAAAATATGTCCAATTGAGGATCAAACTAGAAATCCTGAAAATCAAAGGTAAGAATAATAAGATTGAAACTAAGAAAACTATAGCATTAATAAATGAAAGTAGGAGAAAAGAAACAATAAGTTGTTATTGCTTAATTTGAGTTTTAAAATGAGAAAAGAATGCCAAATATCCAGTATCAAAAATTATAAGGGTCAGGGGAGGGACCTCACATAGTATAAGAGGAAGTAAAGAGGCCTTGATGTCTGAGACACCCAGATATGATCTCTGCAACCAGCACTAACTACCTTGTGAGCAGAAGCTCTGGTCGCATTGAGAATGCATCATCCATGGGAGATCCTTCCCTTATAGGCTATGTGTGTGACTTCATAGACCCTATATAAGCAGTGGGATCCAAAAAGTAGATGGAGTTCAATAGGAGGATGTGAACACATGAAATAAAGCCTTGTGCATACAAGCTGCTGTGTCTAGGCGCTCTGTTGGATATGAGAACCACTTTTTGGAGAGACAGTGGCCAGAAATGTATGAGGACCTATGATTGGGTAAGATTTCTGAAAGCTTGGGACTAGGCAAGACTGATAACCAGTAATCTCTGGGTGGGAGGTTACAAGTGGTGCCCAGTGTGGGGCAGCGCTTTTAAGATTGTTAGGCCCTGCAAGGGAAGGTCCAATAGTCTATTTTAGAGAGAGGAGAAGGCAGGGAAGTGTAATGGATCTGAGTCTACGTTTACCTGTGATCACATCAGGAGATGAACTAGATGATTAAGCAGCTAGGGAAAAAAAAGTATGAGAACTACAGGCTGAGGAAAAGAAGAAACAAAAGATCACTTTACAACAGCTAGAATAAGCAGTGCAAAAGTTACAGGTCAAGTTAGAGAAGAAATGAAAAGTTACTTTACAGAAGCTAGAACAGAAAAAAACAAGAGTTCAGTCTATTGGCTGAGACAGAGAAGGAACAAAAAGTTACTTTACAACATTTAATAATGGGAGAACCAAGTGAATATAATGGGTTAAAGAATCCCACAAATTTTAAAACTAGAAAAGATTTTAACTGGAGCAGCCAAACAAGAAAGTATCAGAAGAAAAGCAAGCAGAGAGTTGATGACCATAGCCCAGGAGAATATAGCTTGTGGAGCATAGCTAAAGAAATCTTTTTTTAGTATTTTACTGATTTATCATGCCTGCTACAGCTCTAGGTTATGCAGGGCATAGCCATTTGGTAGAGAAAAGAGATAAGTACTTTTGTTTCCATGATGAGTTGGGCAGAAAAGGAATTAGGTGTGTTAAATACTTACCTGATGAGAAAGGGTGTGGTCCTTTTCACATTCAAAATTCAGTTCCAGATTCCAATTCTGCTTACAATCCAGCATGCACGTTTAGTGTATTCCTTATCTCCTGACCCTTCTCCCTTAACTCTGCCTTCCTGGGTGGGAAGAGGAGGAGGAAGAGTGGAGGGGTGATGATGTCATTAGCACCGCCCATAAAGCAATTCTGCCCATTTCCTATGACCTTATTACAAGAAGCAGG
Organism: Antechinus flavipes; assembly: GCF_016432865.1. Taxonomy (NCBI): domain Eukaryota; kingdom Metazoa; phylum Chordata; class Mammalia; order Dasyuromorphia; family Dasyuridae; genus Antechinus; species Antechinus flavipes. The sequence continues at coordinate 188,792,628 of NC_067401.1, forward strand.
GCTAAGCTTCAAGGCACCAAGCAGAAGGCATTTGTGGCTTGATGGCAGCTACTATATTCAGAGAGTTTTTAAAAGTTCAGTACTTCAACCTGATCAGTCAGTCTTTAAGCAAGCCTGTGGGTGAAGGGGATTGAAGTTAGGGAGAGTAAAGTTGTATGCCACTGGGACTACTGAGAGGTCCCCTGGAGAGTTGAAAGCTGGCTTTGTTCAGCTTATAGATCCTTTGCCTCCACACACAGTCACCTTGACCATTTCACCCTCTGAGAGTGCTTACAAAGTGGTGTCTATCCATATACTGATTTGGGAAACTGAGGAATGTATAGCTATTGATTCAGTCATTAATATAGGTAGACAATGTGTGATCTATGACCCAGGAGGAGAGTAGCATAAGGTTTATTGATTCATATTTCTGGAAAGCAATTTGGTGATATTTGACTCCCAAAACAGAATTCAGGAATATTCTGGACTGCAGCTCTACAGCTGAACGTCCTATGCTCACTATTTATGTGACTGGCATACCATTGAAAGAGTTGGTAGACACAAGTGCAGATCATACAGTCATTAGAGGTGCCAGTTACCCAGTCATTGGCCAAAGATTGGCAAACACCTATATGTCTGGCATAAGAGGATCAATAGTAACTGAAACTAGTACTACTCCTTTGAGATGGGAATTTGAAGATAAGACAGGAGTTTTTATTTCTTTTGTAGTTTTAAAAAATATCCATCAATCTGTGGGGAAGACATCTTATAAAGTGAAAAAATTCAGGCCTTATTCGATATAGTATAGGAGCAACTTGATGAAGGACATTTACAAGCTTTTCTAAGTCATTAGAATTCCCCTGTATTTGCTATAAAAAACAAATCTGGAAAATGAAAGATGTTGATTGATTTGAGAAAAATAAATCAACAGATAGAAACAGTAGGAGCTCTTTAGTTTGGGCTTCCATTTCCTCAATTGCCTAGGGAATGGCCTCTTTGGATTAAGGGTTGTTTCTATTCTATCCCTCTAGATAAGGAAGATATGAAAAAATTTGCTTTTTCAGTGTCCAGCATTAATTTAGCTGAACCTTATAAAAAATTTGAATGGACAATTTTGCCACAAGGAATGAAAAATAGCCTTACTATGTGTCAAATGTATGTGGCTGCTGCTCTTACTTCTGTAAGAAAAGCATTTCAAAAATTATGTTGTTACCACCATTAATATGACATTTTAAAAGGAAGACAGTGCTTCCATCTCACCATACCAGCTTACAAAAGAAGCTCAAGAGGCTCTAAGAGAGATTGAACTGGCTTTATCCAATGTGGTTGAAAGAGTCACTCAAAAAGCCTTGGAAATATCAGTTTTTGCTACAGAAGAGGCACCCTACCCCACAGTCAAGGAGACAGTGTGATGGAGTGGGTGAACCTCCCAGCACAACCAGACCAAAGCCTTATTCCTTACCCAGTGCTTGTGGCTGGAATCTTCTTAAAGGCCATTAAGAGAGTAGTACAATTATCAGGGATAAGACCTGACAAGATATATACCTTTTGTGCCAATGCACAGATTGATGTGTGTTGTGAAACCATCCCAGAGTGGAAAAGTTTATTGGCCATGGCTCCAAACCTTGCACATGGGTCTCCATTAAAGATAACCCGGTTATTACATAATTGGCAATGAATTTTTTATGTAAATATATCTGATTCAACTCATTCAGTAGATGTGGTACCAAGAATTGCCATAGCCCAAATAAAATTTATAGCTTCTAATATAAGCTCTTTAAAAAACTTCAAGAGCAAATGAGAAAGCATTCAAGTATTACATCTTGCATGCCCACATTCATAGCGAACTTTCAGGTCCTATTTTTTATCATCAGTCTGCTGGAGCTTTAAATTTGCAATTTGGGATAACAAAAGAGGAAGCTAGGAACATAGTAAAAGGCTGTACAGCTTTCCTTCCTTTCCGTGCTCCTACGCTTTCTTCAGGCAAAAACCCTTGTGGTTTGAGATCTAATGCTTTATAACAAATGGACATTATTCACATAAAGAAGCAGAGTATCCATGTAACCATGGATACACACTCTCAATTCCTCATGGCTTCACTCCAATCTGGGGAAGCAGTTAGGCATGTGATCAGCCATCTTTATTTATTGTTTTTCAATTGTAGGAGTCCCACATGCACTTAAGACAGATAATGGACCAGCTTATACATCTTTTGCCTTTAGGTCCTTCTGCATTGAATTTGGCATTGCCCATTCCACTGTCATCCCTTATAACCCTACAGGACAAGCCATTATTGGACAAGCTATTCGTACCCTCAAGATGCTCCCATCTAAACAAGAAAAGGGAGTATTGGGGTTTGCACAACTCCTTACACGACTCACGCAGGCTCGCTTAGATGCAGCAATACATACATACAATTGCCCTCAATTTTCATATTTTTTTTGATCTTACCCCAACAATGAGTTTCTGGCACACTTAGAAAGCATGGCTAACTTAGAGTGGTCTCAGAGTTGTCTTAATTTGCATTTCTGTAATCAGCAATGATATAGAGCACCTTTTCATAGGACTAGAGATGGCTTTGATTTCTTTATCTGAAAATTGCCTGTTCATATACTTTGACCATTTATCAATTGGGGAATGACTTATATTCTTATAAATTTGACTCAGATTTCTATATATTTGAGAAATGAAACCTTTGTCAGAAACACTGACTATAAAAATTGTTACCCAGTTTTCTGCTTCTCTTCTAAATCTTGGCTACATTGTTTTTGCTTAAGCAAAACCTTTTTAATTTAATGTAATAAAAATTATCCACTTTGCACTTCATAAAGTTCTTTAGTTCTTCTTTGGTCATAAATTCCTTCCTTCCCCAAAGGTATACCTTGCTCTCCTAATTTGCTTATAGTTATCACCCTTTAGATCTAAATCATGAACCCATTTTGACCTTATCTTGGTATACAGTATAAGATGTTGGTCACTGCCTAGTTTCTGCCATACTAATTTTCCAATTTTCCCAGCAATTTTTGTCAATAGTGAGTTCTTACCCCAAAGCTGGAGTCTTTGAGTTTCTGAAAAACTAAATTACTATAGTTATTGATTATTATTTCTTGTGAACCTAAGCTATTCCACTGATCTACTACTCTATTTTTAGCCAGTACTAAATGGATCTACATGTGCAAAAATATTTATAACAGCCTTTTTCATGGTGGCAAAATATTGAAAATTGAGGGAATACCTATCAATTGGGAAATGGTAAACAAACTGTGGTATATGAATAAATTGGAATGTTATTTTGCAATCAAAAATGATGACCAGGCAGATTTCAGAAAAAAACTGGAAAGACTTGTATGAACTGATGCAAAATGGAATGAGCAGAACCAAAAAAAACATTGTACATAGTATCAGAACCACTGTGTGATAATCAACAATGAATGACTCGGCTCTTCTCAGCAACACAATGAGATCCAAGACAAGTACAAAAGACTCAGGAAGGAAAATGCTACACCCATGCAGATAAAGAACTAATAAATTCTGAATGCATATCAAAGCATTTTTTTTCACTACTTTATTTTTTTCATGTTTTTTCTTTTGATCTGTTTTTTCTTCTGTGATTAATATGGAAATATGTTTTACATGATAACATGTGTAGCCTATATAAAACTGCTTACCTTTTTCAGAAGAAAGGAGAAGAGGGGAGGAGGGATAAAAAATTGAAACAAAATTTTGTAAAAATGAATGCTAAAATTTGTTTTTTCATGTAATTGGAGGAGAAAATAAAATACTATTTTTTTTTAAGAGATGGGGGTACCAAAAAAAAAAAAAAAAAAAAACAACTCCAGCCTTCAAGGAGTTTATATTCTAATAGAGGAGAAAACATAAATAAATAGGTATACACAAGATGTGTACACAGTAAGTTAAAAGTAATATCAGAGGGTAAGACTCTACCTGCTTAGAGGAGCAGGAAAGACCTCCTGTAGAAAGAGATTTTTGAAGGAATTAATAAAATGTTTAACAAATGCTTACTATGTGCAATAAGTCCCTGCTCTCAAGGACCTCACATTCTGATGAAGCAGACAATATGTATGTGAAAGATTTCAGCTATAAGTCTGCTAGAATGATCCCATGGTCCTTAGGCAAAAGAGTTGCTGATGTCTCTTCTATAATGTCATGTCCAAAGATTAAAAAAAAAAGTATCAGTTTCTGATGTTGAATATTCAACAATGCCAAAGACTAGTAGCCTGAATTTTTCTTTCTGGATCTGCCATAACTGGCTATTGTACCTACAGGAGCAGTTGTCCAGCTATCTCCACAGGGGATAGTGAGGGTACAGGGCTAGAAATATTGCTATTTCCCAAGAGTCTTAAATTCAATTAAGTCCTGGGCTGTCCCATCAGAATCTGATGGATGATAGTGGTTAAAATGTTATTAGTTTGACTTGCCTGAAACATGAAACCTCCTCTCTCTGTCTCTGTCTCTGTCTCTGTGTCTGTCTGTCTGTTGTCATTGCTTCAGTAAGGCTGGCTTGCCTGCCCTTTGTGTGAATTGAATTATAATTTGATCTTGAAGAAAGTCATGAATTCTTAAGACATGGAGGTGAGGAGAGAGAACATCCTAGGAATGTGAGACAGCCAGTACAAATGCATGGAGATGCAAGATAATAGTGTCATGTGTAGGAAATAGCAAGTAGACCACTATGACCAGACCATAGAGTATATGAAGTGAAAGCTATAAGGAAACTGAAGGCAGAAAGGGACAGGTTATGAAATCTTTAAAAAACAGACAGGCAAGTTTATATATAACAATAGCTAACATTTACATAGTATTTTTGCAAGGGACTTTATAAATGATATTTTTTGTTAATTTTTTAATTTTTTGCTGAGACAATTAGAGTTCAGTGACTTCCCCAGGGTCAAACAACTAAGAAGTATTAACCTTCTGAGGCCAGATTTGAACTCAGGTCCCTCTCAACTTCAGACCAGTGCTCTATCCACTGTGCCATCTAGCTGCCCCAGTCACAAAGAATGAGACACAATTGCAATTGACCAAACAACAAGAACTTCCTATTTAATACAGTACTTTCTCTCTTAGATTATCTCCATTTATTCTGTCTATATCTTGTTTGTAAATAATTGTTATATATGTTGGTTCCCCATTAGACTGAGAGTTAACTGAAAACAGGTATTATTTTTTTTCCTTTCTTTGTCCACAAAGCCTACCAAAATGCCTGATACATAAGTGTTTAACAAATGTTTGTTGACTTGACTTGAAGAAGTTTGAAGATGGGGTAAAGCAAAATTCCTGGAAGGTAGGTACTATTTTATCCTCATTTTACAGATGTGGAAACTGAAGCATAAAGAGGTTAATAATATATCTAGAGTCTCATAGCTAGTAAGGTTATGAGGCTGGATTTGAAATTGGTCTTCTTGATTTCAGATATCCATTTTGCTATTTTATAATATTTCCATCCTAGAAGTAATAGATTATTATTGTTGTTATTAAACAACAGGAAAGAATATCTCAGACATTAATCCCCACAGAAGATTTAGAATTTATCTTTCTTTTTTTATTATAGCTTTTTATATACAAAACATATGCATGGGCAATTTTTCACATTGACCCTTGCAAAAACTTCTGTTTCAACTTTTCCCCTCCTTCCCTCCACCCACTCCCCTAGATGGCAAGTAGTCCCATATATGTTAAATATATGTATGTATGTTTACATCGTTATCTTGTTGCACAAGCAAGATTGGATTTTGAAAGGAGATAAAAATAACCTGAGAATTTAAAAAAAAATGCAAGCAAAAATTACAGAAAGAGTATTCTTTCTCTGGGTGTAGCTGGTTCTGTTCACTGCAGATCAATTAGAACTGATTTGGATCCTTTCATTATTGAAGAGAACCATGTCCATCAGAATTGATCATCATATAGTATTGCTGTTGAAGTGTATAATGATCTCCTGGTTCTGCTCATTTCACTTAGCATCAGTTCATGCATGTCTCTCTTCATGCATGTCTCTCCAAGCTTCTCTGGATTCATACTGCTAGTCATTTCTTACAGAACAATAATACAGAATTTATCTTTCAAATTACGTTAATATTCAGTGACTGCAATGCAAAAATGGGCATAAAAATGGCAAAATAATATTTTAGGAAATATAGTTCAGAATTAAGAAATAAAAGCAATCAAAAGCTTATAAATTTCTCAAAAATCTCACACCTTTTGAAAAGAGAGAGAGAGAATTGGAAAGTGCTAGATATGGTGAACACATCAAACACATAAATATAAGTTGATTTTATCTTAATTAATAGAAAATTATTTATTACCACTATGGGATCATTTCAAATCCAGCTTCCTCTTTGCAACTAAGTCATTAATATTTGGAGCAAAGTCAACAAGAATACCAAATATACTCCTCCCTTCTCTCTTTTGGCATTGAAACCACTCTAGTGCAAGCCCTTATCACCCTATGCCTAAATTACTACAATAGCCTGCTAGTGGATCTGAAGTTTATCCCTGCTTATCAACAATCCATCCATCTTCCAGATACCAAAGTGACTTTTCTAAAGCACAGGATCATTCATGAATAGGGACTCAATAAACTACAGTGATTTCCTATTGCTTCCAGGAGTCAATACAAAATACTCAATCATTCAAAGACCTTCATATCAGATATTTGTAACAAAAACAGCAGAATTTCAGGGGAAAATCAATACATAACATCCAGAAGAAATATGAAGTACACATTATGTACCAATTATAAGGGGCTTAATAAGGTCAAATTGTTTGCTTCTTATATATAAAAATCTCAGTTCTTTTATGACTGAAATTTTTATTTGGGTAATTTGAAAAAAAAAAAAGCTTGGGCTAAGAAAGTATGATGGGGTGAATTTAAATATATTTGTATGTATGTATGTATGTATGTATGTATGTATAGCTGTGTAGAGAGAGATAAAAAAGTACATTTACACAAATGAATTACAAAAGAAACTAGCAGAGGGAGGGTGAGCAATGCTAAAAACCTCACTCTCTTTGAGAATGAGTTAAAGAAGAAGAAAAAATATTTTTGGAATAAAAGTCTTCTAAATTCAGAAAGAAAACAGGGCAAGGGGATGGGGGAGGATAAAAGAGGAATTCAGAGGGGACAGTAGTTTAAGGTTCAGGAGGATAAGGTAAAGAATAGAAGTAAAGCAGAGGAGGGAGGAGGGATAGGAATTGGGTGAGAAGGATAGTGAGGGAAAAGAGGGAGGAGAAAAATATACAACAAGCATTTATATCTTAGAATGAAACTGAGATGAATTTACCCATAAAAGAAAACTGATAGGTTAAAATTGTGAATTCAACAATATATTGCTTTCAGGAAATGCTATAAAAATGAGAGATATACACAAACATGAAATAAAGCTAAGGAATATAATATATTATATAAATAAAAACAGAGGCAGTAATCATGATCTTAGGAAAAGTTAAAGCGAAAATGGATTTAATCAAAATAGAAAAAATAGGGAAAGTGTGTCAGCCATATTAATCAATATTGTTTTAAAGTATTTAAATTTTAAAATCTAGTAATTTTACTATACAGTATAAGATTGGAATATTACTGTGGTATAAGAAATGATGAGCTAAGGAATTTAGAAAAATATGGAAATATTTGATCTTAGGAAGGAAGATGCTATTCACCTTTAGGAAAACAAGAAGACAAATGGAAATAAGCATAGTGTGGTCTTAAATATAAGTGTATAATATTCATGAATGATTATAGATATATACATGTATATGTATGTATATACATTTAATTGTAGTGGAGTTCTACCCCTACTTATAGTAGGGATGGGGGAAAGAATGAGGGGGAGGAAATAGAGTAAAAAATCTACAGTAGGGAACTAAAGAAAGCCCACAAGAAAGCAAAGATGGACATCTCTGAACAGAATATGTAGTATTTACTATATTATATTTTGAATCATCTCTTATGTGCCTATGGCAATGTTCATTTTTTCTTTCCTTATTTTGTATTTACGTATAAAATAAATAACAATATTTCACAGAAGAAGCAAGAAGAAGCAAATGTAGTAATCATGATTTAAAAGTTATAACTAAAAGATATTTAATCAGAAAAAAATAGGGAAACTTTACTATGCATCAGCCAAATTATTCAATATTGTTTTAGACCATTTGAAATAACTAGATAATGTAAAATACCCAAGAATATTCCTGCTATTCTATGCAATTCTATTGCTATGCCTAACCCACAAGAATTATTCAAATATAAACATAGAAACCCACAAGAATTATTCAAATATAAACATAGAAACTTTTTATACAAATAAAGTTAGGTCTAAATAATTGAAGCTATATTTATCATGCATTGGTAAAGCCAATATAATTTTTTAAATGACAATTTTACTTAACTAATCTATTTATGTAATGTCATCCTGTAGAGGGATGAAACTCTGTATGATTGATTTAAACAAGGTGTTAACTCAGTGGAATTGATAAGACAATGGTTATCTAGTTTAGCATAGTGATTAATAGTTCTCTAGTTCAGTATGCTTGATTTAATCTTACCACAAATAATGGTTCCCTAGTTATAATGATGGCTTTTACTCAGTATACTGTAAATAATCTAATTATAATAGAGCATATAAACTGGGACCGATTCAGCCAGGATCAGACTCAGAAAAGACAGAGGACTGGAGGCGGGAATTTAAGCTCTTGAAACCAAAGAGAGACATTCATTCCATCTCACACCAGTGTGGTAGCAGGTCTGTCTTTCTTCATTTCTCCACTGAAACCAAGGCCTGTCTGAGCCAGAGACAGACTCAGAAGGGAACTGGAACAAACTGGGGGAAGAAGGTGGCTGGAGGCTGGAGCTCAAGCTCCTAGACTCCAGCCTTCAAGACAGAGATCATTGTGATAGCCCTCCTGCCTCCCCCACAGAAACCAAGACACATTCTGAAGGCCTCCAGAAAGGTAACCGAGCCCCAGGCAAGGAAACAATAAAGACATTTTTACTTTATCACCTGGCTATTCTCTGAGTGATTACTTAGCTGAAACAAAGGCTGCTCCAAAGACTTCCAGAAAACCAACCAGAAAACTACACCATCCTACCGTGTTTCCCTGAAAATAAGCCCTCCCCTTACTGTGTAAGATTCCTCTAAAATAAGCCCTCCCCAAAAATAAGCCCTATTGAGATTGCTACTGTAGTGAAGGTGATCCCCTGCGCTACACGCTACATTACGGTACCCTCTGTATGCACCATCCCTCCCCCCTCCCCCGGGTGAAACGCACGCCATGCTCCGAGCTGCATCCAATCAGCGCTGCAGCAGTGAGCGCGTCATCCTGTTCTTCCCCAGTGATTTGCTTGCTGGTGCCATTGAGAGCAGTGCTGCGGAGGAGAGCTGAAGCAGGACAACATAAAAACCTGGTATGTAAGCGGGAATGAGGGGGCATGATGGAGGATAAAAGAAGAACTCAGGGGGCATGATGGAGGATAAAAGAAAAACTCAGCCAGCACTCACTGCACTAAAGAAATGAAGAACTTCCTTGCAGAGAGAAGAATAGATCAAGTAATGATTCCCACAGGAATGACTGCCTATCTCCAGACCCTTGCAATAAACAAGCCATTCAAGGACCATTTGTGCATGGAAGTCAATGACTACATTGAAAATAGAATGGAAAGAAATCAGCGTGAAAACTTTGTGAAGCCCTGTCTGCAAGAAGTCATGACTTGGGTGAAGAAGACATGGGATAAAATTACTGACAGCTGTGTCACCAAGGCACTACGAGCAGGTTACCTGGACAAGACATGTTCATTTAAAGAGAGCTATATTGCTGGACATGACAGATTGGGTCCACTTCTTCTGAAGGAAATAGAGGCGCAAGACATCCAGGACGGAATTCAGGGTATAGACACTTATGACGATGTTGTTGAAGATGACATGATCATTATTGAATAAAGGTACTTTTTTTTGTTCACATTTACCTGTTTATTAAAATTGCGGTCAATGTTCATTAAAATAAGCCCTCCCCTGAAAATAAGCCCTCTGGTGTTTTTCTGTCCAAATAATAATAATAAGACAGTGTTTTATTATTGGGGGGAAACGGTATTTAAATCATTAAAAATAATCTTCTTACTGAGTTAGAAAAAGTAATAACAAAGTACATTAAGAAGAACAAAAGTTCAAGAAGGGAAAAAAGATGTAAAGGAAGTAGATTCAGCAGTATCAGACATTAAAACATAAGGTGAAAGCATTATTGAAATATAAAATGGATGATTTTGATTATTTTAGATTAAAATGTTCTTGTATAAATAAAACCTATGCATCCAAGAATAGAAAGAACATAGGAAAACAAGGGGGAACTTTCATAGACAATCTCTCAGATAGAATGGGATTTGGTTGAAAATAATCTAGGAAATATGAACTAGTTGATTTAGAAAAATATGAAAAGACTTGGACTGATAAAAAAAGATGTTAGATAACAAATGGAAATAAACATAGTACAATCTTACACATAGATGATTCTAGATATCAATGTATATGTATATGAATATATATACATATGTGTTTGTGTATGTATAAATACACATATGTGTATTTATATATACATATATGCCACGTGCATATCCTCACCCAATTATAACCTTCTTTGGGTTGGGGAGAAAAGGGGAAAAATAAAGGAGACACAAAAGATAACAAAAAGACAACCTACAAGGACACAAAGAAAACAATTATTTAAAAACAATATATAGTATTTATTATATAGATTTTCTTAAAATGGAAATTTATTACTTTATATTGAATCCTCTCATATTCTGCTGTGTACTTGACAATTTTTTCTTTTTTATCTTATAATTAAGTTTAAAATAAATTTAAAACTTTTTTTAAAGTTCTTCATAACCTAACAGTCTTACAACTTCTTCCTCCACAAGCATTCTCCAATTCAGTGACACTGGACTCCTAGCTGTTTCACAAACCTAAAATTCTCTCTCCTGTCAGCATCACTTTTTTTAGCTGTCCCCAGGCCTAGAAGGCTCTGCTTTCTTCTGTTCAGACTAGTGATTTCCCTGGCTTTCTTTAAATTCCAACAAAATCTCACCTTTCCCCAACTCCTCTTAATTCCAGTGTCTTCCCTCTGTTAAGTATTCTCTACCTATCCTGTACACAGCTTGATTTGTATATAGTCTTTATATATACAAATATATATCTTCCCCATTAGATCATAAGTAAGTTCGTAAGTTAGCAAAGGAATGACAGCAAATTATCACCAGGGTAATATACCATGACCAAGTAGGAGTTATACCAGGAATGCAGGGCTGGTTCCAAATTAGAAAAACTATTAGCATAATTGACTATATCAATAACCAAACTAACAGAAATCATATGATTATCTCAATAGATGCAGAAAAAAAAATGTGACAAAATCCATTCCTATTCCTATTTAAAACACTAGAGAGCATAGGAATTTTCCTTAAAATGATCTATTTAAAAATTATCTATTTAAAATCATCAGCAAGTATCATATTTATTTTTTTATTACAGCTTTTTATTTACAAATATATGCATAGGTAATTTTTCAGCATTGACAGGTGCAAATCCTTTTGTTCCAACTTTTTCCCTCTTTCTTCCCACCTCTGCCCCCAGATGGCAGGTTAACCAATACATGTTAAGTATGTTAAAGTATAAGTTAAATACAAAATATGTATACATGTCCAAACAGTTATTTTGCTGTATAAAAAGAGTCAGACCTTGAAATAGTGTACAATTAGCCTGTGAAGGAAATCAAAAATGCAGGCAGACAAAAATAGAGGGATTGGGAATTCTATGTAGTAGTTCATAGTCATCTCCCAGAGTTCTTTCCCTGGGTGTAGCTGGTTCAATTCATTACTGTTCTATTGGAACTGATTTGGTTCATCTCATTGTTGAAGTGGGCCATGTCAATCAGAATTGAGCAAGTATCATATTTAATAGGGACAAACTAGAACCATTCCTAATAAGATCATGGATGAAACAAGGTCGCCCACTATCACCATTAAGAGAAGAAAAAGGAATTAAGAGTAGATAATAATAAGTTAATTAATTCCATTCCAAATAATTGTCTTTAGTATAAAATATTTAGGAATCTATCTGCCAAGGGAAAATCAGGAACTATATGAACACAACTACAAAACACTTTCCACACAAATAAAGTCAGATCTAAACAACTGGAAGAATATCAAGTGTTCATGGATAGGCCAAACAAATATAATAAAAATGACAATTCTACCTAAATTAACCTACTTATTCAGTACCATGCCAATTAAAATGCCAAGAAATTACTTTACAGAATTAGAAAAAATAACAAAGGCATCTGGAAGAACAAAAGGTGAAGAATTTTAAGGGAATTAATGGAAAAATGCAAATGAAGGTGACCTAGTTTTACCAGACCTAAAACTACATTATAAAGCAGTAGTCATCAAAAACATTTGGTACTAGCTAAGAAACAGAGTATTTGATCAGTGAAATCGGTTAGATTCACAAGAGAAATAATCAATGATTATAGTAATTAGTGTTTGATAAACACAAAGATCCCAATTTCTGGGTAAGAATTCACTCTCTGGCAAAATTTGCTGGGAAAATTAGAAAATAATACAGTAGAAACTAGGCATTAACTAATACTTAACATCCTATACCAAAATAAAATTAAAATGAGTTCTTATTTCTTTCTCAAGTGATTTAGACATAAAGAGTAGTACTATAAGCAAATTAGAAGAACAAAGGATAATCTCCTCTAAGATTTATGGAGAAGGAAGGAATTTGTTGCCAAAGAAGAACTAGAATACATTATGAAATGCAAAATGGATAATTTTGCTTATATTAAATTAAAATTTTTTGTAGAAACAAAACCGGTGCAGACAGGAGTAAAAGGGAAGCAGAAAACGGGGGGGGGGGGGGGATTTTACATCTGAGTTATGATAAAGGCCTCATTTATAAATAAAGAAGTGATTCCAATTTATAAGAATACAAGCTATTCATGGACCCACACTTAATACCATATACCAAGATAAGATCAAAAAGGGTGCATGATTTAGGCATAAAGAACAAGATTATAAATAAATTAGAGGAACATAGGATAGTTTATCTCTCAGACTTGTGGAGGAGGAAGAAATGTGACCAAAGATGAAATAAAGACCATTACTGATCATAAAATAGAAAATTTTGATTATATCAAATTAAAAAGCCTTTATACAAACAAAACTAATGCAAACAAGATTAATGCAATAAATTGGGAAAACATCTTCACAATTAAAGGTTCTGATAAAGGCCTCATTTCCAAAATATATAGAGAATTGACTCTACTTTATAAGAAATCAAGCCATTCTCCAATTGGTAAATGGCAAAGGATATGAACAGACAATTTTCAGATGATGAAATTGAAACTATTTCATCAGTGAATGAAGAGGAAATTAGAGCAATAATTAGGAGTTGTTTTGCCCAATTATATGCCAACAAATTTAATAATCTAAATGAAATGGAGGAATATCTATCAAAATATAGATTGCCAGGTTAGCAGAAGAGGAAATAAATTATTTAAATTGTCCCACTTTAGAAAAAAAAAAAAAAAAACAGAACAAGCTATTAATCAACTCCCTAAGAAAAAATCTCCAGGGCCAGATGGATTTACATGTGAATTCTACCAAACATTCAAAGAATACTTAATTCCAATACAAGATAAACTATTTGATAAAATAGGAAAACAAGGGGTCCTGCCAAATTCCTTTTATGACACATATATGGTGCTACTAGCTAAACCAAGTAAGGAGAAAACAGAAAAAGAAAATTAGAGACCAATTTCCCTAATGAATATTAATGCAAAAATTCTAAATAAAATATTAGCAATAAAATTACAGACAGTCATCCCCAGGACAATACACTATGACCAAGTAGGATTTATACCAGGAATACAGGGCTGGTTCAATATTAGGAAAACTATGAGCATAATAAACTATATCAATAACCAAACTAACAAAAATCATATGATTATCTCAATAGATGCAAAAAAAAAGGCATTTGATAAAATCCAACACCCATTCCTATTAAAAACACTAAAGAGTATAAAAATAAATGGACTTTTCCATAAAATGATCAATAGCATCTATTTAAAACCATCAGCAAGCATCATATGTAATGGGGACAAACTAGAACCATTCCCAATAAGATCAGAAGTGAAACAAGGCTGCCCACTATCACCATTACCATTCAATATTGTATTAGAAATGTTAGCTTTGGCATTAAGAGAAGAAAAAGAGATTAAAGGAATCAGAGTAGGTCATGAGAAAACCAAATTATCATTTTTTGCAGATGATATTACTTAGAGAACCCCAAAAAAAGAACCAAAAACTACTAGAAATGATTCACAACTTTAGCAAAGTTACAGTATATAATATAATTCCACATAAATTTTTTTATACATTTTTATACATCACTTAACAAAATCCAACAGCAAGAGATACAAAGAGAAATTCCATTTAAAATAAGTGTGGATAGTATAAAATGTCTGGGAATCTATCTGCCAGGGGAAAGTCAAGAACTATATGAGCAAAACTACAAAATACTTTCCACACAAATAAAGCCAGATATAAACAATTGGAAAATATTAAGTGCTCTTGGATAGCTCAAGCAAATATAATAAAGATGACAATACTACTTAAACTAATCTATTTAGTGCTATACCAATCAAACTCCGAAAAAACTATTTTATTGACCTAGAAAAAATAACAAAATTCATCTGGAAAAACAAAAGGTCACGAATTTCAAGAGAATTATGAAAAAAAAAAAAAAGCAAATGAAGGTAGCCTTGCTGTACTAAATCTAAAAGTATATTATAAAGCAGTGGTCATCAAAGCCATTTGGTACTGACTAAGAAATAGATTAGTTGATCAGTGGAAAAAGTTAGGTTTACAGGACAAAATAGTCAATAACTATAGTAATCTAGTGTTTGACAAACCCTAAAACCCCAGCTTTTGGGATAAGAATTCACTATTTGACAAAAACTAGTGGGAAAATTGGAAACTAGTATGGCAGAAACTAGCATTGACCCACACCTAACACCATATACCAAGATAAGGTCAAAATGGGTTCATGATCTAGACAGAAAGAATGATATTATAAATAAATTAGAAGAACATAGGATATTTTACCTCTCAGACCTGTGAAGGAGGAAGGAATTTGTGACCAAAGAAGAATTAGAGATTATTATTGATCACAAAATAGACAATTTTGATTATATTAAATTAAAAAGATTTTTGTACAAACAAAACTATGCAGACAAGATTAAAAGGAAAGCAATAACATGGGAAAACATTTTTACATTCAAAGGTTCTGATAAAGGCCTCATTTCTAAAATATATAGAGAATTGACTCAAATTTATAAGAATTCAAGTCATTCTCCAATTGATAAATGGTCAAAGGATATGAACAGACGATTTTCAGATGATGAAATTGAAACTATTTCTACTCATATGAAAAGGTGCTCCAAATCACTATTGATCAGAGAAATACAAATTAAGACAACTCTGAGATACCACTACATACCTGTCAGACTGGCTAAGATGACAGGAAAAGATAATGATGAATTATGGAGGGGATGTGGGAAAACTGGAATACTGATACATTGTTGGTGGAACTGTGAACGAATCCAATCTTTCCGGAGAGCAATCTGGAACTATGCTCAAAAAATTATCTTAACTTTGACCTAGCAGTGTTACTACTGTAGTAGTTACCCCGCAGAGAGATCTTAAAGGAGGGAAAGGGACCCACATGTGCAAAAATATTTGTGATAGCCCTTTTTGTAGTGGTTAGAAACTGGAAATTGAATGGATGCCCATCAATTGGAGAATTGCTGAATAAATTATACCATATGAATGTTATGGAAGATTATTATTCTGTAAGAAATGAGCAACAGGATGATTTCAGAGAGGACTGGAGAGACTTACATGAATTGATGCTAAGTGAAATAAGCAGAACCAGGAGATCATTATACATGGCAACAACAAAACTATATGATGATCAATTCTAATGGATGTAGTTCTCTTCAATGAGATGATTCAAACCAGTTCCAATTGTTCAGTGATGAAGAGAGCCATATACACTCAGAGAGAGGACTGTGGGAACTGAGTGTGGATCATAACATAGCATCTTCACTTTTTCTGTTGATGTTTGCTTGCATTTTGTTTTCTTTCTCAGTTATTTTTTTCCTTCTTTACCCAATTTTTCTTGTGCAGCAAGATAACTATATAAATATGTATAGATATTGGATTTAACATATATTTTAACATATTTAACATGTATTAGATTACCTGCCATCTAGGGGAGGGGGTTGGAGGAAGAAGAGAAAAATTTAGAACAGAAAGTTTTGCAAGTGTCAGTGCTGAAAAATTACCCAGGCATATGTTTTGTAAATTAAAAGCTTTAATAAAATAAAATAAAATAAGTTTATCTACTGGCCAGGCATAGAGAAATCCTTAACAGGACTTGGTAAGAATATTTTAAATTACAGTCTTGCAAATCTAATCAAAAGCTTTAAGCTAAACTAAAGGCTTTAACTGAATCAAAGATTTTATAGTAAAAATAAGGAGTTGAGGTAGAAACTGCCTATTTATATCCACCAAGCTAGATACCACAAAAAATAGCTAACCATATAAAAAGAACATTAGCATTAGAGGTATTCATGAGTAGACAAAAATCACAAAAAGAAGCCAAAATAAATATGCTTTCAAATGTCCATACAAAACATACCAAAAATATCTGCCCCAAATGGATGATAAGCAAAATAATCTAGAAACCTAACATAAAGGAGGGAATTTGCCTTCATTGTATCATAGTATAAAAGGAAATATGTGATTGAAAATATAGAAGACAGCTAAAAATAAGATTGATTGAAGAAACCAGGATATGCTTGTAAATATTTAGCAACCAGTTGGGGGAGGGGGGTGTGGAGATAATATATAAAGGATACCTTTTTAAATTTAATCTATATTATTAACATTTTCTCCATCATTTACTTAAATCTAGACCATCAACAAAACAATGAATCAAGCTCTGATTTATAGTGTTTGCTAATTTTTGAAGTGTAAATGTTTATAACAAAAATTTACTGGGAAGTTAGCAGAAGCTGGGATTCAACACATACATTCATCAGATTGACAAAGGTGACAGAAAAGGAAAATGCCCATTGTTGAAGGGGCTATCAGAGTACAAGCAAAAAAAGGCACTGTTGGTATAGTTTCGAATTGGTCCAACAATTCTGGAAAATAATTAATGACCATATCTCAAAAAGTATTGAATTGTGTATACCATTTGACCCAGTAATGCCACCATTAGACATATGCACCAAAGAGGTCAGTGAGAAAGGACCTATAACTATAAAAATATTTATAGCAACCATTTTTGTTCCCAGAAAATTGGAAATAGAATTCATCAACAGAAAAACTGTTGGAATAAATATATAGAGTAGTAGGATTAGGAATTGAACCTATCATTTCGTTAATATAAGGAACTTTCAGATTTAGAAACTCCTCACCAATGTATCTTCTCTGCAAGAAAAGCATTGAGAAATTAAGTGACTTGTAAGCATTGAGAAGTTAAGTGACTTGCCCAAAGTCACACAACCAGAGTATTTCAGAAGTAGGACTTGAACCTACTCTTCTGGACTCTAAAGCTGATTATCTCTTTGTCGTTCCATGCTCTCTCTCAATAATATATAAATGTGATGGAATGTGATTTCTGCTTAAGAAATGGCAAAAATGGGGCAGCTAGGTGGCACAGTAGATGGAGCACCAGCCCTGAACTCAGGAGGACCTGAGTTCAAATCTGACCTCAAACACTTAGTATTTCCTAGCTGTGTGACCTTGGGCAAGTCACTTAACACCAATTGCCTCAGCAAAAAAAAAAAAAAAAGAAACTAAGAAAAAGAAATGGCAAAAATGACTAATTCAAAGGATATATATAAACTGCTACAGAGTGAAATGAGCAGAAATAGAATTTGTACAATGCCTACAGTATTTTAAAGGAAAATCGTTTTTGAATTACTTAAGAACTCAAATTAATGCAATAAACCAATCAAGTTCAGAAGACTATGGACTAGAGCAAGGGAACTTAATTTTTTTTTTGCATCATAGATGCTATTCTTGGATCCCTCAGAATTTTTAAATGCATAAAACAAAATATATAAGATTTCTAAGGAAACTAATTATATTGAAAGATTTTTATTTTTAAAAATTGAGTCTATAGGCTTCAGGTTGAGAACTCCTTAACTAAAGTTACAAAATGAAATATACATTTTCAAAATACAGTGATGTATGGATTTCATTTTGCTTGATTAAATCAAAGCTTCTTAAACTAATGAGTCATGATGCCATAAGGACTGGGTCACATAACTGAATATGGGGAATGTGAAAAATTTGGCAACAATAAAGGGTTTCTGAACACTTAACAAAACCAAAAATTAATTCAAAATCAAACATAAGAAATCTGAGGTATTTCTGGCAGTGCTTGCCCATATTGCGTCATGGGACTCTATTGTTCATGTTAGGAACACAAGATGCCCATTTTTGCATTGTGCATGCCTTATATCACACAACATCAAGGAACATTGCCAGAAACAGCTTGGCTCAGATTTGAGACTTCTGAATGAATCTGTATGAATCACATAGAAAGTTTTCTGCTCTTACAGAAACATAATAATGATCTTCCTAAGGAAGATATAGCAGTGACCCTGAAGCAACCTGGCCTTGGGCATGAAGCAGCTGAAAAATATTTCTTCCCCTAGGTTATCCTGCTCCAGTTTATTCTGTATGATCAAGATGCTATAGCTACGAATATTGCTGGTTGTCAGATAACAACCTGTTGGTCAGTAAGAATAAAGTTTCTGAGACTAAGGAGCAACAATAATGAAGGGCTTAAAGTTTTTGCAGATGCAGAACAAAACTGGGTGTTTACTACTTAACCTATTCATATATTCAGGTCTAACAGCACACCTCCAGAAAGTTCCCTCCTCCCTCCATTATGGCCACCTTGTGAGCTCTGCCCAGAGAATTATAGATATTGCATCTGCACACAAAGTTAAAATCAGACCACTTTTCAATACCTCTAAACCATAAAATTAGCATATTAGTGACATGAAGTACCTGGTCTCTTTAATTTTTCCCTATAAACTTATCTTCTTGTCCCTGGTTCTTTGCTAATTTCTTTTGGAACGTAGCTCATTTTCATTGGTATTACAATTATAATTAACTTTGCCCCTTGGCTTGGAGATGGGTCTAAGCCTGCACATTCTTTTGAGATGGAATCCCAACCTTTTGGGGGCTCCCTTGAAGCCCAACTACAAAAAAATAAAGACTTTCAGTATTTTCCTATTATCATTCCTCAGCATGTAAGTATATCTTTGGATTGGATTGTGTTAGAATGTTTGTTTGTTTTTTTAATTGCTATCATCTCTTTTTTTATATAGAAACATATTTAATTGCAGCAAGTAAAGACAAAAGTCCTGTAATAATACTTCTTCATCATCATTGTGTGTATATATATGTATGAACATTAATTTTTTAAGTTAATCACAAATGTATTTTCATAAACTAAAGTTAGTATATGTTTGAGAAATTATTAGCAATATGTGTCTATATTTTAGAACAAAATTTTTTTTAGTAATGGATAAAAGACAGAAGATGTAAAAATACTGATGACAATGCAGCAGGAGTCTTCACTACCAGGTTTTAGTACATCTACACTGACAAGAAAATAAAATATGTTGAATCATTTTTGCAATATGTATTTACTTCTAATAATGATGATGGTGTGGGAAAAAAATCTCTTTGCTTAATTTGTAATAAAATGTTGGCTTCAGAGAGCAGTACACCAGCCAAACTAAAATCATATCTTATTACCAAGCATGCAGCATACTGCAATAAAGCAAAGGAATAGTTTGAACAGCTTTTAAAATCTTAAAAAAAATAAAAACAATGTTCTGAGAAATTTGTTGCTATAAACAAAAATCATTTACTTGCATTTTATGAAATTTATTTAATTGCAAAAATCAAGAAGTCCTGCACAAGAGGAGGTCTGTTACCTGCTGCTATTAAAATATCAGAAATAGTTCATGGGGAAAAGCATGGGGATGAAATTCGTAGAATTCCTTTACCATATGATACTATTTCCAAAATAATTTCTGAATCTAGCAAAGACCAATTCCAGCAGTCCAAGCTTAAGGGCAATCCAAAGTCTGCAATTCAATTAGGTGAAAAAACTGATATTTCTAACATGATTTCTAACATAATTGTTACTTTATGTTTATGTTATGGTATGTTTATAAAGGAAACATATATGAGGAATTATTGTTTTTTTACCTATAGTGTTCTTGGTGGTTTTCTGGAGATCTCTGGGGCAGCCTTCTTTTCAGAGACAGATTCACTTCATCTCACACCACGATGGTGGCAGAGCTCTCCTCCTTAGCTTTTTCACTGAAACCAAGACTCTGGAAGGTCTCTAAGAAAGCTAGCCCGGGTCTCAGGCAAGAAAACTAGATTGTGAAGGAGAAAATAAAGGATTTGGACTTTAACACCTGTCTCTGAATCCCAGGTTGTGCTTCAGCCTCCAGCCACTACAAAGGTGGACAATGGAATGAATCTGTCTCTCCCTTCCGAGTCTGTGTCTGGCCTTTCTGAGTTTGTCTCTGGCTCTGACTCTGGCTGAGTTTGTTGGAGTTTTATATGCTCTATTTTGAGTATAAACCAATGATTATATCACTAGGAAACCATTAATTGTTATAAGATTAATTCAATTATACTGAACTTAGAGAACCATTAATCACCATGCTAAACTAGATAACCATTTTTTATCAATTCCACTAACTTAACACTTTGTAAGAATCTTTGTTTTAAGTACAGAGTGCTGGCCCATAACAGTTACCCTTTGGAAGGACACACACAGAGGAAAAAATATGTATCTTAAAGTAGACGAATTTTTCACAAATGAAGATTTATATTCAAAAAATTGTGTTGGGAGTCTGTATAGATGTTGTGGAAGCAATAATGTGCAAGAATATTGTATTTGTATTAAAAATTAAAGCTGGTAGCAATGAACATAAGACTTTTATTTACTGCCTGATCTATCAAGAGGCATTCATAGTCCAAAAAAAAAAAAAAATCACCAGAGTTAAATGTGTTTCTGGTACTATCAAAATTGTTAACGTCATTAAAAGCCCTTAACAATCCTTTTGTTTTCAAACCTTTGCATCTTTAAAAAATGGCCAAAAAAATTATACATATATACCAAAAAATTTTTTAAATAAATTTCTCTACTTATTTATATATGTTTTGTTTTTATATATAAATATAATATATATTTAATGTATATTAAATAATTATAATTAGTTATATAATATATTATTATATATGATAAATAATATAAATAAATAAATACCAGTTTATTATTGGCAAATGTTTTATTTCTGTACCTATTTTATATCCCTATATATTTGGAGTTGCACAAAAGTTTCTCAAACAAAAAAAGGTCACAAGTGGAAAAAGTCTAAGAAGCCCTGGACTATTTGATTTTTATTACAAGAGAGGGCTTACATTGCCATTGAGTGGGGGATGAGATTTGTGGGGGGGAAGAGATAGCAATAGTAATGAAGGACCAGTAGGTGGCACTATCAGGCAAGGTTTAGAATCTTAGTGGAGGAGGAAGAAGACACTTTCTAGTGTGACTCATGGGCAGCTAGATGATGCCAGTGATTAGAGCCTCAGACCTGGAGTCAGGAAAACTTGAGTTCAAATCTGATCTCAGACACTTATTCTGTGTAAGCGTAACTCTGGGCAAGTCATTTAATCCTGATTGCTTCAGTTTTCTCATCTGTAAAATGAACTGGAAAAGAAAATGGCAAACCACTCAAATATCTTTGCCAAGAAAATCCAAAATGGGGTCATAAAGACAAGGCTAAAAAACAACAAATTTCCCTAAATTCCATCTTTCTTCTCTAGCTGGAACCTACTCATTAGTCATTGTCCTACTTTCACAAAGAATGGATGAGATAAAAATAATGGGAAATGTAATATGTCTTACCAACTTCTTCAGTCTTACATTACTCCTCAGTTTGCTCCTCAGATTGCTAATAGTGCAGTTCATTTTTGCCTGAGGGCAGAAAAACCCCAGTTTAAATTATGCTTTATTAGGGAAATTTGTCAAAAGTAAATCATAAATCAAAGCCAAAAGAATCCCTTAAAATTTTAACTCTAGATCTTCTTCTATTCTTAGGCAGAACCTAATGTTTTAAGCCAAAGTTTAAACCTTGGTCCTCTTTATCTCTTTATACTAAAATTGATTCACTAGCTTTTTCTCTTTTTGCTCTTCTGTTTGCATTTAAGAATATACACAAATAATTTATCACCAGACTTAATTTTCTATCAGAGACAAGCTAGCTTTTAAAATAATATGCAAATCAGGAATTATAAGCAATTTAAAGGACAAAGAAAAATCTTGGAATAAATACTTGTCAGAGAGAGGAATAAAACTTCCCGTTTTTACAGAATTCCTAACCTGATAACAATTCATGGTTTCAGGCCATTCCAACTATATCCTATTCTCACAGGTTTGAATGGGTTGGGAAAACAGCCAATGTAGGAATCAAGTGCCTGAAATACTTAGTCTCTAGTTTCTGGACTAGCATCCAAAAAATATACGATGTGCTTTCTCCTCCCCTCCTCTTCCCTTCCCTCTCCACATCTCTAATGGTAGCTAGTTTGCTCTTAGATGCAGTCTCCAGAGCCTTAGATCCCCTATCCATCGAGAGTGATAACATAGTAATGTTTGATGGTACTCAGCTTAAGCCACAATGACAAAGTTCTACATAAAACAACTTGTTAAATAACCTCCAACTTCCATCATTCTCCACCATCCACTAAGATCAAAATCTCTGTCCCTCTACATCTTCCTTAATTGGCTTTGCTTCCACTTCATTTGCTCACAAGTTTCCTTCATGGTAAGGATTTAAAGAACTCAAGGCAGTAAATAAAATCTGAAATTTACTCTGAGCTTAAAGAAAGCTAAAGAAAGAACTACTCCAGCGACCACTCTCATTCCCTTCTCTTTTGCCCTATGTCTAAACCTTTTGGTAAAAGTAATATTTGTGGATAATAGAAGAGGAGAGATTTGCTTCTGCCATCCTACATTCCCAGTTCAATTAATATAATCATGAGATATAGTTTCAGATGTCAAGATATTGATGTGGTCATAACTATTAATACCCAGTGATGTTCTCACAAAGTATAAACACCTCACTCTGAATCAGAAGATACAATGTATGTGGTTAGGCCAGAAATTGGTTATAGCTCAGAAGACTATTTAAAATAGCTAAACCTGAAGATAGCTAGCTGTTTAAGAGTTCCAGTTTGGAAGAATGCAAGCCAAGAACCAAGTATCAGAGGAGAAGATGGTCTTTGAGGAGGTCTCTTGGGATGGGAGGTGGGGATTTTTAATGTATCAGAATTTCCCCTCCTCCTCTGTCTTGCAACTGATGGTCAACTGATAAGGATGCTGGTAATACTCTACAGGGAAATGCAGCATCATGGCAGCAAGGTCTTTCAATGTCACCCAAGCCTGAATTTTTCCTCTTTTTTTTCCCTTACTTCCTTCTTTTCTTCCTTCCTTTCTTCCTTCTTTCTTTCCTTCTTTTTTTTCCTTTTTCACTTCCTTTCTTTGCTTAAAAATACTATTTGTTATATGAGATAGCTCTCTGGGAGGGGGAGGAATTTTGGGGGAAATGATGATGATGATGATGATGATGATGTGTGTGTGTGTGTGTAAGGAAGAAATAAATAAAAACTTATTTTTTAAGAAGTCAGGCTGAGTGGGACCTTTGACAGGCACCAAGGTTGACCAGAATAAATGGTCACTAGACTTCTTGGAGGTACCAGTTCTTCCCAGTAGCCATTCACTGCATTTGTTTTAAAAAGCAACTTCTCAGCTGTTATTGGGCCCAAGTCACTACTGAACAGATGAAGCAAGATCATACAATCATCCTTTGTCCAGAGCTGCCTATTGAGTTGGGTGATACAAGATGATCCCTCTAACAAGATGGGTATGACATAGGAGGCTTCTATTGCTAAAGAGAATTGTTACATCTAGAATCATGATTCCCTAGATCCTTCTTGTATTAATATACTTCACAAACAAGTGATGGATATACCAGAAATGTTTTACTTAATTTAGGCCTTCAATTTAGGCCCTAGAAAACTGCCTCCTCCACTAGCCCAATTGTTTCCCAACTATAAAAACATAGTTTCTAAGGAATGACATTTTCCCTGGTTTATTTATGGCTCCATTAACTACAAGGGGATCATATATAGCTGAACTTCAACAATTGTTCTGGTAAAAGGGAATGAAAATCTTATTGTTGTAAACTGTGTCTCTCTGATTTTTTCTGGGGGGGTCTCCGACCTGGATTAGAGAAATGCTAAAATCTCAACCCCTCCTGGCCTCTGGGAGGGACTCCACCCTCCTGTTCCTAGGAGAAACTCCTAGATGGTGATCTCTACTTACAATTCAATTGGAGATCTTGGCCTGGGGCATAATCACCACCCTTTATTGAATTGAAAATTAGTCCCTCAGATTCATCTGGAGATTGTTCCCTAGCAGTAGGCCACAAAAACCCAATATAATCAAAGGTTGAACCCCAAAACTTTGCTAAAAAATCCTTTCAGGATTTGGCCTGCTGGGAAGTTGTTTCTTCTCAGTGTAATAAACTCATTTTTTTTCCACAAACCTGACCTATTGCGACTGCGAATTCTTTCATAAGAACCTGTGGCACCAGCCTGGGGATCTCTCACTCTCATTTCTCACACCTCAACACTATTAAATGTACTATGTACCAACTTGCATGGCTGGCATATGAGAGAGTGTTAAGAGATGAAGCAGAGAAAATCTTCTTCTACTGTCATTTATGCATAGCAGCCATGGGACCTGGAAACACAGACTGAAGAACTGGAGACAGAGTATAATGCCAGAGAAATTGAGGCAAGACAGAGATTAGTTTTTAATCTTTTAATTGTGGAAAGTTTAGGCTAGCCAACTGAATCAAACTCATATTCAAAAATCATCAGGTCCAGAGTGACTGAGGAACAGCTTTTATATAGGATTACAACTAAGTCATATAGAAGAAAAAAGAATATAGTTAGGGCATCAGGCAGCTGTTATACCAAAAAAATGTATATTTCTCATAGCCTAAAGCAATAACAGGGTGCACATAATGCTAGGAATGGGTTTGAGATGTATACAATAGTGGGAGTATAGTGAGGGGTAAACTGAAGCAAGATAGACATTAGAGAGTTTTTAATATTTTATTTGAGAGGGAGAGATTGTGTTGGGGGCATGTTGCTCCCAGGGCTGATGTCTCAAAGCAATCAGCAGGGAATGTGAGTTTTCCATGAAATATATCTACACACATGACTCTAAGAGACCAGTAGACTGAGGCAGGGGCAGAGTCTGAGCACTGAGAGTGGGAATGGACCTCACAATCTAGTTCTGACAGGATTGGGGGCAGGACCATAAATTCTGATAAATTGAGATTAAGAAAAACAATGACAGAATGGAATTAGGCACCGGACATTCTGATAAATTGGGTCAGTCTGGAGTCAATGATGTCTAAGATAAAAGGTCTTTCTCCTTATCTGGATTAAACTTTTACAATTTATAATTTTTAGCCAGCCCTAAATTATATCCTAATCTGCATCCTAAAGATGCAGAAAGGGGAGTGATGTTGCAACCAGGGGGATTAAGGCAGAACAATTCAAGGAACTGAGGAACAATTTAGGGAAACTGAGGCAATAAAAGAGAACTGTGGCAGGACAATTAGGGAAAC
This sequence comes from Antechinus flavipes, assembly GCF_016432865.1. Classification (NCBI taxonomy): domain Eukaryota; kingdom Metazoa; phylum Chordata; class Mammalia; order Dasyuromorphia; family Dasyuridae; genus Antechinus; species Antechinus flavipes. The sequence goes on from NC_067401.1 coordinate 188,818,494, forward strand.
TGAGGCAGAACAATAAAAAGAAACTGGTACAACAGGAGTAACAGGATGCATACAATGATGGGAATGGGCTTAAAGGGACCTTCTAGGGTCAATATTTTCATGGAATCTTATCTGTAGAAGCACCTCACAGGTATGATGCCTAAGTAAGCAGAAGAATAGAAATCGGCAAGGTCATTCTATGGTCATGCTTGTCACTTTGATCTAGTGTGTGAAACTAAGTTCAGGCTCTGATGAAAAACTTACAGAGTCCTTTTTGGTTCAGCAAGAGAATGAAAAAATATTCAGCTTATTCTGCTTTTTTCTCTTCAAAGGAGAATGATTTTTGGACTGAAAAGGACAGAATGAAAATATCTACAGTACTTATATTGTACTTCAACTACTTGTCACTGTGTATTTATGAGTGTATAAGCATCTTTTTTGTGACCCTGGAAATAAACAGCTGTCCTATCTCTGATCTATTTTGTACATTAAGCATCTTTTCAGAAGGAACTGTTATTCCCATTTGAAGAGAACCTAGATGTGAAACAAACCTAAGTTTTATTTATGATATTATCAGTTAGTCAATAAGCAATTCTTCATTTCCTATTACGTGCCAGGCACTGTACTAAGTGCTAGAAATAGAATGTAGGAAAAAGAAGTACCTGCCCTCAAGAAGCTCACAATCTAATGAATATCAAAAGAATGAATTATTAAAAGAATTCATAGTCAATTAGGGGAACTAAATATATAGGTACACATACTTTATTTCAATAATTGAGAATAAGTACAAAATAATATGCAAATAAAAATTTATATAATCTGTAATGGTCTGAGGCTTGAGTTGATGCACTGAGGTCCCAAGCACATGAGGCTAAATAGTAATTGGACCATACTCTATTAATATATAATCTTGGAAAAAGAATGGCCCCCACCCACTCTTTGTGCAAGTCCTGATGTGTTGTATAGGAAATGACGATTTTGGTGGGTGGAGGCAGGGGAGTGGAAAAGGAAGGGGAAGGAGAGACTTTTGGGATTGCCTTGCCACAGTTTGCTCAGATCTCTCTCGCTCTGCTAGCTGGCTTTTGCCATTGCAACGACTTTTCTGTTTGTTTCTCTTCTTCTTTTTGCTGAGGTAGTTGGGGTTAAGTGACTTGCCCATGGTCACACAACCAGGAATTGTTAAGTGTCTGAGGCTGGATTTGAACTCAGGTCTTCTTGACTTCAAGGCTGGTGCTCTACCCACTGAGCCATCTCCTCCCCTTCTCTTCTTTTTGCTTTTTGCTGAGGTAGTTGGGGTTAAGTGACTTGCCCATGGTCACACAACCAGGAATTGTTAAGTGTCTGAGGCTGGATTTGAACTCAGGTCCTCCTGACTTCAGGGCTGGTGCTCTACCCACTGAGCCATCTCCTCCCCTTCCTTTCTAAATACCATCAGGCTGCTCGAGCTTTGCGTTTACAATTTGGGATTACAAAAGAGGAAGGTAGGAGCATAGTAAAAAGCTATACAGCTTGCCTTCCTTTCCACGCTCCTACACTGCCTCCAGGGAAGAACCCTCGTGGTTTGAGACCCAATGAAATCTGGCAAATGGATGTGACCCATTATAAATCTTTCAGTCATCTGTCTTTTATCCATGTTGTGGTAGACACCTTTTCAGGATTCACTTTTGCCATACCAGCAGCAAAAGAGACAGCCCGAGTGGTCACTGAATTCCTCACACAAGCATTTGCCATTATGGGAGTGCCACAAGCAATAAAAACAGACAATGGTCCTGCATACACCTCCAAACATTTTGCACACTTTTGTGCACAGTATAAGATTTTACACACCACTGGCATACCCTTTAATCCTCAGGACAGGCAATAGTAGAGAGGAGAAACAGAGACATTAAGACGCTGCTCCAAAAACAAAAGAAAGGGGGAGCCACAGGTAACCCTAGAGAGCTTATCCCAAAAGTCTCTCCTTCCCCTTCCTTTTCCACTCCCCTGCCTCCACCCACCAAAATCGTCATTTCCTATACAACACATCAGGACTTGCACAAAGAGTGGGCGGGGGCCATTCTTTCTCCAAGATTATATATTAATAGAGTATGGTCCAATTACTATTTAGCCTCATGTGCTTGGGACCTCAGTGCATCAACTCAAGCCTCAGACCATTATAATAATCAAACAAAAATACTATGTCAAATTAATGCAAAGTAATAAAGTATAAAATGAGTACACAAGTGATAAGAAATATGAAAAATAAAGTAGTGATCAGAATATAATGGGCTTAATCTGGGAAAGTTTCCTCTTAACAGTTGAATCTCAAGGCAATCTTAAGGAAAAAATGGACAGAGATTGATGAAGAATAGAGAATATATGTATATATTTTTTAAATTTTATTTATTTTTATTTACAAAACATAATCATGGATAATTTTTCAACATTGACCCTTGCAAAACCTTCTGTTCCAACTTTTCCCCTTCTTCCCCCCATTCCCTTCCCCAGATGGCAGGAAGTCCAAAATATGTTAAATATGTCAAAGTATATGTTAAATCCAAAATATGTATTCATAGTTATACAATTATCTTGCTGCACAAGAAAAATCGGATCAAGAAAGAAAAGAAAAACAGAGAAAGAAAACAAAAATGCAAGCAAACAATAACAGAAAGAATGGAAATGCTATGCTGTGGTCCACATTCATTTCCCATAGTTCTCTCTCTGGGTGTAGCTGATTCTCTTCATTATTGAACAAGTGAATGCAAGGGATAATGTTGTAAAAAAATTACCCTGGCATGAGTTCTATCAATAAAAAGTTATTTTAAAAAAAAGGTTCTGCTCATTTCACTTAGCATAAATTCATGTAAGTCTCTCCAAGACTCTCTGAAATCATCCTGCTGATCATTTCCTACAGAACAATAATATTCCATAACATTTATATGCCATTCTCCAATTGATGGGCATCCATTCAGTTTCCAGTTTCTTGCCACTATATAAAGGGCTGCCACAAACATTTTTGCACATGTGAGTCCTTTTCCTTTCTTTAAGATCCCTTTGGGAGATAAACCCTTCTGGATTAAAGGATATGCACATTTTGATAACTTTTTGAGCATAGTTCCAGATTGCTTTCCAGAATGGTTGAATTCACTCACAATTCCATCAACAATGTATCAGTGTCCCAGTTTCCCATGTCCTCTCCAACATTTGTCATTATCTTTTCCTGTCATCCTAGCCAATTTGAGAGATGTGTAGTGGTATCTCAGAGTTGTCTTAATTTACATTTCTCTGATTAATAATGATTTGGAGCACCTTTTCATATGATAAAAAGTTTCAATTTCTTTATTTGAAAATTGTTCATAAACTTTGACTATTTGTCAATTGGAGAATGGCTTGATTTCTTATAAATTTGAGTCAATTAGAGAATATATATTTAAGTGATGAGGCATGGTGTTAACTTGGCTGGAGTGGAGGGGTCATATTTAAGAACAATCAGACATCAGCAGAAGCGCTATGGTAAGGAACACATGCTAGAGGGATGTTGATGGGCAGTAAGGAATTTGAGGGGGAAAAAGCTATTCTAGGGATTAAATGATCTGTTTTTCACTTCTTAATCTAATAGTATTAGTCCTGTGACCTTAAGCAAATCCCTTTCATTCTCTGAATTTCAATTTCTTCCATCTCTAAAGTAAGAGCAATAATATTCATATTGCTTCTCTGAAAGAATTATTGTGAATAAAGCACTTTGCATATTATTAAGTATCATGGGAATGGAAGAAAGTATCATTAGCTAAGGAGTTTGCCTAGAACCTAGTGGACAAAAGGAAGCTATTGTAGATTCTTGAGAAGCAATATGGTATGGTAGGAAGAGCTTTGACATCTGTGTTTCATTCAATGCAATGAGTTTCAGTGTCTTTATATGCAAAATAGGGATAACATTATTGATATTATCTAACCCAGGGGGAGGGTGTGAGGAGAATACATTTAATTCTATAGAAATGTGAACTGTTTTTGCTGAGATATGAAATAACAGGAGATGAAATGATGGAGAGTTGAAAAAAATCTATCCTGTGATCTCGCATTCATTAAAATTAGCTGGAATTTTAGAAAAAAGGCACAGAGCAAGGCAAAAACACATAAGAGGCAAGATTTATTTCTGCAATCCCTCACCACTCTCCCTGTACACTCCTCCTACACCTCCTCCCAACAGGCACTTTTAGAATCTCCTCCATTTAATTGCACAAACTGTATTTCCCTCCAGACAATCTCAAAATGTCTGATCTTTCAAGTTACCTTGTCTTTCAAATTACCTCAAGTCAGGAAGAGAGTGGATATGAAAAGTTACTACTACCTTAGTCTGATTTAGCTTAATGCGGGAACACTTCTAGACAATCTTTGAATCTTAAAAAAGAATGACTGCAAAAAACTCTTAAAAATAAAACCCTAATATCATAGAATTTCTGATGTAGTAGTCCTAAATACAAGAGTTTGTGGAACAACAAGGACTTCTCAAAGCCCTTCAAATCACACAATGTAGATGTAGAACTGACCCTCTATAACCACAGCATGTGAAAGAACAAGGGAAAGAGAATAGGAGAAAAAAATTAAGAAAGCAGAGAATAAGCAATATGCTTCCTGGGATCGCCAAAATAATGAAAAACAAACAGCAGTCCCAACCTTTTCTGTAATTTTTTTTGGGAAATCTTCTGCCCTTCCCTGCCCTTCTCCCCACTCTCATTGCTAATGGATAATTTCAAAAAGTGTGTATATTAAAAGATCTCCTAGCAGGGACATACAGAAAAGTGTTTAACCATCAGCTCTCAGATATAAATATACAACACATTTTAAAGTTTAATCTATATTATTGATAGTTTCTCCATCATTTTTAAGTCTAAACAGTTTTTTTTTAAAGCACAATAAATCAAGTTCTGGTTTTTAGCACAGTCTGTGCCTTCTAATTTCTGAGATATAAATATCTACACTGAAAATTAAGCAATCACCTCCCTAAGTCGGTACAAGCTGGCTCCAGCAAACACACCAATGTCTCTCAGAATATACTTTCTTCCCTCTCTTCCCCATCTACTTCACTTAACAAAACAGAAAGAGAAACTTAGATTTTAGATGATGTAATTTACTGAGATATGAGCATGATGACTTTTTTTAGCTTCTGCAGGCTTTAGAAAACCTTTGTCAAATAGAGTTTCCCAGCTAATTACTTATAACTTTCACAGCATCCTGAGCAGGCCACAGGGAAGAAGGCAGGGAAGAAGAGAAATTTCATCTGGCAGATGAGATGCCCAAGCCTCTGACAACAGTCAGAGACCCAGTACCAGGCAGTGTCTGTTCCATTCCTTCGATAGGAAAGAGGAGAAAGCACTCCATCTTCCCTCCTTTCTGTAGCTCTTTTGTGTTGGCTCTAGGATTATGTGGGCCAATCCCATTGGCACAGCTGCAGTGTAGGAAGGGGGGGGCAATTGGAGTTGACACTACTTTCTAAAAGCATCCCTTCAGAGTTTTTCAGTAGGCAGAAGGGACATGTGTCTGAGACTCTGTACTTTTATAGTTTCCTATAATTTAGTTCCCTGTTTCCGGTATCAGTGGAGATGTGGAATTTGCCAGGATCCTCTTTGCCAGCTTACCTCATTTCCTTCTTCCTCCTCCTTCTCCAGCTTCCTTCCAGCTACTCAGGTAAGAAATTTCTGTTCCTTTTTTCTCTCCAAGGAGACCTCGAGGGATGAGATCCATTTCTACATCATGTTTGAGAGCTAACATTATATTCCACTAGTTGCTTTCTTTTTTAAAGCAAGGCCCTTTATTAGACATAGTAAAGAGATTTAAAAAGAAAAAGAATAAAACACAGGGTGGTCTCTGATCCTCAAATCTAATGGAAGAGGACCACCTCCCTTAGTAATCTCCCAGTCCAATCCGCATAGTTTTTACCTTTAGGAAGCTTATCATGTAACTGAGGACAAATATTATAAACCTGTAAGAGGATTTGTAAAGCAATCAATGATAAAGTAAAACATATTCAAAATATCTAATAATATAGTGAATCTAAATCTATAAGTGCTTATGAAAATGCAGAGTAAAGATCAGAATGGGAATAAAGTAGGATGTTTTGCTGTAGGAGAGAAATGAAGTGTGTTTGAAAGAAGAAGGGAGAAATGAGTTAATAAAGGAGGGCATTTAAAGTGGGCAGGATTATGTGAGCAAAGTCTTGAAGGTTGAAATGGAGTATGAAAAAGGAGTAGATTGGATAAGTTAGAGTAGAGAAACTGAACTGGAGAAAAAATGAGAGCTGTTTGATGGGAAGGAGCAGCTAATAAAAAGACTCTTCAGGGGCAGCTAGTTGGGGCAGTGGGGCAGAGCACCAACCCTGAAGTTAGAAGGACCTAAATTCAAATCTCGCCTCAGACACTTAACGCTTCTTAACTGTGTAACCCTGGGCAAGTCACTTAACCCCAATTGTCTCAGGGGGAAAAAACTTCTTCATTGTTGGGCTAAGGAGTTTGAATTGAAAGAAGTAACCAAAAAAGCACTTTAGTTTCTGAAACAGCAAAAGCAATTATTTAAAGCCAAAAAATCACAAGGCATCTTAATCCTTTGAAATTGATAGAGACTGAAAGAGAGAGACAGAGAAGGGTGGGGGGTGGCGGTGGGGGGAGGAAGTAGAAGCTTAAGATCCCTTTCTTCCTCCCCTATTGCAGCAGCTACGTATGCCTTCATGCTGAAATTTCACTTATTTTCCCTTAATTTCATCTTCTTGATTCACTGAACAGGACAATTCTCAGTGATAGGACCAGCTCATCCAATCCGGGCCTTGGTAGGGGATGACATTGAATTACCATGCCGACTTTCACCTAGTAAGAATGCTACAGGAATGGAAGTGGGCTGGTATCGCCCCCCCTTTTCTAGAGTGGTTCACCTCTACCGAAATGGGAAGGATCAAGATGGAGAGCAAGCACCTGAATATCGAGGGCGAACAGTACTGTTGAAGGAGGCCATAGGAGAAGGGAAGATGATCCTAAAGATCCAGCATGTGAGATTCTCTGATGAGGGAGGATATACCTGTTTCTTCCGAGATCATTCATACCAAGAGGAGGCAGCAATGGAGCTGAAGGTGGAAGGTCAGGCATTATTTGAAATTAAATGCTATATTTTTGGTAACCAATATTTTATTTTGAAATTTCATTCATCTTCTAATAAATGAATCAATGGAGAAAATGAATAGTAAGGGCATAAAAATATAAAACAGCAAATGATTGCAAATATAATCAGTTTACAATTATTTATATCAATATAGGCTGAACAAAGCCACAAATCATTCAAGCAACCATTTTCTTTTTTGAAATGTGTTTTTGTTCTAATTTGTGAATGAATAATGATAGAATTCACAAAACTTCAATCCATATGCTAGTCAAATTTTGTCACAAATTTGTCACAATGAATGCCATATTATATCAAGTTATTTTAGTGGAGTTGCAGGTTATTGAGAACATTACTAGAAATTGTTATTAATCTGCAGGAACTATAGACAAAAATAAATTTAACATATAGTTTCTCCAGAGGGAATTAACAGATGAAAAGAAATATTCTGAATCTAGTAGGAGGAAAGGAAGAAGTCATACCTATATGTTTCTCCTTCCCATTCCCTGCACTATTTATTTTATTTTTATTTTTGGCCAAGATTTTATTTCTTTGATTCCCATTATTTAATTTCCTATTATGAAAAAAATCTAAAAACCATGTAAATGTATTCCTTTTTAAAACTGCTATTCAAGATTAAACTAAGAGGCAATGATCCTTTAGAAAAGGATAGCAAGTACCAGTATTTTGGATATAGAAAGCTGTTAGGTCTTCTACAAAGAAAGTGCTACTAACTTTGTATTAAATAAAATCAAATTCTTTCCACACAAGATAATGATTTCCAGACTTTTGCAAATATCAGCAGAAATAATCTGGCCTAAAGTCTTGGAATCAAGATAATTTAGTGTAAATAGGGATTGATTTGGAGTAAGAGAACCAGAGTTTGAATCACAGTTCTGCTATTTATTACTTATATGATCTTAGACAAGTGACTAAAACTCTACCCCAATTTCATCATTGTAAAATGTGAGGTTTGAACAATATGACTCTCTTCCAACTCTTAATCTCTGATATAGATTTTTTCTAAATTGTAAAATGTTACAAGGTAAAGACAGTTTGAAATAGTAGATAAAGCATTAAATTCAGATTGAAGAAGACTAAAATTTAGAACCAAACTCTTACAAGCTTTAAATGGACAGATTAATTCTCTGAATCCGTTTCTTCTCATAAAGTTTTTGTGAAACTCAAATGAGATCTCCTTCATATTCTCTTCTGTCCAGGTTTTTGGGACGGTGTTCTCTGTCCTGTTCTCTTCCTGCCTGTCTGAGTTCTCCTAAATCTCCTTTAGTTCTTCATCTAAATCTTGCTGGCTAAACCAGGTGTCCTACTAGGCTTTGTTACAGGTCTTTTTCTCTTTTTTTCTCAATACAATTTCTTTTGATCTCTTTAGTTCTCAGGATTTCAATTCAACTCTATGCTAATGATTCTCAGATCTACTTATCAAGCCCTAATCACCATTTTCTTCCTGTCTTGCATCTCTGACTGCCTCAAATAGTTTGCAGATTTCTTAAACTCAACATCTCCAAAATTAAACTCATTATCTTATCATTTTATCCTTCAAGCTCTTTCCTCTTCCCAACTTCTCAGTTACTTTCAAAGGCACCACTGTCTTCCCAGGCAACCAGGCTTACAACCTAGGTGTCCCAAATACAATCAGTTGCCAAGTTTTGTCCATTTTCCCTTCCTTAATAACTTGCATGTGTTTCCTTCTCTCCTCTGATACTTCTACCATCCTGCCTCACTCTCATCACCTCATACCTAGACTATTGCAATAGCCTTTTGGCTAGTCTTTCTCCCTAGGGTCTATTCTCCACTCAGCTTTCAAACTGATCTTCCTAAAGTGCAGATTTCAGCATGTCAGCCCTCTCCTCTCTATTCAATAAACTTCATCGGTTCTCTTTCATCTCCAAGATTAAATATAAAGTCTTTTGATTGGATTTTAAAGCTTTTTCATAAACTGACCTCCCCCCTCACTTACCTTTCCAGTTTTTTACATCTTACTCCCCGTCCCCCCATAGAGAATTTGGATACCTTCTTCTGCTTTTCCTCAAACACTATATAACATAATTTGACTCAGCCTCTTGGCTTCCTTCAAATTTCAGCTAAAATTCTTCCATATATAGGAAACTTTTCCCAATTCTTCTTAATTTTTTTTTTCAATTAGAGTTAAGTAACTTGCCCAGGGTCATACAACTAGGAAGTGTTAAGTGTCTAAGATCAGATTTGAGCTCAGGTCCTCCTGAATTCAGGGCTGGTGCTGTATCTGATGAGGTTTGAATTCCCTCAGTTCCCAGTGGTGATGAGGTTAATGGCAATAAGAGAGTTGTTAAAATCTCCTTTAATCAGCTGCAGGTTTAAAGTAAAAGAACTATCTTATTCCCGAATTATTAATTGCAAAATAAAAGTTTATTGTTGGATAGAAACCAGTTTGCTAAGAGACTGACTTCTATAGTGTCAGAATCCTATTGGGAAATGAAATTTTACACTGATCAGCGGGCAGGATCCTAGCAAATTGTTTGGGCCTTCTGCAACAAGCTGAGCTGAAAGAAGCCTGCTATATGGGCATCTTGGTGGGAGGCTGGGACAGCCTGAGCCAATCAGACCAGGATTTCTCAATTGAATGAGAATTTAGAATTTCAAAAAGATCTATGAGAGTTAGTTACCCTTGAATAGTTTTGCTTCTCTTATCCTGGGAAGATGGGCCTTCTCTAAACTTCTTAGAGTCTGGGAGATTCTGATCTCTGAGATCAAAAAGGGGACACAATACAGTTTAGTGATAATCTTAAAGGGAACACAGTTTCAGTAAAGGGAATAGTTTCCCTTCCTCTTCATATCCACTGTCCCACCTAGCTGCCCCTCCCTCTTAATTCTAATGCCGTTTCTCTATTAATCATCTCCAATTTATCTTGCATATATCTTGTTTGTACATCATTGTTTGTATATTGTGTTCCCCCAATGGACTATGAGCTTCTTGAGGGTTAAGAACTGGGTTTTGTCTTTCTTTTCCCTTCTCCATTCCTTAGCATACTTCCTGGCACATAAAGTAGTAAATGCTTGTAATAATGTACAAAAAGTGCTTTGAAAACTTTAAAGCAATATTTAAATATCAATTATTTTTCTTAAAAAAGAGCTCTGAACTACCACTACCATAACAACAAGTTGAAGTGAACACATAATTCTGAGGAAGTTCCAACATCAGGGGTTGGTTTTGATGAGAGTAAAATTCTGCTTGAACTGAGACATCCCTGTAAAGTTATGTAAACTCACCAACAAAATGTATATACAAACCCAAATGGTCTTGCATCCTGTGGAGACAGAATTCTCTTAGATTCATGCATAAAATGAATCTTCAGAAAATGTGTCCTTTGATATACAAACCCAAATGGTCTTGCATCCTCTGGAGACAGGATTCTCTTATATTCATGCATAAAATGAGTCTTCAGAAAATGTGTCCTTTGATATACAAACCCAAATGGTCCTGCATAAGTGCTTGGAGGAAGTCTGACCGGATGTTAATTCTTAGACTCATGTATAAAATGGGTCTTCAGAAAATGTCTCTTGGCAGATCACTTCTCTCTTGAGAATGATATGCCCACCAAGAGAATCTGTCTTGGTGTTTTTCCTTAACAATGAAAGCTTTTTACTGTAGTCTTTGAGTTTAGCGAAATCCCTTTGCTACAAACTCAGGCCTTGGAGAACAAGGAAACCTCATCCATTCCTTCCTGACCTCTTCTTTGGTACCCTTGCCCTCATCAGTTTTATTTAGAAAACTTTTCTACCATAAGACAAGATGGGCACAGAGAAGAGATACTTAAAATGTTAAGACATTTAAAATTCATGCTCATGATTCTAAATTGCAATCTGTGTCTTTTTTCATTTAGTATAATATAAAAACTATATATGAGATGTCAAGTAAATGATAAAGATCCCTTAATGGATATTCCATTAACTTCTGGTTATATAAAACAAAAAATAACCAGTATCTTATTTCTCCCCATTTAAAAAGAATTTATATTTATATAAATATATTTTAAAAGGGGGAAGGATGAGATGGGATTCCATCTTTTTAAAAATATATTTCTATAATTATTAAAAACCATTGCATTTATTAAAAATATTCTTCTGAATTGTATAGAAAAATAAGGAGGAGGGATCATCAGTCAGTCATTCAGCAAACATTTATTAAAGGCCCACTATATGCCACACACTGTTAGACAATGAGCATCAAAAAAACAAAAAGAAAATAGTTCTTGCCTTAAAGAGCTTACCTTCTGTTGAGTATTTATGCTTATATGTATTTATAAATTAATAAATATAAAGAGAAAAGAGGACAACTGCTAGCAGTTGTATCAGGAGAAACTAATGATTTTGGAGCAGATGTATCAGGGAAGGGAATGTGGAACTTGAGGTGAGTCTGCCATGAGGTAGAGGTAAGGACAGAGTGTGTGTCAGGCATGTGGGATGACCAGTTGTGAAAAGATGGAAGAGAAAATATTTTGTGTGAGGAATAGTAAGATAACCAGTTTAATTAGACCATAAAGCATGGGAAGAGGAAGAATAGATAGATTTTGAAAGCCAAAAAGAAGAGTATATATTTCATCCTAGTTTATTAAGTAATGGGAATGACATGGTCAGATTTCCTTGTACTAAATTAAAAAAAAAAAAAAAACACAGAAAAGGGCGGCATAAGATTTCATTCAAATTTACTTTTCTTTCCCCCCTCTTTTATTGAATCAGGGCCTGGATTCTTTTTATTTTTTACTTTTCTCCATTTTTAGCAGGCAAATAAATCATTTTTCTGTTTTCTTAGTTAGTCACTTTGATTAGTTTTTTGCTTCCTTTTAGATTTTTTTATTTCCAGATTTATCCCTTTCTGCTGCTTTTTTTTTCTTTTTCTTTTTCAGAGCTGAATTTAGCTAACAATCTTGGAAACTCCTTTTGGGGTCTTCCTTGTTATCATCTCCATCTTGAATTCGAAGGATCAGAATTCCCAATTCAGGTGGCAGTACTTGGGAGGGTGGGTTTGAAAGATATTTAAGGATGACTGCAATGCAGGCTTTTTCCGGAGTCCAATAGTATTCTGTGGTTTGTCATTTCCACAACCTGAGTGACAAATGCCCCTGGATCATTTGGTGTCCTGTATTTTGTTTCAAAGCAGTTAACTATAAGGATAACAAGATGGATTTGGGGTCAGGAAAACATAAGAGTTAAAAAATCCAATCTCAGATACTTATTACCTTGTCAAACTGCACAAGTCTTTTAACCTCTCTCAGCCTTCGTTTTCTCATTTGTAAAATGACTGTGATCATACCCACCTATCTCAAGAGAATTATTGTGAAAGTCAGCTGCTAGGTGATTATGATGATTTGGAGAGAAGAGAGAGAAATTAAAAAGTAAATGGTGTTCTAGAACAGGAAAAAAGAGTAGTGAGAACTTCAATAACAAGAACTACCTCCTACTCTTCTCTCCCCACATATGGTGCAAAGCATGACATAATTATGTTCTTTTGTATAAAAAGTGTGACTTGTATAGTGACCAGAAGCAGCATTACTTCTATAGGCATGGAGAAGGTTCTTAATAAATGCAGTGGAAATGATAGTTTGTGGTAAAGATTCACTGTACCCAAGCCAACAAAGCACTATTTCTGTGTGCTCCTTTGGAGATATGGAAATAGAAACAAAATAAAAAGTCTTATATAGAAATGTGTTCTGTACAGGTGAATTTGAAAAGATACCATACCGTGAAGCTTTTCCAGCTGCTTGCTCAATTCCTCTCCTCTGTACTCTCTGCCTACAGGAAGGTTGCTCATTAGTTTGGTTTTAAAAGGCTCCCCCACTGGGCTATATGGACTGCATGCTAAATTAAGAATACAGATTGTTCTGGATATTAACAAAAAACTGCAAAGTAAAAGAGCCAATAATTAATAATAAATGCTTTGCTAGGATTTAGTTCTAGAAGAGACCCTAGAGATTTTTTTTTTTCTTTTCTCTACAAGGTAATTGAGGTTAAGTGATTTGCACAGAGTCACACAACTAGTAATATTAAGTGTTGGAGGTCAAATTTGAACTCAAGTCCTTCTGACTTCAGGGGTCTATCCACTGTGTCATCCAGCTGCCCCTATAGAAAGCTTTTATTCCAATCTCCAAATTTTATAGTTGAGAAAACTGAGAACTAATGAGGTTCAATGACCTGCCCTTGATAATAGAGGAAGTAAAAGGCAGAGCCAAATCTTCATAGTCTTTTTTTGACTTTTTAAACAAATATGTAAGGAGCTTACAAGAAACATTAAATTCATTTTACTTTTGAGGATGTTAGGTCAAAGAAAGAGGAAGTGAATGACCTGTAATCCCAGCCACTTGTCAATGATAACCTCATTATAAGAGCTGTATTCTCTTCTTGGAAACAGAATAAAAGAAACTTAAGCTGTAGAGAGAAGAATTTTAAGAAACCTATCATGTCATGATACAGGTATTTCCTCCCTCAGTGCAATAATCTTAGTCATGCCTTCTCATCCAGTGCTGTTCTCTGTGAATTCCCTCTCACATTTTTAAACTCTCCAAAGGGAACCCACCCAACACATTGGATGAGTTCTTCTAGATTTTTTTTTTTACATTTTACTAGAACCAAAGGAATACAGTATATACAACTGTTTTCTTCTACTATTTTCACTTCACCAGTGCACTTCCTTTTCTGATGACACATTTCCCTGGTGATATCTCTTATACCACTTCTTGGGAGAAGAGTAATTAGTCATAAGTAGCTAAACACTACCTGCTACTTGCAATGTCTTGTCGTTGGCCCTTGAGTCACTTATAGTTCTTATTCTTTGCAAATTGTGATGTTCCAGTATTCAACATGCATTATCATAGAAGAGCATTTAAATTGAGAAGATGAGTTTTTGGACCAGGCATTATTTTGGAAGTATACAATCATGCAAGTGCAATCCAGTGAGATTTCTTTTTCTCATTTAATTCTTTCTTCAACTCTGTCTATGTGTTGTTCCTGAAAGATACCGTGTTTCCCTGATAATAAGGGAATTCTTATTAATTTTTTGAACAGAAAAACACCAGAGGGCTTATTTTCAGGGGAGGGCTTATTTTAATGAACATTGACAGCAATTTTAATAAACAGGTAAATGTGAACAAAAAAAGTACCTTTATTCAATAATGATCATGTCATCTTCTTCAACAACATCGTCATAAGTGTCCATACCCTGAATTCCGTCCTGGATGTCTTGCGCCTCTATTTCCTTCAGAAGAAGTGGACCCAATCTGTCATGTCCAGCAATATAGCTCTCTTTAAATGAACATGTCTTGTCCAGGTAACCTGCTCGTAGTGCCTTGGCGACACAGCTGTCAGTAATTTTATCCCATGACTTCTTCACCCAAGTCACGACTTCTTGCAGACAGGGCTTCACAAAGTTTCCATGCTGATTTCTTTCCATTCTATTTCCAATGTAGTCATTGACTTCCATGCGCAAATGGTCCTTGAATGGCTTGTTTATTGCAATATCAAGGGTCTGGAGATAGGCAGTCATTCCTGCAGGAATCATTACTTGATCTATTCTTCTCTCTGCAAGGAAGTTCTTCATTTCTTTAGCGCAGTGAGTGTTGGCTGAGTTCTTCTTTTATCCTCCATCATGCCCTTTTTATCCTCCATCATGCCCCTTTTATTCTCCATAATGCCCCCTGAGTTCTTCTTTTATCCTCCATAATGCTCCCTGAGTTCTTCTTTTATCCTCCATCATGCCTCCTGAGTTCTTCTTTTATCCTCCATCATGCCCCTTTTATCCTCCATCATGCCCCCTCACTCCCATTTACATACCGGGTTTTTATGTTGTCCTGCCTCAGCTCTCCTCCGCGGCACTGCTCTCAATGGCGCCAACAAGCAAATCATTGGGGAAGAACAGGATGACGCGCTCACTGCTGCAGCTCTGATTGGATGCAGCTCGGAGCATGGCGTGCGTTTCACCCGGGGTGAGGGGTGGGGGGGAACGGTGCATACAGAGGGTACCGTAATGTAGCATGTAGCGCAGGGGGATCACCTTCACTACAGTAGCAATCTCAATAGGGCTTATTTTCGGGGGAGGGCTTATTTTAGAGGAATCTTACACAGTAAGGGGAGGGCTTATTTTCGGGATAAGTCTAATTATCGGGGAAACACGGTACATACCTAGATGTGTGCATGTGTATACATATAGATATATGCATTTAGTGGGCTAGTCATCCACCTATATGTCATTTTTCATTAAGTTAGTTTTTTTCCTATATGGGTTATTATTGACAATATTAGTTAATTTCTCTTTTAATTTGATTTTATCATTATCCTCATTTTATAAATCTGCTTGCCTCAGTTTCCTCATCTGTAAAACAGGGATAATAATAGAGCCTATCTCCCAGAGTTGTTGTGAAAATCAAATGAGATGATAACTTTTAAAAATTCTTAACACAAAACCTGGAATGTAGTAAGTGTTTTGTATGTAGTAGTTGTTATTACTAGTATTATTAATAAACAGAGGTAAAGTAACTCCCAAAGTCTAGTAAGCTGTAAGTGAGTAGTAAGTGAGACTGGATTTGAACTCAGGACTTCCTGACTCCAGCTTCAAGCATCTATCCATAACTCTCAATTGTGAACCCCGCACTGATATGATTTTTCTATTTTTACAACCAGTCATTCATAATAATACACTTTTAAATGTCAAATATAACCTTTTTTTAGAAAAAAGGTAAAAGAAATAATTATGCTATTTTACATTACATGAGTTAATATATGTAAAATACTTTTCAAACTTTAAAAGATTATATAAATACAACTTGTCATTATATATAAAATTAAGCACATAAATGATAAACTGTATTACATTCTGTAGGTAAAATTTGAGCCTGTTCTCCTGTCAATGTGTTCAGTTTGTATAGGGAAAAGTAGATACATACATAGGAATCTGTCATAGAAGCAGAGATAGAGGAAAGTCTTTGTGATTGGGTAACTCATTCTGAAATTCAAACTTTAATATAATTAGTCTTTTCAGGATCATTTGAACAACAAAAAAATTGTTTTTGTTAACTGCTTGTCTGCTGGTTCTTACCATTCTCCAACTAAATAAATCTTCTACTATACTGGAATGTTTTATTTATAAGTTCTTACAATTTACAACCACACTTAAAAGGACATTTTAGAAAGTGTTAACCTCAATGGGAATAGCAATTGCCTTTATGCCAGAATACTAAGCTCATCAGACTGGCTACCTCTATGTGCATTCACCCAGATGTTATATCTTCTGAAGAGAACAAAACTCACAGCAGCACATAGAATTCCAGTTGATCATTTTAAATCAAGGCAAAAAAATCTGGGTAAAAAGTAGTTGCTCTGGGATTTTGCTTCAATTTTTTCTCAACCATAGATGGCAGCAGAGCTCAATAAGCTCTTAGGAGAAGCTTCATTTTGTCAACAACTATTCCTGAGGCTCTTAGTCAAGGTAATCAATTCTCTTTTTCACCAATCAAGAATCAGTTGAAGTCTGTCAGTTGACTGATTCTAACTGCCAGAGCTCTGACCATGCAGTTTTTTAAAATTTCTCATTTTAAAAAAATTTTACTTTTTATAGTAATTAAATCATTGGATGCAAACTGCAATGAGACATTATTGAGATTGAGTAGAGATACTGTATTCCCATGCAGATGTAAGTCTTCAGTATGGTCCAATATATCCAATACAATTGTGTCCTTAAACCTGCATTTTTTGTACTCACTTCTGTTCATTTTAATAATAATTCTTTTTCTGCCTCTTTAAAGCATCATCACACTGTTCACAAGCAACATATTCCACATAATTCATATAGTAATTTGAGTTTTTATATTTATGCCACAATTTATTTTCTGTCCAAAATAACCTAAATCTCACCTGAAAGCTGTTTCTTTATATATATATATATATATATACCTCACAAGTTTTTACTGACACAAAAATTTTCCTATTTTCTTTAAACATCAAAATGGTTTTCTATAAGAGCAGCAATAGCTTATATCTTTTTAATAGTTAACATAAGTTTTTTCTTTCATTTCCCTCATTTCTTTCATTCATTCATTTCCTTCTCTTCTATCTCTAAACAACTTCACATGAATGGCATGTGAATTCACATGAATCTTAATGACAGTGTACCAGAAAATGGATCAAGTATTGTAATAGTAACATATTACAGGAGTCACAGAAATCCAGAGTTGGAAGAGATCTCAGTCTTAATATATTCCAAACTATACCCCCAAAAAACAAGAAATTCCACTAAATTACCTGAGAAGTGGTTACACAGCCTCTGCTTGACCTCAAAAAGAAGCCCACTACTTCCACTTCCCTTCTGGATTGCTCTGATTATTAGGAAGTTTTTCCTAATAAAAGTCTAAATTTGCCTCTTTGCAACTTCTACCCATTGCTCCTGGTTCTGTTATCTGGAACCAAACAAAATAAACCTAATTCCTCTTCAACATGATTACCCTTTAAATATCTGAACACATCTTTCATGTCCTGACATGAGTGATCTCTTCTCTAGACTTCATACCTCCAATTCCTTCAGCCAATATTCATATGACATGAACTCAAGACCCACATTATTCTATTTACTTTCCTCTGAGTACTCGAGTATCAGTACCTTTCCTCTAATATGATATCAAAAACTCTATATGGTATTCCAGATATGGTTTGATTAGAATAGAGTACAGTGGAACTATCACTTCCTGATTCCTAGAAGCTATGTTTCTGCAGCCTCGAATGATGTTTTATCATAATGTTTACTCATTAAAATCACAGTCTAATAAAATCCTTAGATTTTTTTTAAATTGCATTTAAGTACTCCCTATGAACATCACCTTCTGATTCTCTAATAAAATTATTAATTATTAATAAAATTTACATTAAAGTTGTTGAGTATCAAAGTATATGCTTATTTGATTTGGAAAACTTAATGTAATATATAAGGTGTATAAAATACTTTGCAAACCTTAAAGTGCAATCTAAATGTCAGCTACAAAAAGAAAAAGGAGACTTTATTTAGCTCTTCATCCCCTGCAACAGAAAGTGGTACAAAATTTGCAAGTATCTTCATGGTGGGGAATTAATTGAACAAACATCTATATGCTAGACACTGCATAAGCACTTTATAAATGTTCCTTTGATCAAATATGTTTTCATTTATGTCCATCAATAAGATGACATGCCATAAGTATAAGTTGACTTTAATGTGATGATATAAAAAAGAAACTGGGGTGGAAAAAGGATTATAGTAGGAAAAAAGGGAAAGGAAAGGTAAATGGGGTAAATTAAGACCTATTACAATTAAGCGAAAGAAGGGAAAGGAGTGAGCATTGTTTGAACCTTAATCTCACCAGATTTGGCTCAAAGAAGGAATATCATACATACTTAGTTTGTTATAGAAATTTTTCTCATCCTACAAGGGAGTAAAAGGGAAAGGGGAAAGAAAAGGGGGAGGCTAACAGAAGGGAGGACAAAAGTAAGAGGGGAAAGGCATAAGAAAAGTGGAAAGGGCTGAAACAAAAAGGAGGGCAGATTGAGGGAGGTGGTGGTCAGAAGCAAAACACTGGTGAGGAAGGAAAGGAGAAAGAAAACTATAACTTGAGAAAAATAGGATTGCAGGAAATAGTAATTTTAACTGTGAATGTGAATGGGATGAACTCTCCCATAAAATGGAAGCAGATAAAAGACTGGATTAAAAGCCAGAACCCTACAATATGTTGTTTACAAGAAACACATTTGAAGCAGAGAGATACATATAGAAGCTATAATGCTTCAGCTGAAGTTTAAAAAAAAAAAAGCAGGGGTAGCAATCCTGATCTCAAATCAAGCAAAAGCAAAAATAGATCAAATTAAAAGATATAAAGAAGGAAACTACATCTTGCTAAATGTTGCATAGATAATGAAGTAATAACAATACTAAACATATATGTACCACATGGCATAGCATCCAAATTCCTCGAGAAGTTTAAGTGAAAGAAGAAATAGATAACAAAACTATACTAGTGGGTGATCTCAATCTCTCTCTATCAGAACTAGATAAATCTAACCACACACAAAAAAAAAAAAGAAATTAAACTGGTGAATAGAATTTTTGAAAAGTTAGGTATGATAGACCTTTAGAGAAAATTGAATGGGGATAGAATATACTTTCTTCTCAGTGGTACATGGCACCTATACAAAAATTGATCATGCATTAGGATATAAAAACCTCACAATCAAATGCAGAAAGGAAGAAATAATAAATATATCTTTTTCAGATCATGATGCAATAAAAATTACATGTAATAAAAAGGACCATAGATAATAGAACAAAAATTTATTGGAAAGTAATCTAATTCTAAAGAATTGAGAGGGTGAAACAATGACATGTAAAATGCTATATCTACATGTGTTTCCTTAGTTTTCCTAGACATGAAAAACATTCCCTAGATTTTCTCCCTGCATTCTTTTACATCCCAGATAAATTGCCATCATCTTTGGAAGCCTTTCTTTGCAACTCTAGACTGTGAGCTCCCAGAGGGCAAGAACCATATTTGTTGAGTTTTTCCCTTTCTTTGTATCCCTGAGCAATTAGCATAGTTCCCAGTATATAATAGTTGCTTAATAAATGCTAATTGACTGACTGAATTTAGATCTCTTATATTTATAAACTAGATGAACTTGGACCAGTAGCTTCATTCAGTTTCTGCATTTGTAAATAGTTGGAGTAGGTGATTTCTAAAGGACTCTCTAGATTTAAACATTTCCTTTTAAAAGGCAGAAAGATAAGTGAAATGATCTTTTAGGATCTCTTGTAGTTACAGTAGCAGTTTTAGAACTTTGATTGCCAGAAAATTAACCTTCAGTACTCTTCCCTATTTCAGATCCTTTTTATTGGATTAACCCTGGAATGCTGGTTCTAATTGCTGTCCTGCCTATTCTTATCCTGCAAATCACTATTGGCCTTGGTTTTCTCTACATGCAGCACAGACTGAGAGGTATTATAGTACGTGATAGATCATGAAGGAAATCAATATAAGGGTCAGTAAGCTGGGGAAAAATATATATTTTGTTCTTCAAAAATGGGGTCATTAGAACTTGGTTGGTCATTATTTCCTGTATATCCCCTATGTACAAAACTCTAAACTGAGTACTATACAGTGAAATAAAAGGAAAATATATGGTTCTTGATGTTGGCAAACTTAGGAAATAAACAGTTTGCTTTGTCACAATCTGTATCCTCTATGTACAAAACTCTAAACTGAGTACTATATAGTGAAATAAAAGGAAAATATATGGTTCTTGATGTTGGCAAAATTATGAAATAAACAAAGTTTGCTTTGTCACAATCCCAGTTTTCAGTTCTGAAGTCTTTTCCCCAGCTGCCTAGGGCTTTCCTTTCCACCTGACTCCCAATCTATTACCCTCATATTCTACCTCTTAATATACATTATTAATTTTGGAATCTCCCACTGTGTCCTACTTAAAATCCTTTTTAATGAAATCATATTGAAGTTCAAAGGCAGGGGTGAATATGTAAAACTGGCAAATATCTATGACAAAAATTTGTGCTGTATCTGCTTTTAAATCTATATTACTAACATTTTTTCAACCACTTAAGTCTAAATATTCAATAAAATAAAAAAAAATCAAGTCCTAATTTACAGCTTTTGTCAATTTCAGAGTTGTAAATGTTCACACTGAAAATTTCAGAATAGGCTTTCTCCAGTTTGAGCTGGCTCCAGCACAAAAGTATGGATTTTTCGGCCTTAGTCAAAAAGACAAAAAAGTGAAGCAGTATGTTGTATGCTCCTGAAGTCACATTTCATAGTTGTGGTCTACTTCTACCTAGTAGAAGCCTTTGAGTAGTTTGTAACCTCAACTAGTGGCTCATGTTATATTCATTAAGACATGAAACAAAAACAACTGAAGATTTACAGGATCACATATCAATCAATACAAATGCTACATGGGAAGAAGAAATGATCTTGGGCTCAGTCTCATTACACAGGAATCAACATCTATTTCTATCTCTATATTTTAGGTAAACTCCAAGCAGAGATTGGTAAGTTCTGTGTATCCCTATTTTATTGTAGTAGGAAAGGTGAAACTGGAAATCTACCATCAGTCTCAGAAACTTATTTTGTTTCAATTCCAATGGTGAAGGGGTAAGGAAGTTGAGGACAGAATTTGATTAATGCTGATGTAGATGCCCTGATAGATGCTGAGATGATTCATAGTCTCTCCAGCCCTCCTCCATAGCCCTGAATTCACCAACACATTTTGAAGTAGTAGAAAGAATTTAGAATAAAAAGACCTAAGTTCTTATTACAGCTTTTCAACTCTGGAAAACTGCTTTGTTTCTCTGGACCTCAACTTCCCCATTTGTAAATGAAAGAATTAGATTACATTGTTATTAATTTTTTCCTATTCTAAGTTCTTTCAGTTTAGAAAATTATTTTTAAAAACTCTCTATGGTCTCACTAGAGGTCCTTCTCATCCAGTCCACTCCCTTTAGAGAAAACATTTTTTTCCTGGACTCTATTTCCAAATTACTTCCTCTCTCTCAAAATTGAATAATTCCAGGAACAATTGAAAGAAAATAGATAACAGATTCCCTAAAAAGAGCGAGTAGCAGTCTGGACCTAGTGTTTATCAAACCTAAACTAATAACTTTTATTCTCCTTTGTGTTTTAGAGAATCTCCACCGAACTTTTGGTAAGTTCATTTCTCTCTCTGTCTCTCCTCTCTCTCTCTCTCCCTACCAGCGTCTTCAGTTAAAATTGTTTTTTCACCAGCTGCACCTCATCTTTCCTGTTTCAGGCACCAGGGAGATAGAATCCCTGGCAGACAATAAATGCAAGGGGCTTAATGGTAGGAAATGGACATAAGAACACAGTTATTTCCTTATTGTATTTCATTCAACAGATTTTATATATTATATATATATATATACATATATATATACATATATATCGTGAAAGAGATCAATATAAGGGTCAGTAAGCTAGGGAAAATATATATTTCACTCTTCAAAAGTGAGGTCATTAAAACTTGGTTGGTCATTATTTCCTGTGTATATATATGCCATTTTGAATATATAGCACTGCATTGGTCATTGGGGTGGGGTCAGATGGGATGTAAAGAAGTAACATATATATGATTATTGGGCAGATTGGATATAAAGAAGGAACATACATATGATTATTCCACACCAACACTGTTATCTAAAATTCTGTAAATCAAAATAAACTGGCTCCCTATAACACAGTAAAGACATGGAGCAAGGATAAGGGATCAGAATGGAATGGACTTAATCAAAGTAGACTTTTTGGAGAAGGAAAATCTTGAATCATATCAAGTATGGGATTTTGATCAACAAAGAAACAATAGAAGAAAAAACATTAAGTGAACAAAGGTGCTATGTACAAGCTGAAGCAAAGGAACCACAATGAAGAAGACTCCATAAGGTTAAGAATAAGTCATCCTATGACTTGCTTATGACTGGTCTTAGAATCAGGAAACCTGAGTCCATATCCTATCCTGTTCTGAAACTTATTGGCCACGGTCTTGGACAAATTATTCTATCTCACTGGATTTCAATTTCATCATCTCCCAAATCACACAGTCACTCAATAACAGTTATTAAGATCCTAATATGTGTCAAAGAGGCATCTAAACTAGTGGTATCAAAGTCAAATAGAACTAAATTAGAAAACCACAAATTAACATTATCAATTTTATGTTGTATTTTTATTTTGTTAAACATTACTCAATTTTATTCAAATCTGGTGAGTTTTGCAGGTCTCAATGCTATTCATGTAAGGGAATTTGTTGCTGGGACAGGTAGGTGGTACAATAAATAATAGTTCTGGGTCTGAAGTTAGGCAGATTCATCTTCCTAAGTTCAACTCTGGCCGACACTTACTAGCTGTGTAACCCTGGGAAAGTCACTTGATTCTGTATGATTCCGTTTCCTTACCCATAAAATGAGCTGGAGAAATAAAGAACAAAACCACTTCCATATCTTTGTCAAGAAAACCACAAATGGGTTCATGAGAGTCAAATGTGACTTAAAAATACCACCACCACCACTACTGAATTACATTTGAATCTGATTTGGGGGATTTTTGTAGGTCTCAATGCTGTTCATAAGCAGAGAGTTTGAAAACTCTTATCTGTTCTAATTGTTACTAAAGTCCCTTCTGAGTTCAAAAGACAGAAACATAACTGTGGGCTGAGTAGATGAAAAAAGAATTGAAATGGTATCTGAGCTAAACCCTGAAGGCTAGGTAGGATTTTGATAAATTGGCAAAGATTGGGGAATGATTTACATTTGATATGGTTATTATAATTATGCTTGGAAATAAGAGCTATCCAAATGTGAAATAGGTCACTGAAGAAAGTTCTAATTCTATCTCAGTTGAATCCCTTCACACAAAATTTGAATAACCATTTTTTTTGGGGGGGGAAGCATTAAGGTGGAGTTACAGAGTCACAGGATAGTTTCCAAGGTCTCTTCCCTCAGTGAGATTCTGTCATTCTTATCCTGTGATTCTGTATTTAGATCCCCATTTCCTGAGAGTGCCTTGCTGGAAGATAACACTTTTTGTGATAGTGCCAGTTCTGGGACCCCTCATTGCCATGATCATCTGTTACAACTGGCTGCATCGAAGATTAGCAGGTAGACTGTCAAAGTGGGGAACTTAGTGGCAATCAAAAGTAGAATCTCTTTAAAATGAGGTGCAGAGGAAAGCTGGGACTTGGGGCCAAGATTAAAGAATATTGGATTTCCAGAAATGCACACAATACATACATGTGATTCCCTAAGGGTCTTGGGAGATACTTATCAAAAATAAAAGGGCAAACATTTCTAGATTCTTGAGTGGAAAGATAGCAAAGCTTGATCTCTGACTATTCCCAAAAGACAGAAGTCAGGGAGGTTTTTGGAAAAATCAGCCCAAGCTAAGAATTACCTGAACAAGATATTTGACAGTGACTTGTTTGTTTCTCTTTCTGTTTTAGGACAATTCCTTGAAGAGCTAAGTAAGTTGCATGTTCCTTCCCATCCATGTGTCTCAATGAGTTTTGATTTTACATTTTCCCATGCACATCTCCTCTCCTCCAGTTCATTCCTCTGAAGCTTGGAGTTCTAGTTCCCAGAGAAATCCTAATATCTACGACAGGGATTTTTCTAGTATAATCTTTTCAGTGCAGTACAATACAATACAGCAGGGTTTTTTTTTTAATTTAATAATAGCTAATATTTACACAATGCTTTAAGATTTACAAAGATCTTTATATGTTGTATTATTTGAGCATCACAATAATCTTGTGAGGTAGGTGCTATTATTACTCCCATTTTCTAGATGAGGAGACTGAGATTGAGAGAAATTAACTTGGCCAGAGTTATAAAACTAGTGACTGTCTAACAAAGTACTCAGATAATCTTCATAATTTTATATCCAGTGCTTAACCTAACAGTCTTTCTAATTTTATGTTAAATTATGGTGAAAATATATCTATTCTCCTTTCCTTCACTTTAAATAACTCCTCCCATAACCAGAAAAAAAAAAAGAGTAAGGAGACATTTCTAGGGGAGAAGACCCAGACTTCCTTTCCCTTAATTACTCTATTTTAGGAATCTATTACTTAGGTCTCTTTTTGTAATAGTAGCAAATTTCATTCAATTTAGGGTTATAGATTTAGAGCTAGCACAGACTCCCTCATTTTATACATGAGAAAACAGAAACTCACACAAATGATTTACCCAATGTCACAAAGATAGTAAGCATATTTCTCATTAGAGACAAGACCCTTAGAAAAGCAATTGATTGCTTCCTTTACCATTCTATGCATAACTAGTTGTGTGTGTCCTAGGACAAGTTACATAATCTCAATGAACTAAGTTATTACTAGTGAAGATCTCTCCTAGATCTAAAATTCTAATTTTTCATTTCTACACAATTCATAAATTACCAAATTCTTACAACTGCCCTATTTTTCCTGAGAGAAGAAGGGACCCAAAAGGACAAGCAGGCAGGGAGTCCTAAAAACAATCAGCACATTAGAAAAGAGATCTTACTCTAGATTAAAAGCAATCCTTTTATGGCTAGATGGACACAATATGCAAAGTCCTCTCTGGTTCTGTAATCAATGCCACTAAACAAGAGTAAATCGCTCAAAAAGCATTCAGTAAACTTTCAAAAATGTATCATATTATTTGTCTAATATATTTAATTAATTTTATTATAGCATTTATCTTATTTTTTATTATAGTATTTATTACTCTATGTGAGGCACCATGTTAAGCACTAGGGAGGCAAAGAAAGAAAGAAAGGTCTTTCTGCCCTCAAGGATGTAGAGAGAAAGTGATATTTGAGGTGAGTCTTGAAAGAACTCAGAGAAGTCAGGTGAGACATGGAAAGAGGGAAAAGAATTTTAGATGTGGAGAATAGCCAGTGAAAAGGTAATGAGATAGGAGATGGACTGTCATGTTTGAGGGGGCAACAAGGCCAATGTTATTGTATCATAGGGTATATGGAAGGAAATATTGTGAAATAAGTATAGGAAGATAGGAAGCAGCCAAAGAACTTTATATTTGATCCTTGAGATAAGAAGCCATTGGAGCTTGAATAAATGAGGGAGGTAACAAGGAAATGACATGGTGGGACTTGTACTTTAAGAAGTTCACTTTGGCATCTGAAGAGAGGATATACCTCAGTGGGGAAAGACTGGGGTAGGAGGACCAAGTAGAAGATTTGTGGCAGCCCAGACATTACATGGCTTTCACATTAAAAGACTTCTACAAAAGGTGTCATAAAGGTAGTAATGACAAGATGGAACAACCAATTTAATATGAGGTGTTGAGTACAAGTGAGGAATTGAGAATTTAGCCAGTTTATGAGTCTGAATAACTAGGAATATGTTGGTGGTACTCAACAATGATAGGGAAGTTAGGAACAGGGGAGTATTTGAGAGGAAAGTTATTGAGCTTTCATGGAGTTTGATATGTCCATGGAACATCTAATTCATTATGTCCAAAAGAGGTTTTCTTCTTCTTTCAGAATACCCCTTTTGAGTGATATTGGCCTCCCCTTCAAGCACTAGTGAAGAGGATGACCAGATTGATTCTTCACTTGGAGGACAGGTCACTGGCTGCTCTATAAAAGAGATGCTCCCTCTAGCACTCTTCTTCCTCAAGATTCCATATCCACTTACTGAAGACAGAAGACATTCACATTGACCTTTGTGGAGTCTTTTCTGGATCTCAGGTCCAAAACAAGAAAGATTCTTTCTTCTTTCTGTTCTATTTTACTCCTAACTCCTTTTTTTTGCTCTATCCTTCTCTATCTTGTTTCCTTCTGCAGTTTCCTTTTTCTTTCCATTTCTATCACTCCCCTTATTTTTTTTTTTGCCTTTCCTTCACCCTCTTCTCCAACTTGACTGCCATTTTGGATATGCTATTCATTCTTTATATCCTCAGTATAGTTCCAAACTCACTTTCAAGAAATATCCCCAGATATTTCTTTCCATTCATCCCTTAATATATATTGACTTTTTCTTTGTCTTACAAAATCAATTTGGACATCTTTCATCTTATATTTCTAAGCTACCATGTGACAACTTTTCAGTTTTCAAAATTTTCCTCCTTCCCCAACAGGAATGTGTGATTTTTTTTAAGATTTAAGAAATGTATGTCTAATGCTTTGTTTGAATGTCATCAAACACCTATGTTTTGAATGACACAAACAATGACTAACCAATATTATTGAATCACAGAGCTTTGAAAGCCACAATCCCTGACCTTCACCCAATCTATTCAAAGCAGATGTTCTATCAATCCTTTAAAAGGAGATATCCCACAATATCTGTTGGCACTTAGTGCCATGAATCCTTGGTCTTTATTGCCATGGTGTTCTTCCTTACAAAAACTACCTTTGGATTTGAAAGACTTGGAAAAGGAGCCTGACTACTGGATGGATCTTGATTCCCCCCCCAAAAAAAAGAATCTGTGAGCTGGACATAAGAACTGAGAAAGCAAGACACTTAGAAGCTAGAGAGAAATGTAATCATGGGTTGGAAACACAGTGCTGAGGCAGGACAAGGCTAGTTGCTGAGAGAAAAGCCATGAGCATTTACTTCAATTGCAAGAGGGAAAGCTGCCGTGCCAAGGATCCACAGCTTAGGGTGATGCCTACCAGCCAAAGAATGATGGCTGATCTAATGACCTTCTACATCCTACCAAGATTACTTTTCCTCACTAGCATAAAGTACCAGTTTATTCCTCTCTTATCTGTTATTGTTAATTTAGGTTTTATTTACCAACTCTGTTGGCCGGCAGAAATGCTAAACAGTGTATTCAAAGCTTTATACAAACATAGCATAAGAGAGAAAATTTCTTATTTTAAGGGGATGTCAAGTTTGGCTTACATTGGGAGCATAGGAACTAATTTAGAACAATGTGGCAAAACAATATTGACCTGCTATAAGACTGACAAATAAATTCAGAATTCATATATCCCTTTGCTGACTGCTGTCCTTGCCAGTTTATAAACTAAAAGTATATGAATCCCAAATTCAAATGATGCAAGGAGACCTGGTCTTCTAACGGGCCAATATTGCTGTCCAAAATTAGCTCCTAAGTCCACACTCAGTTCAAACCAAATTTTCCATGTTCCCTAGAATAAGGACTTTTTATCTCATCCACTATTTCAAAATCTTAGATAAAGTATATACATGGATTGATTTTTCTGCTGGCCATCAAGATTTCCTAGCAAATGAAATCTAAATTGAAAATAACAGATAAAAAATTAACCAGTTTGCATACTCAATGAAGCTTGGATAAAGTTTTACAGAAGGTGAAAGAAGTAACCTGATTTGTTTCAGCTGGTCTCGTTTCCCTGAGCTACAAATGGCTGGTACTGCCAGTCTTGACTACTGAGCACCGTGAGATTTCAGCCCAGGATTAATGCACACTTTCTGATAGGTTCTTGTAGTTTATCTCTCAGCAAGTGCTCCAAACCTTTGCCTCCTCTCTGCCATCTCATTCATCTTTGAGGCTTCTGTGTCTCCTTCCTTCTTGCTCTGTTCTTCAAGCTTTTGACCTTTTACTTCTGGCTACATATTCTTTTTCCAATGATGGAGTTTAACATGGGAGTCAAAGTTATTTTCTGCTGGGTAGTCAAGTTTCTCCCTGAACTCTCTGCTCCAAAGGCAGGTTCCACTTAATGACTGACCTGAGTTGTTAAGGGAACCTAGTTTTGTACTATGCTTGATGAAGAGAAAATATGAATGTCTTATATCTTGAGATCATAAAGAACTTGCTGTTGGGAAATTCAGTCATCTCACTAAAAGAAAACAGAGTCCTCTGCATCTAACACATGACACTCCTGTTGAACAAGGACACTTAACTTGGAGTCCATGAACTAAAAATATTAATATTTTAATAAAAGTATTTCTATGTAATTGGTTTTCATTGTAATCCTCTATGTTTTATTTTATGCATTTAAAAACATTATGCTAAGAAAGGATCCATAGGTTTTACCAGATTGCCCATAGACTCCATGGCACAGAAAAAGTTAAGAGCTCCTCCTGCTTTTAGAGGAACAAAGTCTAGAAGGACTTCTTCATTCCTCATGGATAAGCTGCCACTTGTTCTTGTTCTATCTTATTCTTACTAACTAGGAGGTAAGAAAGTGTCTGCCTAGAGACAGGATGTCTGAAAAAACAGATGTCAATTAGGTATCTGAGATAAGTCTTATCTTGAGTTTACACATTAGCAATTTATTATCTCTGAGTTATACCAGTCTTAATGAACCAGAGCAGGGGTTTGCAACTAAGGGGATTGAGGCAGAACTAATTTAAGGATATTGATTCAAGACAATTAGGGAAACTGAGTCAGGACAATAAACGAGAACTATGGCAACACTCTTTCCTACAAAATTTTCTCCTTGATTTTGCCTCTTTGCTAGATTCCTCTGCTATTAGCCCTGTAATTTCTTCTTGCTTCTGCCTCTTTGCTAGATTTCCCTTTTCAAAAATCCTTTGGAAGTTAGCCCATTGTTAAGCATAATAATGCTTAACTCTTTGCTCTTAACTTGGAGACTGAGTGTGCAAATTCTTTCACCATACCTATGACACTGACTCTAATTTTGTTGGGGTGTCTTTCTCCTCAACATAAAGACAAAATAGATTAGGAGAAACAGAAAATGAATGAATCATGGTGATGTTGAAGGAGGAGAGGAACTGTTCCCTTTAAGATTATCACTCTAAGATTGTGTCCCCTTTGAGCAGGATCTTCCAGACTCCAAGGAGTGGAGACAGAGTCCAAACTTTTCAGGATGTGAGAATCAACTCCCATAGAAATTCTTAATTTTCATTCAATTGAGGAATCCTGATCTAAGTTGTCCCACCCCCTACTTGGTCTGATCTGCTCGGGCTGTCCCTTACCAACCCCCACCAAGATACCCAGTATAACAGCCTCTTTCAACCAAGGTCTTTGCAGATGAACTAAGCAATTTGCCAGGACCATTCTGTCCACTGAGAAAGCATTCTCAGTGCCAAAACTCCATTTTCCAATAGATCTGCCACTATAGAAGTCGCTCTCTTGGTAAAATGATTTCTAAGCAACAATAAACTTTCATTTTGCACTAATATTTCGGGAATGAGTGAATTCTTTCATTCCTAAACCTGCAGCTGATTTAAAGGGGATTCTTAACAACTCACTTATTGCCACTAACTTGACCACCAGAAATTGAGACCACTCAAATCGCATCAATGTGATAAATAATATGATTTGAGAACCAAAATTATGTGAGTGATGTAGACACCAGATGATAGTAAGCACCAAAAGTTGGGGTTCAGTCATGTGGAGAATTCAGAATGTCCAGTCTCTTTAGCAAAAGGTGGATTTATTTAAGGAAGAGATTACAGACAAAATGAAGGCATGGGGAGAAGAAAAGGGGGGAAACACCATGAAGCAGAGTACCATGGCAAGCTGACTCAAAGGAGGGCAGCAGCCATGGGATGGCCCATAAGGAAAATTGAACCTCAGGGATATGACTGGAATTTCTGACAGGGTATGGCAAGGTGAGACTGCTCCAGAACTCTACAGAGGATGGGTCTCAGGATAATTTGGATTTCAGACTGGACAACCATCTCAGAGTATAGGACTGTGAAGCTAAACTGATTTCTATCAGAGCCTTCTCCCTGATTCCAGGGATCAATTCCTCTGCTAAATACCTTCTTCTTAGGGAACAATAGTCAAATGAGTACTTCCAATGCTATCGGAAAGAATGTGCCCTTCTATTTATGCCTCTATTCATAATCCCTGTGCCTGTCCCAAGACCCCTTTCCTTGAGGGAAACTCTCCTTCAGTGTGATGTAGTCACTAGTATACTTCAAAGTTCTTTGAGGGCAGGGACTGTCTCATGTTTCTATTTGTTTGGACACTACCTGTCATGATGATGAGGTGCAGCTTCTAGGAGGACTATAGCAGTAATCCTTAGAAGTGCTATTGTTCTAACAATCTGTTTGTCAATGATCCTAAAGTCTCCTGATCTTAGGAATATTATAGTATAGTCCTACAAATGTTGCTGACTGCCAGATAACATGGTTTCTGAGATAAATGGTGAGATGTCTACCAGACTACTATTTCAACCCCACCTCTAAACCATAAAATTTAATATTAAGGTTCATACCAAACCATTCCTCAGTTCTACTTCTAAGTCATAAAATTAGCATATCAGTAACATGAAAAATTGGATCTTTTTGTCTTTTCCCATAAATTTATCTTCTTGCTCCTGGTTCTTTGCTAAATCCTTTTGGAATGTAGCCCACATCAATTGGTATTACAATTATAATAAACTTTGCCCCTTCACTTGGAAGGGGCCTGCAAATTCTTTTGAGATAATTTACAACATTAATCTGCAACTTCAATCTTCTGGGATCTCATTTTGAACCTCAAAATTTGGTGGCCCTTACAGGGAGAGTCTGGTGAAGACTTACCTATGTTATCTTCAGCTCCCTGCTCAGCAAATTTTTCTTAACTGGAGACACCCAGAATTGGAAATTCTTGCAAGTTTTGGCAAAGTTCCTAGGGAACTTTTGCCACCTTTTCACCCTCTCTGGGACTCTGGAGGAGGAGGCAGTATGCTATAGGGTGGCTTTTGGCAAAGAACTAACCTTGTCACCTTTTTCACATCAGAAGAGAAATTTTATGCCTTTTGGTAAAGACAGGACAGTTCTCTTGCATATCATTTTTTTTTCTAAGTCTGTATGCAGAATGTCTGTCATGATTATTCTGTAAGCTACATTTTGTTATCTGGAAAGATTTAAAATGCATCCAGTAAGGGAAAAAAACTTCTATACTGTAGTTAGATGGGAAAGATTTCTTAATATCCTTGACTCCCACCTAAAAAAAAGGGAAAGCCTTGACCTTTCTTATTGGACCCCAGTTCTGGCCAAGCTGGGGGCTTCAAAATAAAGTTAGCTAATTAAAATTATAAATCTGCTAAAATTTAGCAGATTCTCAGGATTTTGATAATGATGATTAAGGAATTTGGCAATTCATCACTTTGACATTGGCAAGAAAAAATTCCTGATACATTGGGGATAATTCCAGGAGTTTACCCCATGCTGGAAGAAGTAGGGGAAGGAGAAAAAATAAATGGGGCAAAGAGCAACTTTTTGCTAATCCTTCCTTGACTCCTATCTTGTACAGAGTCCCCTTCTACTCCATTGGGAAAGTACTCCAGAAGGTATTAAGGGACCCTATCCACAACCCTAATCACTTAGCATGCTTCACTCCCTGGAATCCTGAATGTATTTTAATGGTGAGGATTAATAACAATATTGATATAGCCCATGTACCTCTCTTAGCTGCACTCATCTCAGAGCAGATTAAGAAAAGAGAATACTGAAGAACTGTAGGGAAACTCAAATTCGGCCTCACCTGTAGAAATGCTGAAAGCAGCAGCAGCCATGGGAATCTCACAAAACCTTGCCCAAATACCTCCCCAACCCAGCTTCAAGGAGTGGGGATGGAGTGTGGGTCAGGCTCTATGGTCAGCTCCCCTGAGCCCTGGTCTCTGAAAACTATCATCAAAGGAAGATCCTGGTACTAATCACCCCAGCCTATCTTTCAGCAGATGCTGTCCAGCAACTGCCTGGGAAGAATCTGGGTGCCCCTAGCAATGCCAAGCACAGCAGTGTGAGGTGAGAAAGACAGTCAGCCTCTGCATTTGGTACCTCACCATTCTCTGCTTAAGGTGCAGATATGTTTTAGCTGTGTGATATCTGGCAAATTATTTTATCTCTTCCCAGTTTTCTGATTTATAAAGAAAATTAATGATTGTTGTGAATATCACGTTATTGCAAAAATGCTTAGCATAAAATATGCTATATGAATGTTAACTGCTTTACTGGATATAGTTGCTTCATATTTGACAATGTTACATGGGGTTTCAGATAAATAATTTGTGTGTGTGTGTGTGTGTGTGTGTGTGTGTGTGTGTGTGTGTGTGTAAAGTAGTTTGGGAGCAAATTCAACTAAATTAAGTCAGCCTCCCTAGGATTAGGAGGATAGTGCATAGAAGAAAGAGTCTCTCTTCCCCATCCCCCTTCTCTCCTTCCCTGATTGCAGCAAGGATACAGGGACGAAGAGGTGAAATGCAGAGAAAGAAAATATACTCAGCTCAGTGAAATTTGTTACTTGAAATATGATAGTAAAAGCAGTTTTAAAGGAGCTCTAATTAAAACCCACTAAAAGAATTTGTAAATTGTAATTTATTTGCACACAATGTTAACATGTTGGAGTCCAGCTCCAGTGAAAACCAAGAGTGTGGATACCTGAGGCCAGACGAAAAGTCTGCTTTGCAGTCTTCATTTTGTTAATCTGAATGCCCGCTTAATATATCTTTTAGGCTAGTGTAACAATGTTACTAACTAACTTCAGTTGACATCATTATCCCTCCAGGGTTAATGTACATT
The DNA here is from genome assembly GCF_016432865.1 of Antechinus flavipes. NCBI lineage: Eukaryota > Metazoa > Chordata > Mammalia > Dasyuromorphia > Dasyuridae > Antechinus > Antechinus flavipes. The sequence continues at coordinate 188,851,590 of NC_067401.1, forward strand.
CTGTACTTTGATATTTCAGTACCCACTCCAACCATCAATACCAATTACTTATCAACAAAAAACTGTAAATAGCCCATGAACATCAACAGAATTATGAATAGTTGCAAACTTTTATCAATACTAAGGTACTTGTTGAAACAGAGCAGTAAATAGAAGAAATTGTCTGCTAATGTATTTACCTCAAGTATGTCCTTAATTCCATTTTAAGGGGCAATTAGTATACTTTAAATGCCTTGTTCTTACTGCATGCATTCTCAATCAAGACTCTAGATTTTTACCCAATATGTCTTTATAATTATTAGGGAGATGGTAAGCCAACATGGGCATGGATTTACTGGCTCACTACATCTGTTAGGGATGGTGAGGCAGTATGGGCATGAACCCACTGGCCTTCTACCTTAACAGAAGATTTAAGGGTCTGGGAACTTTAGGAAAACAAAGGCAGTTCACTGTTTGTAGAAGGCCAGAACTCTGAAAAGGTATACTTGAATCAAGGACAGCAGGGTGCTTATAGTTAAGCACTTATTTAGTGTGATTGATGGAATAATGTTTCTCTCTAGTTAATCACTCTAGTTGGCATATACTTAGTGTGATATGGTGATGTAATTACTGTAGTTGGCACATACTCAGTTACTATAGTGATGTAATCGTACTGAGGTATTTAAGGGCCAAGAGGACTGGGAGCTGAGAGTCTCAGCCACAGACACAAAGAAGACTCCAGACTCCATCTTTGACCATCTTTGTGGTGAGTCTCCTGCCTCCTTCACTCTTCCACTAAGAACAAAGGCCAAGGCTTGTCTAGAGATCCTCCAGAAAGCTAGTCCGGACATTCAGCTGTTACTTTAATTTTTTAAAGTAACTTTTTATTGACAGTACATATGCCTGGGTAATTTTTTACATTATTCCTTGCACTCAATTCTGTTCCAACTTTTCCCTTCCCTCCCTCCACCCCGCCCCAAGATGGCAAGCAGTCTTATACGTGTTAAATATGTTATAATATATCCTAGATACAATATTTGCGTGCAGAACCTAACAGTTCTCTTGTTGCATAGGAAGAATTGGATTAAGAAGGTAAAAATAACCTGAGAAGAAAAACAAAAATGCAAACAATTCACACTCATTTCCCAGTGTTCCTTCTCTGGGTGTATCTTACTCTGTCCATCATTGATCAATTGAAACTGAATTAGATCTTCTCTTTGTTGAAGATATCCTTTTCCATCAGAATACATCCTTATACAGTATTGTTGAAGTGTATTAATGATCTCCTGGTTCTGCTCATTTCACTCAGCATCAGTTCATGTAAATCTTTCCCAGTCTCTCTGTATTCATCCTGCTGGTCATTTCTTACAGAACAATAATATTCCATAACATTCATATACCACAATTTACCCAAATATTCTCCAATTGATGGGCAGCCATTCATTTTCCAATTTCTAGCCAACACAAAAAGGGCTGCCACAAACATTTTGGCACTCCCTTTCCCTTCTTTAGTATCTCTTTGGGATAATATAAGCCCAGTAATAAAACTGCTGGATCAAAGGGTATGCACAGTTTGATAGGTTTGGGGCATAATTCCAGATTGCTCTCCAGAATGATTGGATTCGTTCACAACTCCACCAACAATATATCAGTGTCCCAGTTTTCCCACATCACCTCCAGCATTTAGCATTATCTTTTCCTATTATTCTAGCCAATCTGACAGGTGTGTAGTAGTATCTCAGAGTTGTCTTAATTTGCATTTCTCTGATCAATAGTGATTTGGAACACTCTTTCATATGAGTAGAAATAGTTTCAATTTCATCATCTGAAAATTGTCTGTTCATATCCTTTGACCATTTATCAATTGGAGAATGGTTTGAAGTATTATAAATTAGAGTTAATTCTCTATATATTTTGGAAATGAGGCCTTTATCAGACCCCTTAAATGTAAAAATGTTTTCCCAGTTTATTGCTTCCCTTCTAATCTTGTCTGCATTAGTTTTGTTTGTACAAAAACTTTTCAATTTGATATAATCAAAAATTTCTATTTTGTAATCAATAATGATCTCTAGTTCTTCTTTGGTCATAAATTACTTCCTCTTCCACAGGACTGAGAGTTAAACTATTCTATGCTCTTCCAATTTATTTATAACCTCATTCTTTATGCCTAAGTCATGAATCCATTTTGTCCTTATCTTGGTGTACGGTGTTAAGTGTGAGTCAATGCCTAGTTTCTGCCATAGTAATTTCCAGTTTTCCCAGCAGTTTTTGTCAAATAATGAATTCTTATCCCAAAAGTTAGGATCTTCAGGTTTGTCAAACACTAGATTGCTATAGTTATTGATTATTTTGTCCTGTGAACCTAATTTATTCCACTGATCAACTAATCTATTTCTTAGCCAAATGGTTTTGGTGACTACTGCTTTATAATATAGTTTTAGATCTGGTACAGCTAGGCCAATTTCATTTTATTTTTTTCATTAATTCCCTGGAAATTCTTGACCTTTTGTTCTTCCATATGAATGTTGTTATTTTTTTCTAGGTCATTAAAATAGTTTCTTGGGAGTCTGATTGGTATAGCACTAAATAGATTAATTTAGGGAGTGTTGTCATCTTTATTATATTCACTCGGCCTATCCAAGAGCATTCAATATTTTTCCAATTATTTAAATCTGATTTTATTTGTGTGGAAAGTGTTTTGTAATTTTGCTCATATAATTCCTGACTTTCTTTTGGTAGATAGACTCCCAAATCTATTCCCAAATGCTATCGACAATTATTTTGAATGGAATTTCTCTTTGTATCTCTTGCTGTTGGATTTTTTTAGAGATGTATAAAAATGCTGAGTATTTATGTGGATTTATTTTGTATTCTGCAACTTTGCTAAAGTTGTTTATTATTTCTAATAGCTTGTTAGTAGAATCTCTGGGGTTCTCTAAGTATACCATCATATTATCTGCAAAGAGTGATAATTTGGTTTCCTCATTACCTACTCTAATTCCTTTAATCTCTTTCTTAACTCTTACTGCCAAAGCTAGTATTTTTAGTACAATCTTGAATAGTAATGATGATAGTGGGCAACCTTGTTTCACTCCTGATCTTACTGGGATTGGTTCCAGTTTATCTTCATTACATATGATGCTTACTGACAGTTTTTAATAGATGCACCTGACTATTTTAAGGAAAAGTCCATTTATTCCTATACTCTCAAGTGTTTTTATTAGGAATGGATGTTGGATTTTATCAAATGCTTTTTTTGCATCTATTGAGATGATCATATGGTTTTTGCTAATTTGGTTACTGATATAGTCAATTATGCTAATAGTTTTCCTAATTGTTGAACCTTCAACAATTCCTAGTATAAATTCATTCCTAGTATAAATCCTTCATAGTGTATTATCCTGGGGGTGATTTTCTGTTATTTTTTTACTAATATTTTACTTAAGATTTTAGAGCATCAATATTCATTAGGGAGATTGGTCTATAATTTTCTTTCTCTGTTTTCAACTACCTGGTTTAGGTATCAGTACCATGTCTGTGTCATAAAAGGAATTTGGTAGGACTCCTTAAATCTCTGTTTTTTCAAATAGTTTATATAGTGTTGGAGTTAATTGTTCTTTAAATGTTTGGTAGAATTCACATGTAAATCCATTTGGTCCTGGGGATTTTTTCATAGGGAGTTGATTAATAGCTTGTTCTGTTTCTTTTTTAAGATGGGACTGTTTAACCAATTTACTTCTCTGTTAATCTGAGCAAACTATATTTTTGAAGGTATTTTTCCATTTCATTTAAATTATCAAATTTTGGCATAAAGCTGGGCAAAGTAATTCCTAATTATTGCTCTAATTTCCTCTTCATTCATTCATAAATTCCCCTTCAAAGGCGAATTCTCCCTTTTCATTTTTAAGACTAACAATTTGATTTTCCTCTTTCCTTTTTTTAATCAGATTTACTAAGGTTTTATCTATTTGGTTGGTTTTTTCATAGAACCAACTCTTAGTTTTATTAATTAATTTAATAGTTTTTTTTTTACTTTCAATTTTATTAATCTCTCCTTTTATTTTTAGAATTTCAAGTTTAGTGTTTGATTGGGGGGTTTTAATTTGTTCCTTTTCTAGCATTTTTAGTTGCAAGTCCAATTCATGGACCTTCTCTTTTCTATTTTATGCAAGTAGGCCCGTAGAGATATAAAATTTCCCCTTATTACCCCTTTGGCTGTATCCCACACATTTTGGTATGACGTCTCATTATTGTCATTTTCTTGGGTGAAGTTATTATGTCTATGATTTGCTGTTTCACCCAATCATTCTTTAGGATGAGATTATTTAGTTTCCAATTATTTTTTATTTGGCTTTTTATTAAATGTAATTTTCATTGCATCATAGTCTGAAAAGGATGCATTTACTATTTCTGCTTTACTGCAATTGAGGTTTTTATGTCCAATATATGGTCAATTTTTGTATAGGTTCCATGAACTGCTGAGAAGTGTACTCCTTTCTGTCTCCATTTAGTTTTCTCCAAAGATCTATCATATCTAATTTTTCTAGTATTCTATTTATCTCTTTGACTTCTTATTTATTTTGTGGTTTGATTTATCTAATTCTGAGAGTGCAAGGTTGAGATCTCCCACTATTATAGTTTTGTTGTCTATTTCTTCTTGCAGCTCTCTTAATTTCTCTTTTAAGAATTTAGATACTATTCCATTTGGTGCATATATGTTTAATATTGATATTGCTTTATTATCTATGCTACCCTTTAGCAAGATATAGTGCCCTTCCTTATCTCTTTTAATTAGATCAATTTTTGCTTTTGCTTGATCTGAGATCAGGATGGCTACACTTGCTTTTTTTACTTCACCTGCAGCATAGTAGGTTCTGCTCCAATCTTTTACTTTTACTCTGTATGTATCACTCTGCTTCAAGTGTGTTTTCTGTAAACAACATATTGTAGGATTCTGGCTTTTAATCCAGTCTGCTAACTGCTTCCTCTTTATGGGAGAGTTTACTCCATTCACATTTATGGTTAAAATTACCAATTCTGTATTACTGGCCATCTTGTTAACCCCTGCTTATGCTTTTCTCCTTTTCTTCCCTCTTACCCTTCTCTCCCCAGCATTAAACTTGTGAGCACCACTTGCTTCTCACAGCCCTCCCTTTTTACTATCCCTCCCTCCACCTTAGAGTTCCTCCCCCATCTTACCCCTTTTTCCTCACAATTTCTGTAGTCCCTTCCACTTAGCTTACTCCTTCCCTTTTCACTTTTGCCCTCCCACTTTTCAATGAGGTGGGAGAAGTTTCATCATAAATCAAATATGTCTAATATTTTTCTCTTTAAGCCAATTCTGGTGGCAGTAAGATACACACACTATTCATCCCCCTCCATTTTTTCTCTCAGATATAATAGGTTTCCTTTGTCTCTTTGTGAGATGTAATACCCCCACCTTACCCTTCTCCAGGTACAATTTCCTTTTCCACCTCTTTGTTTTTAGAACAAAGCATACATGTGTTCTTGATATATCTTTATAACAGAAATATAGTTCCCAAGATTTCTTTTTACCTTTTTAGGTTTCTCTTGAGTTCTATTATTTGTAGATCAAACTTTTTGTTTAATTCTGGTTTTTTCATCAAAAATAGGTGAAATTTGCTTATTTTTTTGAATGTCCATCTTCTTCCCTGGAAAAAGATGCTCATTTTGGCTGGGTTATTTTTGGCTGCATACCAAGTTCCTTAGCCTTTCAGAATATCATATCCCAGCCCCTTCGATCCTTTAATGTGGATGCTGCTAGGTCCTGAGTAATTCTTATTGTGGCTCCTCTATATTTGAACTGATTTTTTCTAGCAGCTTGCGGTATTTTTTCCTTCATCTGTTAGTTCTGGAATTTGGCCACTATATTTCTTGGAGTTTTGATTTTAGGGTCCCTTGCAGTAGGTGATCAATGAATTCTTTCAATGTCTATTTTACCTCTGTTTCTATAACATCTGGGCAGTTCTTTTTGTTAATTTCCTAGAAAATAATGTCCAGGCTCTTTTTTTCATCATATTTTTCAGGAAGTCTAATGATTCTCAGATTATCTCTCCTAGATCTATTTTCCAGGTCTGTTGTTTTCCCAAGAAGGCATTTGACATTTTTTTCATTGTTTCTTTTTTTTTTTTTTTTTGGGGGGGGGGGGTTGTTTGACTGATTTTTGGTGTGTCTCCTTGAGTCATTCATTTCCATTTGTTCGATTCTCATTTTTAATGAGTTATATAAACTCACTTTTTTTATATCTTTTTCTAATTGTCCAATTGAGTTTTTAAGTGAGTTGTTGTATTCTATGGAATTTTTTTCCATTTCGCCAATTTTATTTTTTAAAGAGCTATTTTCTTTTCCCAGTTCACTAATTCTGTTTTTCAAAGATTTGATTTCTTTATCCACGCTATCTTTAAATGAGAGGGATGGCTTATCCAAACTTTCTTGCCAAGCTTCCCTTTTCTTTTCCCATTTTTCTTCTAGCTCTCTTGTGAGAGCCTTTTTGATTTCTTCTATGAGAGTCTTGTGTGTTAAGGATCAAATCATATTCCCCTTTGGGAATTCCTCTGGAGACAGTCTGTTTTTAGTCTCCTCAGGGCTTAAAGAATGCTCTCTGTCCATATAGAAGCTACCAATGGTTAGGGTCCGTTTTAATTTTTTGCTCATTTTGTCAAAGAAGAATCAAAGAAAACTAGCAAGAAAAGCAAATGCAGTCTGCTTTTTTGGGGGGGAGGAGAGCTGGATGGTATCACCGAGCTTCTTCTACAGACTGCAGGAGGCAGCAGCGAGGCACTAGTAGGACAGCAATGGCTGCACTGCATCTGCACTCTGAAACTCTGAGACTCTGAGAGCGTGCTGAGACACTCCAGGTGGGTGTGGCCAGGTCCTGAAAGACGCTAGCTTTTCATGGTTATAGTCTTTATCCCTTGTGTTTTTAGCTTCTCTTTTTGTCTACTGGCTTGTTGCCAGGGCAAAGTAGGCAGCACTATGTTAAAGATCTCCCCGAAGAGATGGCTAAAATCACACCCCACCCCACTCCGGTCTGGTCAGCTGTGAACTGCCTGACTTACTCTATCTGCTGTGCTGCCACTGCCTGCCTTCAGTTTGTGCTCGATCTATCATCCTCATTCACGAGCAAATGCAAACCTTTTCTGGTGAATTGCGAGGATATCTTCTCTTGGTAATTGTGATTTTTTTTCAGTCAAGCACTAATTCTGAGGCCTGTCATGAAATAAATTATTCTGAGAAAAAAGACAGTACTTAAATAGATGTGGGTGTCCTCTCCACCATCTTGGCCAGAAGTCCCCAGATCACAGTTATTACTTTAAAACTCTGCCAACAAACAGCCTGCTTTTGAGTTATGGAGAGTCAGAATTCTGAGGATCCTGTTAATAAAAATTGGCCCTTAATCCTTTCCTGACTTTGGAACATTTCATTAAAATTTAGGGAATCTCATATACTAAAGTTAAGTCAGTAACTTTTAAAGTGTTTTGTATGTTAAAATTGGAAACTTTGCTGTAAATGATATGAGACTATTTATTTTTACAGTAGGTTCTGTTCTATCTGAATTTTATGAATTGTCTTGTTTTCTCCCTAAAACAAAAAGGAAACTTATTCAAAGGAAAACAGAAACCCTCCCTGAGAATTTCCAAAGATACAACAACTTTGGGACAGAATCAACTAAACAGTTAAAAAAAAGATGGAAAGTTTATTTAGCCTTGCTAACCCTGTTTTGTAAATGTAATTTAGGGAAATATGTATTTTTCCACCTTTGCTAGAAAATAAGAGAAAATTACAGCTAAGACTATTTGGCTATTAGGAAACTTTTAAAATTGTTGCTAAGTTATTTGAAGTTATTATCATCATGTTAAACCTAAAATTGGTAATTACTGTGTGTGGAATAAAGAGGGATAAAATGAAAGCCTTATTAATTTACCTTCAAGTATGAGGGTGTGTAGCGCCTTTTCCCCTCTTCATAGAGTTGGGGAGAGGTATCAAACAGCATAATCCATGGAATCCAAATTAGTTGGGGTGGGCAACAAAAAGCTCGCCCCTTCTCTTGGGAGTTGTCAATTTTCCTCAGTTTATAAACTTGCCAGTTTTCTTGAAAACATCAGGGTAAACAAGGTTGTCAGCCCTGAGAAATGAGCCTGTTTAGATTGTATAGTTCCTAAATAAATCATGTATTTAATAAAAATCAATAAACTTGTTTAATGATTGGTCCTTGCACCATGATGAGTTTAAACTTCAGAAGAAGAAAAAACATGTTAAAAATATCATGTGTGTGAGTCTTGGTAAACTTTTATCTAGCCCCAAGCTATGATATGTAGAATTTTCTATTAGAGTTAAATCTCTTGGGACTATAACTGATACATTCTTTTTGAGTTTTGAATTTGAATATGATTGCCTGATGGACCATTAAGTCAGTAACCCACCATTCCAGAGAAATGCCACAAGTTACTCAAAGGGATGCCTTCCTGAATTGTCATAGGCAATTGTTTTATCTGGGCAAGAGTTAGAAGAACACTCTTAGCTTCTGGTTAAGGTGGGATCCTTCTGACTGAGTTTCCCAATTCTGTTTCTTTGTTTCCCACCTGATTATTCCTGAGTTGGAATTGTTACTTCATGTTTGGTTGACAAAGAGAATTAAAGACGCTTTCCCCTGTCATGTAAGTGCTCTCAAGCTGAAGCCTGAAGGACTTCTTTTGATGCTATTATAATCATACTCCTGCTTTTTCTTCTTATAGCAAATTTCTATAATCAGAGCAGTCAGTAGAAGCCATAAGCACAATACAAATATGTAGATGATAACTTCATCTACAAGCCAATCTGAGAGGCTTCTCTGGCAAAACCCTTTAACTTTCTGCCCCCCCATTCCCCACTGGCCCGGGGCTATAAAGTTTCTTTGTCTAAGGCCCACATTACCTGTCAGTCTGTTAAGTGTTTGGGCCATGAATTAATTTCCAATTCCCCTTCACTCACAGAGAAGAAGCAAACAATCTTATCACTCCCTGAACCTGCTTCAAAGAAATAACTTAGTACTTTCCTGGGCATGACTAGATTTTATAGAAACTTGGTGTGTTTGAGGTGACCTTCCTCCCATAGAGTAGTGGCTACCACAGCCCTTCTAAATAAGAAAGCCTCCAAGTTCACCCTAGGCCATCCATTGGAGGTTCCAACTCCCCACCAGGTTCAGAGCATTTTGTAATAGTGGGAGGCTTGCAAGGTATTAGACTCTCCTGTAGCCATTCCCAATTTGACACTCTGGGTGTGCCACACTCTCAGCCCTGCCACCCTACTCTCTGACAGCTCTCAGTTGGGTATCATTCACAATTTCGAGGAAGCTTTAGATTCTACTCCCAGTTGGCCTGACTTGAGGGATATTCCTCTCACAATCTAGACAATGAATGCTTTATTAATGGGTCCAATTTTCTTGAAAACGGGAAAAGGATAGCAGGTTATTCTGTGGTAAGTCCCAATAGCACCTTGGAGGCTAAACTGCTCTCCCTTGGAACCTCTACTCAGAAGGCCAAACTCATTGCCCTCATCAGAGCTTTAGGGAAGAAGGAAAGGCCCTCTAATTCTTTGTGGAAAATCCTGAATGGACTATTAAACCTCTCTCCTGAAACCTGTCCAGTGTAGGGATATATTCCCAGAGGAGGACTGGCAGATAAGATTTTACATATATGCCCCCTTGTAGAGAGTTTTGGTTTTTGTTGACACCTTTACTAAGTCTTCCCTTTTGAGACTAAAAAGGCTTCATTTTGGCCTTCCCAGCCAGCTCTTTACAGAGTAACATTGGCCCAGTCTTCACTTCTCTTTACCTCTCTACCTAATGCTTAACACTTTTAAACATTATGGTGCTTGCACCTTAGGCTACCTGAGCACTTAAGTCTTCCTTCTGGATGGGGTCTCTAGTAACCTCCATACTAACTCCACTTTTGGGGGGTTTTTTGCTTAGTTTTGGTTCCTGCATTTTTAATCTACCTATAAGAGTTGTTTCTTCCAGACTCCAAGCCAGGGGTCCTCAAACTACAGCCCACAGGCCAGATGCGGCAGCTGAGGACATTTATCCCCCTCACCCAGGGCTATGAAGTTTCTTTATTTAAAGGCCCACAAAACAAAGTTTTTGTTTTACTATAGTCCGGCCCTCCAACAGTCTGAGGTTCAGTGAACTCGCCCCCTATTTAAAAAGTTTGAGGACCCCTGCTCCAAGTCATGAGCTTTCATCCACTTGATAAACTAAATATCACATGCTGCTAACTGATTCTAATACTCAGCCCCCCGGGATGCTGCTGCTGCTGCCATCTTAAAGTCACATGCCTCCCCTCCTCAGTCTGGACCCCACTAGGCAGGGCCAACTCCACACCTCTTATCAGCCTGTGAAGTAGTTCCAGAAGATGTGACCTTTCAAAGATGATGTCTCCTTTTGAATCTTAATGAGGCTCTATACTGGGTGACTACTAAAATGTATGGAATCATTATCTGCTTTGGGTATGAAGGAGATACTCATCTGCTTTTAACAATTTTAGGTTCAGCTCTACAGTAATAAGACACCTAAAGTATTATTCTTATTCTTTCTTTATAACTGTTTTTTTTTTAACCATCACCCTCTCTTCCCAATAATTATCCTCCAACCCCACTCCTGAATACCATGTTTCCCCGATAATAAGACCTATCCTGAAAATAAGCCCTCCCCTTACTGTGTAAGATTCCTCTAAAATAAGCCTCCCCCCCTGAAAATAAGCCCTATTGAAATTGCTACTGTAGTGAAGGTGATCTCCTGCGGTACACACTACATTATGGTACCCTCTGTATGCAATGTCTCCCCCCCCCCCCCGGTGAAACGCATGCCGTGCTCCGAGCTGCATCCAATCAGAGCTGCAGCAGTGAACGTGTCATCCTGTTCTTCCCCAGTGATTTGCTTGCTGGCGCCATTGAGAGCAGTGCCGCAGAGGAGAGCTGAGGCAGGACAACATAAAAACCCGGTATGTAAGCAGGAGTGAGGGGGCATGATAGAGGATAAAAGGGGCACGATGGAGGATAAAAGAAGAACTCAGGGGGCATGATGGAGGATAAAAGAAGAACTCAGCCAGCACTCACCACGCTAAAGAAATGAAGAACTTCCTTGCAGAGAGAAGAATAGATCAAGTAATGATTCCTGCAGGAATGACTGCCTATCTCCAGACCCTTGATATTGCAATAAACAAGCCATTCAAGGACCATTTGCCATTTGCACATGGAAGTCAATGACTACATTGAAAATAGAATGGAAAGAAATCAGCGTGGAAACTTTGTGAAGCCCTGTCTGCAAGAAGTCGTGACTTGGGTGAAGAAGTCATGGGATAAAATTATTGACAGCTGTGTCGCCAAGGCACTACGAGCAGGTTACCTGGACAAGACATGTTCATTTAAAGAGAGCTATATTGCTGGACATGACAGATTGGGTCCACTTCTTCTGAAGGAAATAGAGGCGCAAGACATCCAGGACGGAATTCAGGGTATGGACGCTTATGACGATGTTGTTGAAGAAGATGACATGATCATTATTGAATAAGGGTACTTTTTTTTTGTTCACATTTACCTGTTTATTAAAATTGCTGTCAATGTTCATTAAAATAAGCCCTCCCCTGAAAATAAGCCTTCTGGTGTTTTTCTGTCCAAAAAAATAATAAGACAGTGTCTTATTATCGGGGAAACATGGTAGATGCTTCCCTTTACACCAGAGGTTTTTAACTTGCTTTGTAGCATGCACCGCTTTAGTGGGTCTGGTGAAGCTTTTGCAGAATGCATTCATAACTGAAAAGATTGCTACATTCCAGCTAGAAGTTAGCAAAAATAAAGGTTCATCAACAGTAGGCTGGTCATTTGAGAAGTTTTTGTTATAATAAACCATAAAACAAAGAAAAATAAAAAATAGAATTCAGTCCTCTTTTCTCTACTGTGGCCATGATTGATGGTAGTGGGAAAGTAAACAGAAGATGCTAAAAAACCAGGTAATGTGTTGGAAGTTCAGCACACCAAATGATGAGATTGAAGAGAGCAATTGGCACCAAATGTTGGGGTTTGGCACCAACACTGAAGTTTGGTCATGTGAAGAATTCACAATGGCCATGCTCTTTGCCAAAAAGGACATTTATTTAGAAGAGGTTATAGACAAAATGAAGAAAAAAAAGAGAGAAAATAGGCACCAGGAGAGGTAAACCTGAAATAGATTTGAGACATATAACAATTAACAATAGAAAAAATAAATTCCCTAGTGGAACTCACAATTAACCAAGCTAAAGGAAATACTTTTGTATGAAACAGGAATATGCCATGGATTGGCAGGCTAAATTCACAAAGGAGTTTACCATCTTAAAAGAGTATGTTAGCTATAAAAAGAAAACAGACCATGAGGCATGGTGAAGGATGAAAGGAAAGATACCATTGAGGCAGGGGGGAAGGGTGAGAAGAATGACACCAAGGGCAGTATGCCATAGTGGGCTGATCTAAAAAGAATCAGCAAAGATGGTATGGTCCACAGACAGATTTATAGGGAAAACAACATAACTTGACTTTCTGATTAGATACAGTAAAGTGAGGATACCTATAACCCTCCATAGGAAATGGGACTCTAAAGCTGAGCTGATCCCCATCTGTTATCCTTCCCTGCTTGCTGCTCAGGAAGTAATTTTATCAGTACTTCAGACTTTCTTTGACAACTCCATCTAGTATTACAGATAAATGGAAGAAAGTAACTTCCTGATCATTAAAATAGGGGGTTTGGTGAGATTAGCTTAAAGAACCCCAATCATTCTGATAGAATTCCTTTCTTTGAGTATTAGCTCAGGCACAACCTATTCTGAGAAGTCTTCCGATTGCCTCCTCCTTAAATCATATTTGTTGCTGTTGAGTTGTATGACTCTCCATGATCCCATTTGGTGTGGTCTTGGCAAAGACACTGGAGTGGTTTGCCATTACCTTCTTCAGCTCATTTTACAGATGAGGAACTGAGGCAAACAGTATTAAGAGACTTTCATTCTTCAAATAGTCAGTCATGCTGTGACTGTCTTTTTTTTCATCATTTTCAGATAGTCCAACAATTCTTAGATTGTTTCTCCTGGATATATTTTTCAGGTCAGTTGTTTTTCCAATGAGGTATTTTATATTTTCTTCTATTTTTTATTTTCTTTTCTTTATTATTGTTTTTTCTTTTGGTTTTGTTTGACTGATTCTTGATGTCTCATTGAGTCTTTCATTTCCATTTGTTCAATTCTAATTTTTAGTGAATCGTTTTCTTCAGTTACGTTTTTTAATCTCCTTTTGCATTTGGCCAAATTGAACTTTTAAATGAATTGTTTTGTTCATTAGATTTTTTTCCCCATTTCACCAATTCTACTTTTTTGGCAGTTGTTCTATTTCCATTTCACCAATTCTGTCTTTCAAGTTGTTTTCTTTTTCTATTTTGCCAAATCTATTTTTAAGGAGTGATTTTTTTTCCATTTTGCCAAATTTTTAAGGAGTGATTTTTTTTTTCCATTTTGCCAAATTTTTAAGGAGTGATTTTCTTCAGACAGTTTCTGTTTCCTTTTCCAAAACTCTCATTTTCTTTCCCCACTTTTCTTCTAATTCTCTTTTAAGATACTCTTTGAATTCTTCCAAGAGAGCCTTTTGAGATGGAGAGCAACTCATCAGCCTTTGAGGCTTCATCTAGGAAGATTTTGCCATTAGTATCCTCAGAGTTTGAGGTTTGTTTTTCCCTGTCTCTATAAAAGCTACCCATGATCAGGGTTCTTTTTGCTTTTTGGCTCATTTTTAAAGGTTGAGGTCTGTTCTTAGGGTAAAGGGGAGATTATCCCAAGCTTTCTCTTCAGGCAACAGTGGTTTCATGCTGCCTTGGGGCCAGTGCTGCCGACTTTCTTCCTGTCCTGAGTGGATGTGGTTAAGTCCTACTTGTTATGCTGGGGTTCAAGGACTCCTGCTGTTCAAGGACTCACTATTTGCCATTTATAATAGCTTTGTAGGTCTCACAGCCAGTCTGCTGTTCCAATGGCTTCTGAACCAAGACAATGTAGCTAATGCTGCTATATTTTGGCTAAGAGCCTCCCAGTAGATGAGGGGAAAAAACTGTTTTTAAAAAAATAAAATAGCAAAGAAAAACAGATTATGAAAAAAGTTAACCAACTAGAAAGGGAAGTAAGGATTTCAAAGAAAAAAATAATTGTTGGAAAATTAGAATTGCACAAGGGAAAGCCAGATGAACAAGAGATGAACAAATAAGAGGACGAAATAAAGAATGAAAAAATAGAACATAATGTGAAACATCTTGTAAGAAAAATGACAGATCTGGAGAACAGATCAAAAAGAAAAAATATAAGAGTAATTATGATGAGATCCTGAATGGTGGGTGTGGTGGGCAGAGAGAAACCTGAAGTACTGATAGAATTGTTCTCAGGGAAAGGCAGGAAAAAGGTTCTGATAGAGATCAGTTTAGTTCCATGCTCCCATCCTCTGTGGAAGTATTCTAATCAGAAATCCAAGTTATGACTAGTCCCTAAAGCTAAATTTTGCCTATAAATCTATCTATGGCACATACCATGTTTGTTGACTTCCTTTTTGTCAGTCCACCATACACTCTGTTTTCATGTTGTTTTTCCCCTTACCCTTCCCCCCTGCCACATCTCTCCTAACCCCATTATGCCTCATGGTATTTTTTTCCTCTCAAACCCCACTTCTTTTTTAGAATATATTTAAATTCCTTTCAGAATTTAGCCTACCAGGCTAAGGAAAAGGTAAAATTAGTGATTATATTATACAAATTAGGTGAAGAGAAAGAATAGACACAAAGGCATTAGAAAGGAGAGGAGTGCTGGAAGTGGCTTACCAGGAATTTTTGCTATAGTGATTTAATGCCAACTGAATGTGAAGAGAGAAAGAATCACAAGGACCAGGTGGGAGATGTGAAGAATAAGCTCCAATCTATCTGAAGGTAGGGGTTTATATATCTTTAGACATAGCCATAACAAGAAACTTTCTCATGAGAACATTTCCCTGGCTGTTTCCTAGCTTTCTTGTTATCAAAAAGATAATTCACTTCCCAAGAGACAACAGAGGAATAGTAGACCAACATCCTGAGTTAACACAGCCTTTGGATTCCAGACAAGCTACAGGAAAACCTGGTCTGGCCTGAATTCCTCAGAGTTGGTCTTTAACAGAGGAGGGTTCATATTTCCGAAAAATTACATCAGAATGGGACAAATTGTCAATATTCATACATACCATGAAGAGTATTACACCCTATATACTATATAAAATCTATATAGAAATCTATAAATCTATAAAGAAAAAAGGGAGGGACAGAGTAAAGATGGCAGAGAGTAGACAGGTTTTCATCTGAGCTCTTCTTGGGGGAGAGAAGAGGGGGAAGCAGCCAAGTGCAGGTGCAGGTGCAGCACAGGGACCCAAGAGAATCTATCTGGAGGCTCTTAGCCAAAATACAGTAGCATTGGCTACTCTGTCTTGATGGAAGCCAGTGCGTCAGCAGATTAGCTGTGAGACATATCCCACATAAATACTAAGGCAAAAAGTGAGTCTCTGAACTCCAGAATTACGTGGGACTTGGTCACACCAACCTAGCACCAGAAGGAAGTTAGCAACACCACCTCAAGGCAGCATAAAGTCACTGTCACCTCTAGAGATAGCTTGGTACAAAGTCCCCCCTCCTCCACCTTTGCCCTAAGAGAAGATATCTCAATCTTTTAAAAAAAAATTTTTTTAAGCAAAAAGAACTCTGACCATAGATAGCTTTTATGAAAAAAAGAGAACAATCCTGACAATCCTAAAGGCAAATCATCTCCAGAAGAAGTCCCAAAGGGTGATAATGAGTTAGTTCCCATCTCACAATACTCCCTTGAAAGAATTCAAAAAGGATCTCAGAAGAAATTAGAAAAATGGGGAAAGGAAATGAGAACTTTGCAAGAGTTTGGAAAAGGAAACACAGAAATTATCTGAAGAAAACTCCTTTAAAAAATAGGCTTAGTGAAATGGAAAAATCATATGACTCCTTACAAAATAGAGGTGATGAAATGAGAAAAAAGCATATAGTCTTTATAAAATAGATTTGAAAAAGAAATCAATTAATTGAAAAACAGAATTTGTGAAATGGAAAAAAAAAAATACAATTGAACAAAACACCTCATTTATAAGTTCAATTGGCCAAATGCAAAAGGAAATTAAAAAACTAACAGAAAAAAAATAATTCACTAAAAATTAGAATTGAAAAAATGGAAGTGAATGACTCAATGAGACATCAAGAATCAATCAAACAAAACCAAAAAAAAAAAAAAAGAAAAGAAAAGAAAAGAAAAGAAAAAAAAGAAAAGAAAAAGAAAAGAAAAGAAAAGAAAAGAAAAAATTGAAGAAAATGTAAAATATTTCATCGGAAAAACAACTGACCTGGAAAATAGATCCAGGAGAGACAATCTAAGAATTATTGGACTACTTGAAACCATGATTAAAAAAAAAGAGCCTAGACATCATTTTCCAGGAAATCATCAAGAAAAACTGCCCTGATGTCCTAAAACCAGAGGGTAAAATAGTCATTGAAAGAATTCACTGATAACTCCCTGAAAGAGACCCTGAAAGGAAAACTCCAAGGAACATCATAGCTAAATTTCAAATATTGAGGAGTCACAATCAAGATCACCTAGGACTTAGCAGCTTCCACTTTAAAGGATCAAAGGGCTTGGAATCTGATATTCCAAAAAGGCAAAGGAAGTTGGATTGTAGCCAAGAATCAACTCTTCAGCAAAATTAAGCATCATTAGGGGAAAGGATGGATAGTAAATGAAATGGGTGAATTTCATTTATTTCTGATGAAAAGTCCAGAGCTAAATAGAAAATTTGATTTTCAAATACAGAACTTGAGAAGCATAAAAAGATAAAAGGAAAAGGAAAAAAAACTTCCTTTTAAAAGTTAAAAAGCTTACAGCCCTCTATGGGAAGATGATATGCTTAACTCTTGAGATCTGTATCTCTGTTACAGGTATTCTTTGAGGGTGCCAGTATAATTTGATTTTATTGTGATGTTAACCAAAAAAAAAAACTAGGGGAGGAAAGGGGATTCTTTTTTTTTTTAATTAAAGGGTTTTATTTACAAAACATATGCATGGGTAATTTTTCAACATTAACCCTTGCCAAACCTTCTATCTCAAATTTTCCCCTCCTTCCCTCCACTTCCTCTCCCTTAGATGACAGGTAGTCCAATACATTAAGTATGTTAAAATATATGTTAAATCCAATATATGTATACATATTTATATAATTATCTTGCTGCACAAGAAAAATCAGATCAAAAAGGAAGAAAACACTGCAATAGAAAACAAAATGCAAGCAAACAACAACAGAGAGAGTGAGAGTGCTATGTTGTGGTCCACACTCAGTTCCCACTATCTTCTTCTCTGGGTGTAGAGGGTTCTCTCTTTCTTACTGAGTAAGTGGAACTGGTTTGAATCAATCTCATTGTTGAAGAGAGCCATGTCCATCAGAACCGATCATAGTATAGTCTTGTTGAGAGAATTTCAGACATATTTAGCTTCACAGAGAAACTTGTCTCATACTATAGGGAAGTAGGAGGGGGAAGGAGAAAAGAAAGGGGGAAACTAATAGAAGGAAGATCAGAAATAGAAGAGAAAATGTATAAAAAAGAGAGAAAGACTAAAAAAGGGGGAGAACTATTTGAGAGAGGTAGTGGTCAGAAGCAAAATACTGGGAAGGAAGGAAGGGGGGAAAGAAAAGAGAAAAGTATAACTTAGGGAAAACAAGAAGGCAGAAAATACAGAGTTAGTAATTTTAATTGGGAATGGGAATGGGATGAACTTTCCCATAAAATGGAAGCAGATAGTAGGCTGGATTAAAAGCCAGAATCCTACAATATGTTATTTACAAGAAACACATTTAAAGCAGAGTGATACATTCAGAGTAAAGATAAAAAGCTGAAGCAGAATCTATTATGCTTCAGCTGAAGTTTAAAAAAAAAAAAAAAGCAGGGGTAGCCATCCTGATCTCAGATTAAACAAAAGCAAAACTAGGTCTAATTAAAAGGGATAAGGAGGAAACTACATCTTGCTAAAGGGTATCATAGATAATGAAGTAATATCAGTACTAAACATAAATCAAGTGGTTTCAAATTCCTCAAGAAGTTTAAGTGCAAGAAGAGACAGCAAAACTACACTAGAGAATCTCAATCTTGCTCTCTCAGAACTATATAAATCAACCATAAAATAAATAAAAAAGAATTTAAGGAGGTAAATAGTATTCTAGAAAAGTTAGATATGATAGACCATTGGATAAAACTGAATGGAGACAAAAAGGATTATACTTTTTTTCTCAGCAGTACATGGAACTTATATAAAAATTGAACATGTATTAGGTCATAAATATCTCAAAATCAAATGCAAAAAGGCAAAAATAAATGCATTTTTTCAGATCATGATGTAATAAAAATTACATGCAAAAAAGGCCAGGCGAAAATTAACCAAAAATGAATTGGAAACTAAATAATCTGATCCTCAAGAATGGGTAAAACAACAAAGCATAGACACAAAAAATAATTTCATCCAAGAGAATGACAATAATGAGACAACATTCAGTCAAAGCAGTTCTTAGGTAAAATTTTATATCTCTAAATGCTTACTTGTATAAAATAGAGAAAGAGAAGATCAATGAATTGGGCATGCAACTAAAAAAGCTAGAAAAAGAAATTTAAAATGCCCAGTTAAATACCAAATTTGAAATTCTGAAAATAAAAGAAGAGAATAATAAAATTGAAAGTAAGAAAATATTGAATTAATAAAGACAATTAAGAGTTGGTTTTATTTTTTAAAAAACAACAAAACAGATAACTTTGATTAGAAAAAGGAAAGAAGAAAATCAAATTGTTAGTATCAAACATGAAAAGAGAGAATTTTCCATCAATGAAAAAGGAAATTAGAGCAATAATTAGGAGTTATTTTGCCCAACTATATGTCAATAAATCAGATAATCTAAGTGAAATGGAGAAATATTTACAAAAATATAGATTGTCCAAGTTAGAGAAGAGGAAATAAATTATTTAAATAGTCTCCCATTTCAGAAAAAGAAATTGAACAAGTTATTAATCAACTCCCTAAGAAAAATCACCGGGGCCAAATGAATTTACATGTGACTTCTACCAAACATTTAAAGAAAAATTAATTCCAATACTGTGCAAACTATTTGGAAAAATAGGTAAAGGAGTTCTACTCCAAACTCCTCTTATGACACAGATGTGGTGCTGATACCTAAACCAGATAGGGTTAAAATGGAGAAAGAATATTATACACCAAATTTCCTAATGAATATTGATGCAAAAATATCAAATAAAATGTTAGCAAGAGATTACAGCAAGTTATCCCCAGAATAATACACTGTAACCAAGTAGAATTTATACCAGAAACCAGGGTTGGTTCAATATTAGGAAAATAATTGTCATGATTGGCTATGTTAATAACCAAATTAACAAAAATCATGTGATTATCTCAATAAATGCAGAAAAAGCATTTGATAAAATCCAAGGACCATTCCTATTAAAAACACTAGAGTATAGGAATAAATAGGAGTGTTCCTTAAAATAATTAGTAGCATCTATTTAAAACCATCAGCAAACATCATATGTAATGGGGAACATTCCCAGTAAGATCAGAGGTGAAACAAGGTTGCCCACTATCACCATTACTATTCAATATTGTATTAGAAATGTTAGCTTTGACAATAAAAGAAAAAGAGATTAAAGGAATTAGAATAGGTAATGAGAAAACCAAATTATCCCTCTTTGCAGATGATATGATGGTATACACTTACTAAGTATACACTTAGAGAATCCTATAGAATCAATTGAAAAACTACTAAAAACAATTCACAACTTTAGCAGAGTTGCAGGATATAAAATAAATTCACATAAATCATCAGCATTTTAATATATTATCAACAAAGTCCAACAGCAAGAGATACAAAGAGAAATTCCATTTAAGATAACGGTAGGTAATATAAAATATTTGGGAATCAATCTGTCAAGGCAAAGTCAGGAACTATATATGACCACAATTACAAAAGCTTTCCACACAAATAAAGTCATATTTAATCTTTTGGAAAAATATCAAGCGCTCATGGGTAAGCTGAGCTAATATAATAAAAATGATAACACCATCTAAAGTAATCTACTTATTCTATGCCATGCCAATCAAATTCCCAAGAAATTATTTTACAGAGCTAGAGAAAATAACAAAGTGGTGAAGAATTTCAAGGAAATTAATGAAAAAAAAATCCAAATGAAGGTGGTCTAGCTGTACCAGACCTAAAAATTGACTACTGTCAATCAGTAGAATAGGTTAGGTTCACAATGTCTATATATGTCTATAAAGTCTACATAGTCTATATAGTCAATGACCATAGTAATCTACAGTTTGACAAAGCCAAAAGATCCCAGCTTTTGGGATAAGGCCTCACTATTTGACAAAAACTGCTGGGAAAATTGGAAATCAGTAACACCTTATACCAAGATAACGTCAAAATGAAAGAGTAGTATTATAAGCAAATTAGAAGAACAAAAGATAGTCCTCCATCTCAGATTTGTGGAGAAGGAAGGAATTTGTGGCCAAAGAAGAACTGAAGTATATTGCTGAATGCAAAAATAAATAATTTTGATTATATTAAGCTTAAAAGCTTTTGTATCAACAAAACCAATGCAGACAAGATTAAAAGGGAAGCAATAAAACTTGGGGAAAATTTTACATTCAAGGGTTCTGATAAAGGGTTCATTTCTAAAATATACAATTGACTCAAATTTATAAGAATCCAAGCCATTCTCCCATTGGTAATGGTGAAAGGATATGAACAGATAATTTTCAGATGAAAAGATTAAAACCATTTCTACTCATATGAAAAGGTGCTCAAAATCACTATTGACCTGAGAATTGCAAATTAAGACAACTCTGAGGTATCACTACACATCTCTCAGATTGGCTAAGATTACAGGAAAAGATAATGATGACTGTCTGAGGGGATATTGGAAAACTGGGACACTAATACATTGTTGGTGAAGTTGTGAACTGATTGAACCGTTTTGGGACAATTATAACCGTTTGGCAGCATAATTTCAGAGTCATAAAGAGACTTACATGAACTGATGCTAAGTGAAGTGAGTAGAACCAGGAGATCATTATACACAGCAACAGCAAGATTATATGATGATCAATTCTGATGAATGTAGTTCTATTCAACAATGAAATGATTCAGGCCAGTTCCAATGGTCTTGTGATGAAGAGAGCCATCTGCATTCAGAGAGAGGACTGTGGGGAGTGAGTGTGGATCACACCATAGTATTTACACTGTTTTTTTTTTGTTGTTGTTTGCTTGATTTTTGTTTTCTTTCTCATTTTTTCCTTTTTGATCTGATTTTTCTTGTGGAGCATAATTTTGGAAATGTGTATAGAAGAATTGCACATGTTTAACATATATTGGATTACTTGCCATCTAGGGAAGAGGGTAGGGAGAAAGGAAGGGGGAAAATTGGAACACAAGGTTTTGCAATGGTGAATGTTGAAAATTATCCATGCATATGTTTTGAAAATAAAAAGCTTTATAAAAAAAAAAGAGGGAAGGGGTGAAGGAAAAGCAAAAGGTGGGAGAAGATGGGAAGGTCTATGAGTGGGAGGAGGTTAAGTAACAGCAAGGGTTAGCAAGGATAAGAAAAAAGCAATATACACAAACACTTCAAGGATCAGGAGTAAAATCTATTTGAAAAAAAAAAAAGGTAGGGCTAATAAATCATTGATCTTAAGACAAAGTCAAACATAAAGATTCAGTCAAGAGAGAAGTCTACATTACATCAGTGATACTAATATTGTTTCAGATAAATGTTTACAGATGGGTAAATGCATGTGTACATATGTATTTGTATAGATATATATATGTGTGTATAGATATATTTATATGTATACGTATATGTATATGTGTAAATGTATCTATGCTTAACTGCTTGGATGAGGTTGGGGGGATAAAAGGGGTGGAAAAAAATAAAGTTTAAAAAGTATGCAGCAGGGAACAAAAGCACAATCTACAAGGAAGCAAAGAAAAGATGGGACACTCATGAGTATAATTTCTTCTATTAATATATATATTTTCTTGAAATGAAAATGTATTGTTATATATTTTGAATCCTCCCTGGTGTTCTGCTGGGTACATGACAATGTTTGTTTTGTTTTATTTTGTATTTTTCTGCAGTTTTTTTACTTATTTTGTATTTAACAATAAAATTTTTAAAAATTAAAAAAGATATATATAGGTTAAGCTGGCATTTTTTTAAATAACAACTTTTTATTTTCAAAATATATACAAAAATGGGCAGCTAGGTGATGCAGTGGATAGAGGACCAGCCTGAAGTTAGGAGGAACTGAGTTCAAATTTGGTCTCAGACACTTAACACTTCCTAGCTGTGTGACCTTGGGCAAGTCACTTAACCCCAATTGCCTCAGAAAGAAGAAAAAAGAATCACTCAGAATATAGCAAAGATAATTTTTAACATTCACCCTTGCAAAATCTTGTGTTCCAAATTTTTCTACCTCCTTTCCCTCCATATCCACCCTCCTCCCCTATACAGCAAGAAATCCAATATATGTTAAACATGTGCAATTCTTCTATCCATATTTCCACATTTATCATGCTGCATAAGAAAAATCAGATCAAAAGGAGGAAAAAATTAGAAAAAAAAATAAAAGCAAGCATACAACAACAAAAGAAGGTGCAAATATTATGTTGAAATCCACAGGCAATTCTCACAGTCCTCTTTCTGGATGCCGATGGCTCTCTCCATCACAAGTCTATTAGAATTGGCCTGAATCACCTCATTGGTATTCTAAATGAACTAAATAATCAAATTAAAACATATGAAAATCAAAGGAGATAAGGCAATAAAAATAAACATAGTTTTTTAAAATGACCATTAAAAGGGCTAAACTATTATTAAATTAATTTGTTTTAAGAGAAAACAGCAAAATTACCAGTCATAGTCAATAAGCATTTATTACGTACCCACAAGCACTGTGCAGGCACTATGCAAACACTGTGGATACAATGGAATGCTTATAAGACACAGTCCCTGCTCTTAAGGGTTACACAAGGAAAATTTAAAATGAAATCTAAGGAGAAGAAAATAAAAAATATTAATAATTTATGTAAAGGTACAATAAATTAGCAGATTAGTCAGTTTCCAAGAAGTCACTATATAAACTATTTTATTTAATATAGCAACCTTAGCATACAAGACTCTTTGTTTGGTAAATAACATGTTTTAGGAAAAAAATTTTTGGCACCAAATATTGTACATATGGTACAATTCCTAGTTCCAAATGATGGAATGTCCTTAGCTAACAAGCTAAATCCTAAAAGTTATTTAGGACCCAAAAAGAGTTTATTAGCTATAAGGAAAAAGATACCATGAGGCATGGTGAGGAGATGAAAGACATCATGAGATACTGGTGGGGAGAGGAGAGAGGAAAGACATCACAAGGCAGAAATACATGTCAAACTGACTCAAAAGGGATTTAGCAAAGATAGCATAAGCTTTAGACAGATTTATAGGAGAAATTTAAGAACAAGGGTTTGATATAACCTGGGATTTCTGGCTGGACACAGCAAGGTGGACACAAGCAACTTCCACAGAGGTTAGAACTATAAGATTAAACTGATCCAAGTGCTCTTCCATGCTTGCCTCAGGGAATAATTTTATAGTTTCCCTGAATTGTTCTGCCTCAGTTTCCCTGAATTGTTCTGTCTCAATCCCCTTGGTTGCAACTTCACTTCTCTGCTCATTAGAACTGAAATAATTAGGGCTGTGGAGATCTGACATTCCAGAAGATAAGACTCCAGAATGTCCTGTCTCAGCTACCTAATTGGCATTGTCTAAATCTCTAAGTTTCAGACTTCCTGGCTCTAGTTGGAC